>NW_024070190.1:6846785-7122983 GCF_014754425.2 Oryx dammah | reverse complement strand
ACTTCACTTTCACTTTTCACTTTCATGCATTGGAGAAGGAAATGGCAACCCACTCCAGTGTTCTTGCCTGGAGAACCCCAGGGACAGCAGAGCCTGGTGGGCTGCCGTCTATGGGGTCACACAGAGTCGGACATGACTTAGCAGCAGCAGCAGCAGCAGCAGGAGAAGGCGATGGCACCCCACTCCAGTACTCTTGCCTGGAAAATCCCATGGACGGAGGAGCCTGATGGGCTGCTGTCCATGGGGTGGCTAAGAGTTGGACACGACTGAGCAACTTCACTTTCACTTTTCATTTTCATGCATTGGAGAAGGAAACGGCAACCCACTCCAATACTCTTGCCTGGAGAATCCCAGGGACGGGGGAGCCTGGTGGGCTGCCATCTATGTCGGACACGACTGAAGCGACTTAGCAGCAGCAGCAGAGCCAGTAAAACATTGGTAATTAAATTTTAAAAATCACTTAAGAGTAACTAGTGCCTTAAAACAACTAGCTCATAACTGATAGGAAATGTGTGGTCTAATGTTTATGAGGCAGACACTGATTATAAAATCAGAATTTTTCTGTCTAGCATGGATTACTTTTTTAAAATTTATTTTTAATTGGAGGACAATTGCTTTACAATGTTGTGTTGGTTTCTGCCATACATCAATCTGAATTAGCCATAGGTATTCACATGTCCCCTCCCTCTTGAAACTCTCTCCTACCTTCCCACCCCACCCCACCCCCTAAGTTGTCACAGAGCAGAAGGCTGAGCTCCCTATGCTGTAACAACAACTTCCCACTAGCTTTCTTTTTTACATATGGTTGATTACTTTTGTTATATACATTTCCTTTGGCTAGCTGTTAGAATTTCTTTATGGAATTTCTATTTTTTCTGCTCCCAAGTAAAGCAGAAGCTACAAAGATAGTTTATCACATCTTTTGGTAGTTCAGTAAACAAACATGCTCTAAAAAACTGAAATAGCTGTGCTAAAGTAAAAGATGTACTGATAATTCACGTTAAGTATATACAAGTTAGTCAAGATTTTGGTGGGCAAATAAACTCTTGGTAATGTGTTGTTGTCATCTGAGTGCTATAAAAATATAATATAGTCTATATTATAAATATCTGACTCACTCTGACCACTAAAGAATTAATCACATATCTGTATTTAAATACAAATATTCTACTGGCAAAGCTTAAGTTTAGTGTTTTGTAAGTGAGTCTCTCATTTATCCTCAATAGATTTGGGGGAACTTATTTTCTCTTAGTCTTCATGATTAGTGGAATATTTAGATCTTAAGTTTACTTTATCAGCTTTTACATTATAGGAGTGCGTTAGTCGCTTAGTTGTGTCCGACTTTGCGGTCCCATGGATCGTAGCCCACCAGGCTCCTCTGTCCATGGAATTTCCCAGGCAAGAATACTGGAGCGGGTTGGCATTTCCTTCTCCAGGGGATATTCCTGACCCAGGGATCAAACCCAAGTCTCCCACATTGCAGGCAGATTCTTTACCATCTGAGCCACCAGGGACGCCCCAAGGAAAGTGCTATTAATGCATAGTTGATCATCACAGAATCATTACAGATTCTGCATCCAGAGTACTCTGTATTAGAGACTTCTGCAACCAAGATGTTTAGAAGTTCATCTCTTCAAACAATTCCCCTCTTCACAAAAAAAAATATAGCCTGCTTTTAGGATGTTTATAAAATGTCAGAGGTCAGCATAGAAAAAGATAACAGCTTTTGGAGGACATGGAATCCTGTTTCCTTCTCTTTCAAGATGCTCTGATGTCAAATTTGTTTGCTTCTGGGAATCCTCTCTCTCTCAGTTTTTCCAACCCGTTCTCTGTTAGTGGAACTGAGTGTGGCCTCAGTAGTAGGTGTCAGGATAATTACTATAAAGCTGTCTCCTTCTCCATAGGTGGGCAGGGACATTCCCAGAGGTTTGTCACCCCTTGGAAAAGTTTTTCTCCCACTTTCCCCTCCTCCTGCCTTTTCTGGTCTCCAGAGTTGGGCTTCTTGAGTCCCAGACAACTAGTTCCAATCTATGTTCAAGTATCCTTGCCCACATCTGTAGAGTTTTGTCCCCAACCCTTCCAAATGAGGCTGACTTGGAAAAACAGTACCTGTCACCTGGTTGAAATCTGTGATGTTCTTCTGATTATGTCCACCATCTCTTCTGCTCATGAGGCCTCTGCCCTGAATCCTCAGGCCTGACTTCTGCCTATGGTATGTCCCAGTGTGCAAAAAGATTAGACTTCTACTGTGGTCTCTACTCGCCATTCGTTTCTGACAAATTCTAGTTCTCCAGACATTACATGAATCCAGATCTTACTCTAACCAGGCCCATCACAACTGGGGCTTGGCCCCGTGACCTGGCTGTGTGCCAGCTATGTGAAGCTTATGTGTTCCCTGTCCCCGTGATGACCGACTGCCTGCTGGGATCCTTCACGTCACTTGCATCCTCGGTCCCGTTTGGCTGCTTGCTATTTTCACTTGAACTCTGGGTATCAAATATTTTCTGTTTTAATTTTTTGGCTGTACCCCACCACATGTGGGACCTTAGTTCTCCAACCTGGGATTGAACCCATGCTCCCTTCATGGAAAGGTGAAGTCTTAACTGCAGGACCATTGGTGAAGTCCCTGGGTATCAACTGTTACCCATTTACTCCAAGAGGTAGCCTGGCCAAGTGGTTAAGAGCATGCATTCTGGCACTAAACTATCTGGGTTCTAGCTCTGCCTGTTCCTACTTGGGTGACAAGACAGTCACTCCACTTCCTGTACCTCATTTTGCCATCTTTAAAATGGGCATAATCATAGTACTCTAAGTATTGTTCACAGGAGCTATAAAGTGATATTTGCAAAGGGCCTAAGAGTTGGATGACTGTGGCTCAGATCATGAACTCCTTATTGCCAAATTCAGACTTAAATTGAAGAAAGTAGGGAAAACCACTAGACCATTCAGGTATGACCTAAATCAAATCCCTTATGATTATACAGTGGAAGTGAGAAATAGATTTAAGGGACTAGATCTGATAGACAGAGTGCCTGATGAACTATGGACGGAGGTTCGTGACATTGTACAGGAGACAGGGATCAAGACCATCCCCATGGAAAAGAAATGCAAAAAAGCAAAATGGCTGTCTGGGGAGGCCTTACAAATACCTGTGAAAAGAAGAGAGGTGAAAAGCAAAGGAGAAAAGGAAAGATATAATCATCTGAATGCAGAATTCCAAAGAATAGTAAGAAGAGTTAAGAAGGCCTTCCTCAGAGATCAATGCAAAGAAAGAGGAAAACAATAGAATGGGAAAGACTAGAGATCTCTTCAAGAAAATTAAGAGATACCAAGGGGACATTTCATGCAAAGATGGGCTCGATAAAGGACAGAAATGGTCTGGACCTAACAGAAGCAGAAGATATTAAGAAGAGGTGGCAAGAATACACAGAAGAACTGTACAAAAAAGATCTTCACGACCAAGATAATCATGATGGTGTGATCACTCACCTAGAGCCAGACATCCTGGCATGTGAAGTCAAGTGGGCCTTAGAAAGCATCACTATGAACAAAGCTAGTGGAGGTGATGGAATTCCAGTTGAGCTGTTTCAAATCCTGTAAGATGATGCTGGGAAAGTGCTGCACTCAATATGCCAGCAAATTTGGAAAACTCAGCAGTGGCCACAGGACTGGAAAAGGTCAGTTTTCATTCCAATCCCAAAGAAAAGCAATGCCAAAGAATGCTCAAACTACCGCACAACTGCACTCATCTCATACGCTAGTAAAGTAATGCTCAAAATTCTCCAAGCCAGGCTTCAGCAATACGTGAACCATGAACTTCCAGATGTTCAAGCTGGTTTTAGAAAAGGCAGAGGAACCAGAGATCAAATTGCCAACATCCGCTGGATCATGGAAAAAGCAAGAGAGTTCCAGAAAAACATCTATTTCTGTTTTATTGACTATGCCAAAGCCTTTGACTATGTGGATCACAATAAACTGTGGAAAATTCTGAAAGAGATGGGAATACCAGACCACCTGACCTGCCTCTTGAGAAACCTATATGCAGGTCAGGTAGCAACAGAACTGGACATGGAACAACAGACTTGGTCCAAATAGGAAAAGGAGTACGTCAAGGCTGTATATTGTCACCCTGCTTATTTAACTTCTATGCAGAGTACATCATGAGAAACGCTGGACTGGAAGAAGCACAAGCTGGAATCAAGATTGTCAGGAGAAATATCAATATCCTCAGATATGCAGATGACACCACCCTTATGGCAAAAAGTGAAGAGGAACTAAAAAGCCTCTTGATGAAAGTGAAAGTGGAGAGTGAAAAAGTTGGCTTAAAGCTCAACATTCAGAAAACGAAGATCATGGCATCTGGTCTCATCACTTCATGGGAATTAGATGGGGAAAGTGTCAGACTTTATTTTGGGGGGCTCCAAAATCACTGCAGATGGTGATTGCAGCCATGAAATTCAAAGATGCTTACTCCTTGGAAGGAAACTTATGACCAACCTAGACAGCATATTCAAAAGCAGAGACATTACTTTGCTGACTAAGGTCCATCTAGTCAAGGCTATGGTTTTTCCAGTGGTCATGTATGGACGTGAGAGTTGGACTGTGAAGAAAGCTCAGCACCGAAGAATTGATGCTTTTGAACTGTGGTGTTGGAGAAGACTCTTGAGCATCCCTTGGACTGCAAGGAGATCCAACCAGTCCATTCTAAAGGAGATCAGCCCTGGGATTTCTTTGGAAGGACTGATGCTAAAGCTGAAACTCCAATACTTTGGACACCTCATGCGAAGAATTGACTCATTGGAAAAGACTTTGATGCTGGGAGGGATTGGGGGCAGGAGGAGAAGGGGACGACAAAGGATGAGATGGCTGGATGGCATCACGGACTCGATGGACGTGAGTCTGAGTGAACTCCGGGAGTTGGTGATGGACTGGGAGGCCTGGCGTGCTGCGATTCATGGGGTTGCAAAGAGTCGGACATGACTGAGTAATTGAACTGAACTGAACTGGCTGAAGAGTTGGATGGACACCTGGTAATTCTATATGAAAATTAGAAAATGGTATTAGTTTGCTAGGGCTGCTATAACAAAGTACCACAGACTGGGTGGCTTAAACAAGAGACATTTATTTTCTCACTGCTCTGCAGGACAGAAGTCCAAGGTCACGGTGTTGGCGGCACGGTTCCCTCTAAGGCGTCTCTGCTTGGCATGCATGTGGCGGTCCCTTGTGCTCTCACGCTGCCTTCCCTCCGTGTGTGTCTGTGTCCCAAGCTCTTCTTCTTATGAGGACACCACACTCATAGTGCCGTAGGTCCCACTCTAAAGATCTCATTTTGGCCTGATCACCTCTGTCAAGACCCTGTCTTCAGGCTTCCCTGGTGGCTCAGTGGTGAGGAATCCACCTGCCAATGCAGGAGATCCCTGATTGGTTTTGATCCCTGATTCGGAAAGATCCCACATGCTGCGGAGCAACCAAGCGCACGTGCCACAACTACTGAGCCTGTGCTCTGAAGGCCGGAAACCACAACTCCTGAGCCCACATGCTGCAACTCCTGAAGCCTGGGCTGGGCCCTCCAGAGCCCACACTCTGCAACAGGGAAAGCCACCCCAGTGAGAAGCGCGTGCACCACAGCTGGAGAAAAGCCCGAGCAATGACGAAGACCCAGTACAGCCAAAAAACAAAACAAATAAATTTTTAAATGTTTTTAAAAGACCCTGTCTTCAAATGTAGTCACATTCTGATGAATTCTAGGGAGCCATAATAATTTAGCCTGTAACAATAATTAAATAACTGGCCCCTGGACTCTGACAAGCCCCTGTCTCTCCCTAGCAGAACCCCTGGGGACCCCCTCCTCCATCCTCCATCTCTCCTCCAGCATCCAGCTGGGACAACAGGGGAACCTTCCTCACCAGTCCAGCCTGACCTACCGAGCCCTTCCTCCATGTCCTGCAGAACCTGGTATCTAGAGGAGGGGGCCTGCCCTAGCCGTTTTGGTCCAGCGTGTATTCATTCAAGATTGTCTGAGGGGGACTTCCCTCATGGTCCAGCAGTTGAGAGTCCACCTTTCACTGTGAGGGATGGGGCTTCCATCCCTGGTTGAGGGACTGGTATCCCATGTGCCACAGGACAGCTAAGCCCACATGCCACAGCTGAGAAGCCCGGGTGCTGCAACTAAGACCCAACACGGCCAAATAAAGAAATCCTAAAAAACTGTCAAAGGTAAAAACCAGGGGACGACAATGGAGAAAAGTCAGTTCAGCCACACAAAGACAGCACTGCCTGGTCATAGAAAGTTCCAGGCATCAGAGAGACTCTTAATGGTTTACTTGCTTGGATGAATACCGTGGTCCCTTCAGAGACACTGAAGCTTTTACCAAACACTTTGTCCTCCTTCAGATAAGCAGTATTATCACTTTTTAAAACAGCAGTTCTGAAGTTTGCAGACTTACAATTTATAGGCCTGACCTCCAACTCTAACGGTCACAATTGCCAGGTCTTATTTCCTTGTCTAGCATGAGGCCCCTTCTTCACAAGGCTGTTCTAGGCCTGGGAACCTCCTACATTGTGTTCATATATAAAGAAGTCTACACTTCTGATGTGTCAAGGTGCTGGACTATGATGGCTGCTCAGCTACTGGCTGCTAAGCTTGACCTTCTCTCTTTCCTTTTTGGTGCCTCTTTGGTAAATGATGTTTTTTGGTAAATTTTTTTTTCTTCTGTTTTTTGGCATGCAAGATCTTAGTTCCCTGACCAGGAATCAAATCTGTGCCCCCTGCAGTGGAGGTGTGGTGTCTTATCCACTAGACTGCCAGGAAAAACCCAAGAAAGTCTTATTTTAAATGCTAAAACTGGTTTTGTTTTCACAATATACAAACAGAGTTTTATTTTAAATTCTGAAGCTGGCTTGGTTTCCACTCTAATAAAAGATCTATATGGTGGTGGTTCAGTTACTAAGTCATATATGACTCTTTGCAACTTCCCAGACTGTAGCCTGCCAGGCTTGTCTGCCATGGGATTTCCCAGGCAAGAATACTGGCATGGGTTGCCATTTCCTTCTCCAGGGGATCTTCCCGACCCAGGGACTGAAGGCAGATTCTGAATTGCAGGCGGATTCTTTTACTGCCTGAGCCGCCAGAGAAGCCCTCAAAGATGTGTATCAGTTCAGTTCAGTTCAGTTGCTCAGTGGCGTCCGACTCTTTGTGACCCCATGACTCGCAGCATGCCAGGCCTCCCTGTCCATCACCAACTCCCGGAGTTCACTCAGACTCACGTCCATCGAGTCATACCATCCAGCCATCTCATCCTCTGTCATCCCCTTCTCCTTCTGCCCCCAATCCTTCCCAGCATCAGAGTCTTTTCCAATGAGTCAACTCTTCGCATGAGGTGGCCAGAGTACTGGAGTTTCAGCTTTAGCATCATTCCTTCCAATGAACACCCAGGACTGGTCTTTAGGATGGACTGGTTGGACCTTGCAGTCCAAGGGACTCTCAAGAGTCTTCTCCAACACCACAGTTCAGAAGCATATATCAGTCCCTATTTATTGAGCATGTGTATGTCCCAGGCAACGCTGAATACTTACGTTATTCCATTGAATTCTTCTAAAATATGTGTTGCTATCCTCATTTTTCTAGATGAGGTCATGAAAGTTCAGAGCAGTGGTGGAGCTAGTAAATGGCAGAGCTGGGTTTTAATTTGAGTCCCTCTGACTCCAAGACCAGGCTCCTTAGCACTCTGTGTGTTTTGGTCCCCCAAATACCTCCAGCCTCGATCATTATGTGTTGACCAAGTGGGACCTCTCCTTTCCTCTTGCATTTTCTTGTTTGCATGTAATTTTTCCTGCAGCAAGATGTGCCGATGGTGATCTGTACTTCTGAGTATAAGAGACCGGGCAGAGCTAAGATGAGACAATGCATTATTTGATCAAAAAACAGGTGTCATACAAGTGGCATCAGCTACAGAGGGCTGACTTTATCAGGGGCAATGATTTTCTTTATTCTGCCTCGGGATTGGTTTCTACTTAAAATTAAGTTAAATGAAGTTTAACTGAAAAACCAAAAAGAGAATTTAACAAAAAACGTAAAAGCCCCAAGTAAATGATAAGAATTTTCCGAATGCTTGGGAAAAGTCAGAGAATTAGTACTTAAGCGCACACCTGGGCATGGCAATAATAGGTCACTTTCGTCACAGAAACACTTCAGTACCCCCTCCTCCAAACACTAGGCATTTAGGCCTGAACTGAACTGGCTAATGTTCCTTCATGCTTCACGGGACAATGTGTCTTTCCTCTTGCAGCTGTTCTTTCATCACTTATCCAGGAGCTGCCCTCCCCTGGCCTGAATCACTACAATTAAACCAGCATTCAGCCAGACAGTGTGAAAGCGGGTTTATAGCACGCAGGTGCTTTATGGTTTTTAAATGGCTTGAAAGCACAATCATACAGTAAAGCAGTGGTCCCTGACCTTTATGGTACCAGGGACCAGTTTTGTGGAAGACAATTTTTCCACGGACCTGGTAGGGGGCATGACTTGAGGATGATTCAAGCATTACATTTACTGTGCACTTTATTTCTATTATTATGGCATCAGCCCCACCTCAGATCATCATTCCAGAGGTTGGGGGCCTCTGCTGTAAAGTCAAGAGGGTTGGGGACTGCCCTGATGGTCCAGTGGGTAAGACTCCATGGGGGCATGGGATCCATCCCTGGTTGGGGAACTAAGATCCCATGTGCTGTGGGTACATCGCACAGCCAAAAAAATAGGCAGAATGAAAATGGAAAAACAAGCAGAAATCTGAAGTTCAGTTAAAGTTGGAAAGACAAATAAAATTACCATTAAAAATTTAAAAAGAGCATTCTCCCAGGTTTCCTAGTAGCTTTTTTAAAAACACAGAGTGAAGGATCTGAAAACCTTTAAACTCTTACACTCTTTGATCTGACTACAGATGCTCCGGTGGTGGTAAGTTAGGACTGACCAGAATTCCAGGCGTCACTTAGTACTTGTTGAGTGCTGGATGAGGTACTTAAACCAAACTTAGTGTCCTCACATACATCTAAGGCATATCCCTCTACAGAAGGAGGATAATTAACCTTACAACACAGTTGCTGTGAGGATTAAAAGGTGAACACCTCAGCAACTAGTGGTTTCCTTCCTTCCTCCCCTTGGTTATTATTTCAGTGTCTTCTGAGGGTTCATTCACACTGGTTTGCAGCTTATGAGGACTTCTAAGTAGACACCCTCAGGGTCACAGAAGTGCCGGCAGTGACCTCCACTCGTTCATTGGGATCTTGCTTGCCTGGTTCGCATCGCGTGCCAGGTGACATGTCAGGGGCCAGGGATAAAACCCTGCCCTCGTGGAGCTGACGGTGCAGTCAGGGAGGCAGATGAGCGGCCACACGTACAAATGTAAACCTGCAGCAACGACAGACGGCTTCGGAGCACAGCAAGACCCTACAAATAGATTTGACTTGGTCAGAGGGTTCAGGGAAGGCTGGCACCTTTGGACTTGAGCTCTGAAGAAGACCAAGAGAGGAATGAAGAATGTCCTAGGCTGAGGAAGCAGCAGGTGCAAAAACCCCGTGGCAGCAGGGAACAGGGCTAGTGAAGTGGACTGGAGTAAGGACCAGTGCAGATGGAGCACCAGGTTTTGTGGGCGGTGATGTGTGAAAGCGACTTTGGAGAATAAGTAGGGCCTACGAGGCCATTCTGGCTTCCCAGGTGGCTCAGTGGTAAAGACTCCACCTGGCAATGCAGGAGACTTGGGCTTGATCCCTGGGTTGGGAAGAGCCCCTGGAGGAGGGCATGGCAATCTGTTCTAGTGTTTTTGCCTGGGAAATCCCACGGACAGAGGAGCCTAGCGGGCTACAGTCCATGGGGTTGCACAGAGTTGGACACGATTGAGCATGCACACACACACACAGAAAAGGCCATTCTATGTCACTGGAGAATCTTTATCTTGTTGACGTACAACTGATTGACACTGTTGTGTTAGTTTTTGCTGTATAGTAAAGTAACTCAGTTATACTCTTTGCGACCCCAGACTGTAGCCCACCATATATATATATATATGAGCTTCCCAGGTGGCTCAGTGGTAAAGACTCCACCTGCCGATGCAGAACATGCAGGTTTGACCCCTGGGTGGGGAAGATCCCCTGGAGAAGAAAGGAAATGGCAACCCACTCCAGTATTCTTGCTTGGAGAATCCCATGGGCAGAGGAGCTGGGCAGGCTATAGTCCACGGGACCTAAAGAGTCGGACACGCGCTTGTGTGTGTGCCCTCAGTCACTTTTTTCTCCTATTCTTTCCCATTATGGGTTATCACAGGATATCGAACAGTTCCCTGTGCTATACAGTAGGACCGTGTTGTTTATCCATTCTAAAGGTAAGTGGTCACAGTTACTTCAGCGTTTAGTTAACTACCATGCATGGACCTGAACATCTTATAAATCAGTAACTTATTAACAGTTAACACAGAATCAAGTGTTAAGGGTTTTATCAGAAATTGGATGGGGTATCGGGTCCTGACCAGCGGGAGTTGACATCAGCTCATCCACACGTATCTTCAGGGACAATGAAACTGGGCAGACCTCCAGCTTATTCCCCACCCTTCCTGCTCTGGCTGTGCACCCTGGGAGAAGGAGCTGGGACATGGGGCAGGGTGGAGAAACGGCCTGTGCCCTGGTGTCCTCCCACCACACTGAAGAGCTGAAGATGAGGTACAGGGGTGAAGTCTGCCGAATCTATGACCTCAGCCCATCTTCTCCTCGGGTCAGAACACCAGCTGTTTTTTGTTTGTTTTGGTTTTGTTTTTGGCCACATGACACAGCCTGTGGGATCTCTAGTTCCCCGATCACGGATTGAACCCATGCCCCCTGCACGGGAAGCATGGAGTCTAAACCACTGGACCATCAGGGGAGTCCCCAAACACTAGTTGTCATTATTCCCATGTCAAATTGGAACAATCATCAGAACAAAATTCCCTCTGACCTTTGGTTGGTTCTCTTCCCATGACTCCCTTGGAGGGAAGCTGCTGCTGACTCAGACTCATTGTTGAGTTCTGTGGGGGTGGTGCTCAGCATCAAACGTAAGACCTGTGGATTTGT
This sequence comes from Oryx dammah, assembly GCF_014754425.2. NCBI lineage: Eukaryota > Metazoa > Chordata > Mammalia > Artiodactyla > Bovidae > Oryx > Oryx dammah. The sequence goes on along the minus strand of NW_024070190.1, from coordinate 7,111,889 downwards.
GTAGCAAAAGTCCCAGCATGAAGTGGCTCTGTGATCAGCCTGGGATTTGATGCATCAGAGCTGCACAAGGGAGAATGGCCAGGCCACCTGGGAGCTGAGAGACAAGGAGCTCAGAATCAATCAGGGGTTTGGAAGGGGCCCAGCATTCCCATGGGCGGGGGTAGAGTCAAGGGAACTGAGTTTCCCCCCATGTATCTCTGGGTCGGGCTGCCTGGGACACTGGGTTGCATTCAGAAGATGAATCATTGCAAAGCCAGCTGATGCCTGTAGAGCTCTTTCCCCAAGGTGGTGTCTGATAACAGGGCTTTGTGGCCTGTTGTCCATTCCTTCCAGTGGTCAGAAGGCAGGAGAGGCTCAGAGGAAGTCATCAGCCTCACTGACAGAGAGGCTGAGCCAAGAGGGAAATGCCAGGAGGATTCCTCACTGTTCTCCCAAGAACACAGATTCCACACATGGCATTCACACGCCCCGTTCATAGGCACTGTCTGCAATACTCTGGGAGCTACTCTCTGTCCAGAGAGCTATGGATTACAAGTATTTTGTATTTCAGAATGTTATCACATACTTAAATGTCCCACTAATGATATTACACCTAAAGAGGAGGAAAAAGTTGAGCTGTCAAAAAAAAGTCAGGGGTGGGGTGGGGCAGATGGGAAACAACCATAGGATTCTCAATTGCTAAGCACACTTTTTATTGAAGTACAACATACATACAGAAAAGGGCACAAACCACAAGTGTACAGCTCAAAGAATTTTCACAAAATAGACATGCCCAAGTGACCAGCAACTGGATCAAGGAACAGAACATCCAAGGAACACCCTTGTGCCCCCCAAAGAGTAACTTACATAACTACTTGCAAACAGCTTTGCCAGGTTTCTCACTTGATGTAAACAGAACTATACAGTACGGATTTTCCTCCTCTTGTGAGACTCACACAGTGTTGTGTGTGTGTCTGCAGGAGTACCCCTTGCTGTGTAGGGCTTCATTGTGTGAATATACTATAACTTGTTTATCCATTCAACATGGGCATGTGGGTACTTTCCAGTTTGGGGTTATTATGAACAGTGCTTCTATGAATTTTCTAGTACATTTCTCTTGGTGAATATACATACACATTTCTTCTGGGTAGACACCTAGGAATGGAGTCTTTAGGTCATATGATAAGTATACTTAACCCAGGCTATTTCACAGAAGAATGAGGAATTTATTGGATGGAGCTTGAATGCTCACCGAAATGACAGAAAGCTAGAAAGGAGAGTTAGGAAGACAGGTGGGGGCCAAGACAGCTCAGTGGGGCCTAGGAACGAAGCAGAAACAATCTGCTCAGGACTCTGTCATCCCTAGACACTAATACCAGTGGACACCACCACCAGTGGACACCACCCCTGCAGCCTGCTAGTCTTGGAAACCTTCATGACGGACCACTGCCACCCCTGGACCATCACAGCTCCCACGAAATGAATCTCAGCATCCCTTAATTTCTGTGTCACTTGCACCAAACTCACAGTCCTAAGCGTGGGAGTCCAAGGAGTTCACCCGAGGTCACTGGGCACTGCCTGGTCAGTCTGGTGCTAGAGAAGGGGATGCACCTGAGACAGGGAAGGCTTTCCCACTTCAGCATCCATGGTGCTGGAGGCACTGCATCCATCCCACTACATTTGTTTATATGGGGTGATTTCATGACTTCCCCCTTTAGGAAAGGGGTCAGGTGCTGGACAGTCAAGCTGGAAATGCCACATGACAACTGCTCACTACAGCCATCTTTTTCGGATCCTTACTTCTGCTGGGGGGAGGGTTTCATCCACACATCCGTGTGTCTCACAGCCCATGTGCTGGAGTTCGCCCTTAAGGGCAACACTGAGTTCAGGGATACATTAGAAGGGGCAAGCCACACAAAATGCTGCAGGTTTGAAAGGAAAAGGTGTAGTGAAAGGACAAAAAACATTTCATGGCGGGATGCAAGGCAGACAGGAGGAGAGGGAAAAGAACATAAAAGTGAAAACAAAAGAAAGGGAGTTTGGTGAAGTCGAGGAGCGCGTGCGTTGTTTCTTGACCTGGTTTAGATGGTTTCTGTGCTGTCCCACTTTCCCAGTCTCTCTGATGTGCTTTTATGGATTGTACTTTGCTTGAACAAGTTAATCACATTGACATGGACCACAGGATAAAGAGATTCTGGTTGTAAACCAAAATAGAGAGAGACTGGAAGTCATATTATCACAGACAGCATACAATTATGCTATAGTTTGAGCACACAGCTTCCTAACAGCACTGGTATTGTCAGGGAGCTTTCATGAAACAAAGAATTGATTTCAAAAAAGAAGCGAAGAATAAAAATGTACTAAAATCATTTACAAAGGTAGCAAGTCACTAATTGATCTGAAAATTATATTTGCCTTTTTTGCGGGTTATTTTACATGATTCTTCCAAGTGAACCATGGATCTTTGAATTCACACATTCTAGATCCCTATACTATATCCTGGCATTTAGTACATTTACTTGTTTTAAACGATAATCAGAGCTTTCACCATGTAGCACTTCCCCGTCTTAGAGCAAAGACAGGAGTTCAGTTCAGTTCAGTCGCATCCACCTCTTTGCGACTCCATGACCTGCAGCATGTCAGGCCTCCCTGTCCATCACCAACTCCCAGAGTTTACTCAAGCTCATGTCCATTGAGTTGCTGCTGATGCCATCCAACCATCTCATCCTCTGTCACCCTTCTCCTCCTGCCCTCAATCTTTCCCAGCATCAGGGTGTTCTCAAATGAGTCAGCTCTTTGCATCAGGTGGCCAAAATATTGGCGTTTCAGCTTCAACATCAGTCCTTCCAATGAACACTCAGAACAGATCTCCTTTATGATGGACAGGAGGAATAACTACCCACTATCCACAATCTGCAGACTGGAATGCTCAAGCATACAGTGGCTTGCCTAGAATCACACAGTGTAGCCACTGCCAGAGCTGGGGTAGAAGTTCCCAAACAAATGGAACAGGGCAAACGTGGACAGAGCACTCACTCTCTGCCCTGTGGTTTACTCCCTTCCTTTATTGGAGTGATAGGAGTTTGTTTTAGGTGGAACCTGCAAGTTTGTCTCAGAAAAATCAAAAGCTGTCTAGCCTTCCACATGGGCAGCCACATATCATTTTCCATAAGCTGTCAGAATATGGGACTGACATGTCTGCTCCCAGGGAAGATGGGAAGAGAAGTGTGCTGCTGAGCAGGCCCCAGCGATGGTGCTTCGTGGCACACGGCTCAGGCTGTTTTCAGGTCTCCCTACCTACCTGCAAACAGGTAAGGCTGGAAGACAGTGGAACTCAGGGGCTTAGGAGTCAGACTGTCTGCACTCAGGTCCCAGCCTTCTAGCTTACTATCTATAGCTTTGGGGAAACTACACGGTCTCTCTGTGCCTCAGTTTTCCTCTTTTTAGAACAGATGTATATTGTTGGAGGATTAAGTAAGTGGGTACATGTGAATGCTTCGATCATGGATGCTATATGGTGAGTTGCGCCCCTGACTCGCTCTTCTGGGGCAGGGGCCACCCAGGTGAAACCCTGCAGGGCCCAGTGCTGTGCCCAGAACAGGCCCTTATTAATGCAGCCCCTGCAGGGCAGGATCCAGAATAGGAGGAAGCAGGATGAAGTGGTATTTGGAGAGAAGAAATGTGCCCCTGGCCTGCTTGGCTGGAGCACGTAAAGAGAAGTAGTGGGGGCACATTTATAGTTAAGCTCACTCCAACATCTACCTAACACCTACATTTGCAGAAAGACCATCTACAAAGGGAATCAATGACAATCAGTGGGAAACAGGGGTCTGGGCTCTCTATCTGGGGCTGAGTCTCAGGGCCCCAGATGACCCTATTTAGAAAACCATCCAGTGATGTGGGTTCTTTCTTTTTTAAACAGGATGATGGAAAAGCAGGAAATAGAAAACTTCCAGAACTTTCTCCAGGAAGAGAGATGGAACCTTTACCCAAGGACTTCAGTTGGTCAAAATTCTCTAATTTGATACTGAATGATAGGTAAATGGGGGGCTTGTTGAGTATCTTTTCTCTTCTCAATAAGTTATCCACTGAAATGTATAAACTTGATGTAAGTAAACTTGGCAACTGATGTTTAAAAAACTTAAGCCCTTACACCCATACTTATTTTTAACTTGGCACATTTGTTATTTGGCTATAAAAAATGTGTATTTTCTTTTCTAATAATGAAAATAACAGAAACATGAAAAGAAAAGGTGAAACTGCAGACAATGAAGAAAACCAATGAAAAGATAGGCAGCAGGATAACGCTGGTTGGGCAGGGGTGAGTGTGGGCAGAGCTCCCTAAAGCTAAGAGCATGCGCGGTCTCTACCTGGGATTTTACAGACAGAAAAGGAGACATTTTCATAACAAATGGAGTCAGAGGATGGTACAAAAGAACTTCTTCTCTCGGAAGGGGTTTTCTGATGCAGGCACTGGGATGATGAGAGGGTCCTCCCGCACATGAGCTTCACAGTAGGCCAGGAGGTCCGCCGCTGCCTGGGAGACCTGGTGGGTACACAGCACAGGTGCAGGGTTAGAGGCCAGTTCACGGTGGGTCCAAGGCGGAGGTGTCGGTCTGGAGAGTGGACAAGCCTGAGGATAGGCTGGGCTGCATGCACTGCCAGTGACAAGGCCATTCCGAGGCCTGGAGAGAGGGCTTGTGCAAATCCGGAGGAGACAGGATTTGAAAGTTGCCTCTGAGGATATGTAACAGAGAAGAACAAGCCTGACTCCATATTGGATCTATTCCTTTAGCTCTAACCCTCGTGCTCTGTTATCTGTGCTTGTCATGCAGGCTCTGCATCTTTCATAAAAGAATGCTCCTCCTGAAATATACAGGAGAGCCCATTCTCAAGGCTCTGATCTTTAAAAGTATAACACTTTTCCATTCACAGAGAGATAGAAAGTTGCAGAACAGAGAAGGGCATTTATCTTGTTGGAGGTTTTTGGGAATATTGTGACCAGAGCTATGTGGACAGTTGTGAGAACAAAGGATTCCAATCTAAGAAATTTTGCAATAACCAGCCACCCTCTCTCCTCCTTTAGTATAAAAGAAACCTGAGTTCTAATTCAGTGAAGATGATTCTTTGGGAGACCAGTCCACCATCTTCTCTATCTGCTGGCTCTCTGAATAAAGTCACTCCTCTTTGCCCTGACAGCTCGTCTCTCAACTTAGTGGCCTGTCATGGGTCAAGCAGTACGAGCTTGGACTAGGTGACAGAAAGAGGTGCCACCCAGTAGAGGTGTAGATCAATACTAGGAGAGGTATGAGGCACCATCAGGAAGGTGTAGACAGCTAATCCTACTCGAAACTGAGTGATGAGCGAAGGCTCCAGGCCAGGAGCCTCACCAGTGACTCTGTAAAACTACCTCTAGACAGATAAAGCCAATTTCTGGCCCTGGCCAAACCAATGTGGTTGTAATTATTATTATTAGTGTTATTGTTTTACTGCAGTCCATTCTCATGACCAACCCAGGCACTTGATCCTCCGCAGGAGAACACAGATCATGAGCACATCACAGAGAACATGTACACATAAGCCACGCACAAGCCCACACTGAGCTTGGAAAGGCCACTCCTGAGGAGAGAGTTGCTCCTCACCAGAAACCTCTTTGCTTTTCCTTTTAGGCTTCTCTGGAGCCTACTGACACTTGGCAGTTGTGGATCAAATTATCTTCCAGGTAATCTCCAGGAGCTTCAGGGGAGAAGCAGCTGGAATAGGCAAGGCGCTGGGAAGTGTTTGCTAAGAGGGGGAAGGGACCAGCTCACTGGGCCCGTGGTCTAGGTCACGAGTCCAGCAAATGACTGGTCTGCGTATCGAACCATCCTGCCGGTTAGCTTGTTCTGCCTGCAAGTGCCTATTGGAGGCTACAGGCTGCAGTAAGAATATAGAAGTCAAAAGGAATCCTTTTCTTGCAATTAGTGTCTAACTCTTCCCCAGAATGATCGCTGCAGGTGAATGAAAAATGTTTGAAGGCCCCCAGTACACACAAGCCATACACCTTCCATCCAGGTTTTAAAAATTGGCTGTTGGTACTTCCCTAGTGGCCCAGTGGCTGAGACTCCGCATTCCCAATGCTGGGGGCCTGGGTTCAATCGCTGGTCAAGGAACTAGATCTTACCTGCTGCAGCTAAGAGTTCATATGCTGCAACTATTAATAAAAGCCTCACATGCCACAACTAAGGCCTGGCACAGCCAGATAAATAAATATTAAAAACAGAACAAAAACAATGTCACCAACGCTCAAAACTTAAAAAAAAAAAAAACCGGCCCCTCTTCCAAAATTTTATAGAAAATCTTCTAATTTCCAGCCCAGATTGACCTATTTCAGCAGTGGCTAGAATATAACAAATAATTTTAGTAGAGATATGTAATAAATGTTTCCTTCTGATGAAACAACTAAAAGTTGAGCCAATGAGTCAACCTAAATCCAGACGAAGTCTACATTTGCTGGGAGTGTGGAATGGAGCATCAGGCTTCCCTGTCCATCTGGGCCCCAAGATGACTGTACAACTTTAGGTAAGTCACTCAAATTCTCTGAGCTTTAGCTTCCTCATTTATAACATTAGCTATCTCCAAGATCCTGTTTACTCTAAACTGTCTGTAGTTTTCGCTCTGATAGCACAAGGGCAGTACTGCAGAGCCTAAATAAAATGGATGTTGGGTTGAATGAGAATGAAGTTTGCAGTGATTTACAGGACACCCATACAGGGATCTCCCAGGTGAGGTGGGGGCCATAAATATAAGGCCACCACAAGGGACTAGAGAACAGGAGCAGGGAAGCCGGCTCTGAAGCCCACAGAGGTGTGATGAGGGGCTTTGCTGGGGGCCCTTGGCTAAGATGCGCGCTCCCAGTGCAGGGGGCCTGGGTTTGATTCCCGGGCGGGGAACTTAATTCCACAACTGCAACTATTATTAGAGCCATGTGCCGCCACTAAAAGATCCTGCGTGCCACAGCAAAGACCTGGTGCAGCCAAATAAACACAGGTATTTTTTTAAAAACCTCTAGACATACAGAAACCCAGAATCACACCGTGAACGCTTGGGTGTGGAGCCTGAGCCTGGCATCGGGCTTGTCTCCTTCTGAACCAAAGCCAAGGGCTCTCCCCTGACTGCCTGGGTCGCAATCCCCTCCTCTCTACTCCAGGCATCTCCTTCAGCCCACAGAGGCAAGGGGTCTTCTCCACGGCCGCTGTGTTAGGGTGATCACAGAATTCACCCAACAGCTCCTCCCACAACCACCGCGAACCGGTCTTCACCACTCCCCAGGCCAGCATGCACAAGAAGGTGGAGATGTCCGAGCATCTATCTTCCTCCCCTAAGAGCCAGGTCCTCTTAGCTCTAACTTCAGTGAGTTCTTCCAGATGCTTCATTTAAGAAAGTCTTAGGACTTCCTTGCTGGTCCAGTGGCTAAAACTCCATGCTCCCAATACAGGGGGTCAGGTTGGATCCCTGGGCAGCAAACTAGACCCCAAATGCTACAACTAGGAGTTCAAATGCCACAACTAAGATCTGGGACAGCCAAATATAAATAAATAAAAATACATATTTTCTCAAGTCTTATCATCATCCCCTATCTCTAGTTTTCATTTTTCCCATCTATTTCACTTTTGGGGACAAGAACATGCTTCCATTCATTCTGAATTCTCTATAAACCTTACAATTTCATCTAGGAAGCTGTGTGTCAATCCTTTGGCTAATTGAGAGGCTATAGGGAAAAAAATAAGGCAAGACTTTTGCTTTCCAGGGGTCTGAGAAGACTCAAAAATTGTAACATTACTAAAACAATCAAGGTGTGCTAAAACATCACAAAAGCACAGCTGCACACCTCTGCAGGGCTTTGGAGACAGGGGTGTCTGAGTACCCCGACCCATCCAGTTCCACATGGGGGCAGTTACCCTGGTAAACCTGCCCCTTTTATCCAGAGGCTGGTTCCAGCCAACTGATCCCAGAGACATGATTTTCTAGCAAGCCAAGGATGGCTCATATCTTGTGGCAGATTCATATTAAACAAGTTCAAGAGGCAACTGTATAAAATCATTAATCAAAATAATAGTTGACATGAACTGAGTCCTTACTATTGATATGTGCCAAGCCCTGGGCTAAACACATTGTCGTATGTCTTGTGTGTGTATGCATGCTCAGTCGTGCCCAACTCTTTGTGACCCCATGGACTGTAGCCTGCCAGGCTTCTCTGTCCATGGAACTCTCCAGGCAAGAAATTTGGAGTGGGTTGCCATTTCCTCCTCCAGGGGATCTTCCTGACCCAGAGATCAAACCCACGTCTCTTGCATCTCCTGCCTTGGCAGGTAGATTCTTTACCGCTGAGCCAAAGCTATGGGTTTTCCAGTAGTCATGTATGGATGTGAGAGTTGGACCATTAAGGAAGCTGAGCACCAAAGAATTGATGCTTTTGAACTGTGGTATTGGAGAAGATTCTTGAGAGTCCCTTGGACTCTAAGGAGATCAAACCAGTCAATCCTAAAGGAAATCAGTCCTGAATATTCATTGGAAGGACTGATGCTGAGGCTGAAGCTCCAATACTTTGGCCACCTGATGCAAAGAACTGACTCACTGGGAAAGACCCTGATGCTGGGAAAGATTGAAGGCAGGAGGAGAGATGGATAACAGAGGATGAGATGGTTGGATGGCATCACCAACTCGATGGACATGAGTTTGAGTAAGCTCTGGGAGTTGGTGGTGGACAGGGACGTCTGGTGTGCTGTAGTCCATGGGGGTGCAAAGAGTCGGACACGACTGAGCGACTGAACCGAACTGAGCCACCGGGGAAGTCCCATTATATGTATGGCCTCATTTAATTATTCTAAATACTATTGTTAAAGTCACTTTACAGATGAGGAAACTAAGGCACGAAAGTTAAGAAATCTGTCCAAGTTCATACAACTGGTAAGAGAGAGACCAGGATTGAAGCTAAGCGGTCTGGCTACAGAAGCTAAACACTACAGTAGCTGCCTGATTAATTGTTCATGAAAACTGTACCTGGAAGGTAGCCTGGAAAGTTCTTGTCTGCTGGGCCAGCACACTCTCTTTGTAGACCAGCTACCTGGGAACTCATTTGACCAGAAGGAGAAGTTCTGCAACTAAAATTTCTTAGGTCATTTGTTTAATCCAGGGACAATTTAAAAATAATCTTTTGGTCATGCTGCACGGCATGGCAGATCTTAGTTCTCTGATTCAGGGATTGAACCTGCACCCACAGCATTGTCAGCATGGGATCTTAACCACTGGACCACCAGGGAAGCCCCCCATGGACAATCTTGCCAAGAAAACCATACAGTTGAGTGTCAGCCGCTGGGACTGGCTTCCTCTTCCTTTGCCCTGGCCTGGATGGATGCTCCAATGTTGCTCTGAGACTCCTTCCTCTGAGCTGTGACCTGCATGCTGTTAGTATATAAACAAGGACGCTATTACACTGGGTCGGTGCTAATTCCTTAGTAGCAGCCTTTTTAAACTAAGGGTTTCCCAGGTGGTGCTAGTGGTCAAAAATCTGCCTGCCAAGGCAGGAGATACAAGAGACCCAGGTTCAGTCCCTGGGTCGGAAAGATCCCCTGGAAGAGGAAAATGGCAACTCACTCCAGTATTCTTGCCTGGAACATCCCATGGACTAGAGGAGCCAGGCAGGCTACAGTCCACAGGGTCCCAAAGGGTTGGACATAACTGCGCACAGCACAGCCTTTGTAAACTAACGCCTAAGCCAGAGAACTTGAAAAAGTGAAACTTAAGACCACCACAAACAGCCAGCCAGGCCTTCCCACCTAATGCAACTGCTGAAGCAATTAAACGGTGCTTTGCTTCAGCATCTTCTCTACAAACACCCTGCCCTCTGCCTGTCAACGGATGGTGCTAACTACCTTTGGTTTGGCATTGCCAGCTTCGACTCCACCTATGTCCAAATTAAATAAAAACATTTTAATTTTCTTCAGTTTACCTACTAACAACAGGATCCAGCTGGTCTGAAGTTTGCAAATATCATTAGCAGATATTTTTGGGGTTTTGGTTTACTAAATATTATCACTTTTTTTTTGGCTTTTTGGTTTGCTAAATATTATTACAGCTTCCTTCCTCTTGATCATTTACTTGTTCAGATGCTTGTCAACATCCATTCACTGTGGGCTGCTGCTGCTGCTGCCGCCGCTGCTGCTAAGTCACTTCAGTCGTGTCTGACTCTGTGCGACCCCATAAACGGCAGCCCACTAGGCTCCCCCATCCCTGGGATTCTCCAGGCAAGAATACTGGAGTGGGTTGCTATTTCCTTCTCCAATGCATGAAAGTGAAAAGTGAAAGTGAAGTCGCTCAGTCGTGTCGGACTCTTAGCGACCCCATGGACTGCAGCCCACCAGGCTCCTCCGTCCATGGGATTTTCCAGGCAAGAGCACTGGAGTGGGGTGCCATTGCCTTCTCCGCATTGTGGGCAGATTGACTAATTTTCTGAGAGCGACTGCACCGCAAGGGGGCGCTGCATCAGGCCAAGGCATGGGAGGAGGGGTTCAAAAAATGGGGCTTTAGGGGTCACCCTGCAGAGGTGAGTTAGGACTGGTCTCCTTCCGGTCTCACGGTTGTGTATTTGCTCCCTTCACAGCCCCGGGTCTACAACCATGCCAGTAACATGTGGCCTTGCTAGCTCTCTAAGCAGGTCCAACCTAGGGCTTTTTCTATCATCTATCAAAGGTGATACTGCGCTTGATGCCACAATTTTTCCTTCAAGAAAACACGCTGTTCTTAGAATGCCTCGCGTTTCAGGGTCACGGAAGTGTTTGCTTAGTTATATCTACACGCCTCTGGATTGCAGAGTTCCATCTGGAGCACCAGTACTACAAGAATGAAACCAGAATTGTTAGTACTGGTACCAAGCGATCAGCACCCAGTTTTGCATGGACCTGGGTCGGCTCCACACAGTATTAGTTTTATAGATACACTCAGATTATTGAGAACACCCTACAGCCCAGTATAAGCATGTTAAGTCATTTTACAACAAAAGGAGTTTTCCACCTTTCCCCACCTTCGCCATCAGCTTTGTTTCATGCACTGTCCAAGGTCCCTTTACTCCTGTGTAACCAAAGTATCTTGGATAACCCCTGAAGCTTGCTGTGATGGGATCTGAAAAGACACACACATGTAATGATCATCCTGATGAGACTTCTGCAGGAAAGGTGACGCCCTAACACACAGTTTAGGATCCGGGCGTTAATTAAACTAAAAACCCACTCCTTAGATTGAAAGGGAGGGTTTCCTTAATCAGCCCTAGATTGATTTTTATGGTTCAAAGCTTCCTTCAGTGTATATAAAATATCGCATGCAGACTTCACCATATCCTAGAAACATCTGCCATCTTTGAAACATAAAATAGACAATTTACTTTCAAAGAGAGATCTTTATTCTGAAATTTAAAACTCCGTTACTGTTTATGTTTTCTTATCAAGTCTGAAGTCTGCTTTGTCTTCAAATCCTCTGTTACAAAATGCCCAGAGCATCTCTGCCTCCTCTCCTTAGTACTGAAGTGTTAAGAGTTACATGATAACAGATGTTGAAAAGAGAAAAGAATTGGGAGCTAGGGAACAACTGTGGAATTTTACCATTACATTTCAGAGTAAAAGAGGTGATTAAAACAGCTCAAGTTAGCACATAACCCCATTTGTTGCACTATAATTACAAGCTTCAATGATGGGGAGAAAATGTTGCAATTACTAAGTCACATTCTAGGACAAGACAGATGACATAATTACCATTCTGGCTGTGACACCCACTGCATTTATCCTTTGCATCTAAAGTACAGCGACTCACAACTATTTTTCAGCAATCCTGGTCTATTTAACAATACTACTTGGAATAGATCACAGGCATTCTTGATGGCCCTGCCTGTTCCTCCCTTCCCCACCAAGAAAACAAAGCGGGATTAGAGTCAAGAGCACAGCCGGGTTGCATCCCCCACTGTGCAACGATATCTTTCACAAGGTCAAATCTGATACAAGTGCCAACAGAAGAAATCATGTGCCTAATAAAACCCTGAGGATATTACAGGTCTGTGCCTCACCTCTGAATTCTGAGCTAAAGCTACAGGGTGAATCCTTGTGAATTTTGTTTCTTTCTTCTAATGTTGGATATTATTTGAGATTAACACACCAGTTTTGTTTTGTTTTTTAAAGAATCTGCCTGCAAGGTGGGAGACTGGGGTTTGATATCCGGGTCAGGAAGATCCCCTGGAGAAGGAAATGGCAACCCATTCCATTGTTCTTGCCTGGAAAATCCCATGGACAGAGGAGCCTACAGCTCATCAGGTCACAAAGAGTCGGACATGACTGAGTGACTAATACTTCTTATTTTTTAATTTTATTGTTTTTAAAGAATTTATTGAATTTGTTACAATACTGCTTCTGTTTTAGGCTTTGGGTTTTTTTTTTTTTTTTGTCCCTAAGGCATGTGGGATCTTAGTCACCCAACCAGGGATCGAAAGGGATTGAACCTGGGCCTCCTGCACTGGAAGCACAGTCTTAACCACTGGACTTCCAGGAAGTCCTAACACCAGTTTTAAGGGCATTCTCGAGATACTTCCAAATAATTATGCTATAGACTGAATGTGGGAGAAGGCAATAGAACCCCACTCCCAGTACTCTTGCTTGGAAAATCCCATGGATGGAGAAGCCTGGTAGGCTGCAGTCCATGGGGTTGCGAAGAGTCGGACACGACTGAGCGACTTTACCTTCACTTTTCACTTGCATGCATTGGAGAAGGAAATGGCAACCCACTCCAGTGTTCTTGCCTGGAGAATCCCAGGGATAGGGAAGCCTGGTGGGCTGCCGTCTATGGTATCCCACAGAGTCGGATACGACTGACTTGACTTAGCAGCAGCAGCAGCAGGCTGAATGTGTGTGTCCTCTTCCCCACCCCCTAAGTTTATAAGTGAAACCAAAATCTCCAGTGCCATGGAGATGGGACCTTTGGTAGGTAATTAGGTCATGACGGTTGGAACTTCATGAATGGAATTGAGATGGGCTGGGACTTGGGACCCTTTGCTGCAATATTTGCACCTGGTTTCCTTGAGCACAGAAAGACAAAGAAACTATAAGGGACTAAAAATAAATGTGCTACAATGTACAGCTGGGGCAAATTATGGACACAAGATAGGAAAAGACCAAAACCAAACTGCCGCTCCTGAAGAGTTGGGAGCAAAAACAGGGTGCTGGGAGCAAAAGCTGGGTACTGTGCATGCCTCTTGCACACAACAGCACCAAAGCGGTGGGCAAACTTCCTAAACCAGCCCTCTGGCTCCACCCCTCACCCCATGTAAGGAGCCGGCTTGCCCCGCCTAGGAGAGTGAGGAAGCAAGGAAACCTGCTACCTCTCTCCTCCAGACCCCCCCACCAGCTGCAGCAGGAGCCCCAGAAAAGCCTTGCTTGAATTTCTTATCTGGCCTCTGATCAATTTCTATTGATTAAAGAGGCCAAGAACCCTGGTAGGTGATAAAAATTAGTGTTCTTATAAGAGAAAAGGTCTCTCTCTCCCTCCCTTCCATGTGAGGTCAAAAGAGGGTAGCCATTTGTGACCCTAGAAGAGAGGCCTCACCAGAACCTGACTGTTGGTACCCTGATCTCAGACTTCCCAGCCTGCAGAGCTGTGAACAGTGAATTTCTACTGTTTGCGTCACTGAAGTCCACGGTATTCTGATACAGCAGACATTTGGCTTCTAGTGGTTTCCAGCAAATGTTGTGTATTGACTAGATCAATACTGGAAATTCTCAATCATTGGGTCCTAGGCCACAACCAGCATCTAGTAGGGAGTAAGGTTATTCCTGGAGGAAACCACAGGGGGTGGGAGATATGTGTGAATACATGATAATATAACACAGAGTCCTTCTCTGAATTCTAAAGTCAAATGTCCAGACTAACGAATGAGCTGCTGTTCACTATCACCAGCATACAGGTTTTTTTCACATCAAAAGTTGATTGCACATTTGCAGCAACACAGATGGGCCTAGATATTATCATACTAAGTGAGATCATACTAAGCGAGCAAGTCAGACACAGAAAGATAAACATCACATGATATTGCTTATATGCAGAATCTAAAAAAAAAAATGATACGAATGAACTTAAAACAGAAACAGACTCACAGACTTGGAGAATGAATTTATGGCCACCAGCAGGGAAGGGTGGGTGGGAGGGATAGATTAGGAGTTTGGGATTGACATGTACACACTGCTATACTTAAAACTGATAACCAACAAGGACCTACTGTAAAAGTTGATTACATATTAAGAGGTAATTCTGAGATACTTGAAAGAGAGTTTTAATATTCCCAAGTTAATCTAAGTAAGAGCTTACTATTACATGGCTTTCACCATCAGGAACTGCAAAGCTCTCAGTTCGTTTAGAGTGATTAACCCAGGTCCACCCAGGATCTTGATTTAACAAAACCCTTTTAACAGGTTGGTATGTATCCTGCATGACTCTGACAGCCTCTCAGCTTTGACACATCACAATTTCCCACAAAGGAAGCCAAAATTCAGTCATTTTGCAAGCTCACCAAGAGAGTGATTTATGTGGTGACAGAAGCTAGTGAGTCACTGAAGAGTCTCCTGGGACTGATGTCAGAATGAAAGATGAACATAACAAGTGGGTTCTAGCTCCAGTGATTCTAGAAAGCTAGCAGCATCTCAGAAAGGAAGCGGGGGCTTATGAGTCAAAAGACAACGTCCCAGACGGGCTGCACTCAGCGCTGCTGAGCTCTGTCATCTGGGCACTCAGTGTCCACTCCTGTGGAATCAGCGATACCTGGTAGTCTGTGGCTAAATGACACAATAGATGTATTGATTATATGCACAATGTATTATTATTTCATTATTCATTTGGCCACTTTTTGGTAGGGTGGGAGAGCTGTTTGGGCCATAGAAATGAAGTGGTTTTTGTTCAGTCACTAAGCTGTGTCTGCTTCTTTGCAACCCCATGGACTGCAGCCCATCAGGCCGCTCCGCCCCCCACTGGCTCCTGGAGTTTGCTCAAATTCATGTCCACTGAGTCAGCGACGCTATGTAACCATCTCATCCTCTGCTGCCCCCTTCTCCTTTTGCAAGAAGTAATCTCTCAGAAGTGATCAGGGCAATTTGATCTCTGAGATGTCCTCACAAACAATGTCTCCTTGAATTGGGAGGCATGTTTCATCTTCTTGTTCTCCTACTCACATTCTACTCTCTGATTTAACTGAAAGATTTCTCTCCTTTTATCTAATACCTATCTCTCGAAGGGCTCATTCATAACCCCTGTTCTTAATTTTAGTCTAAATCTGATTGTAGAATGTTATCATCTGAATCATTCAACGTCTAAAGGTCTGGGAAAGGGCTACGAATGTTTCTGGTAGAGGAAGGGGAAATGAAGACAAGGGTTAAACCTCAATTGCTAAACTGGCGGAAGCTGGAATAAGAAAGAGCTGCTACAGAGTATAGAAGAGACATATGAAAAAGGCAAAAATCTACAAGCATTGCCTCTAGACTTTTGGCTAGATCATATGACATAATTTATGTTTAATTTTTTTTAGAAATGCCATTCTTTCTACCATAACATCTAATATCTTTCAGAAAATACTTATTTGGCTGAATGACATGCGAACTCTCAGTGTGGCATATGAGATCTAGTTCCCTGACCAGGGATTGAACCTGGTCACCTGCATTGGGAGTGTGGAGTCTTAGCCACCTTACCACCAGGAAAGTCCCTATTATCTTAATTATATCCCTTTTCCTGGACTTCGCCAGACCCTTTAAATCATCCATCAGTGATCTATCAGAACGTGAAGATCTCCCCAATTTTGCTTTTTTAAAACTTGTTCACAGGGAACACCATGATATTTAAGCCTAACTTCTTTTGTTTTAATAACTACTAACTTTTGCTTCAGAATTTTCTGCATTGGCTTCAGAAACTTCAGTTCAGTTCAGTCGCTCAGTCGTGTCCAACTCTTTGTGACCCCGTGAATTGCAGCATACCAGGCCTCCCTGTCCATCACCAACTCCCAAAGTTCACTCAAACTCATGTCCATCAAGTCAGTGATGCCATCCAGCCATCTCATCTTCGGTCGTCCCCTTCTCCTCCTGCCCCCAATCCCTCCCAGCATCAGGGTCTTTTCCAATGAGTCAACTCTTCGCATCAGGTGGCCAAAGTACTGGAGTTTCAGCTTTAGCATCAGTCCTTCCAATGAACACCCAGGACTGATCTCCTTTAGGATGGACTGGTTGGATCTCCTTGAAGTCCAAGGGACTCTCAAGAGTCTTCTCCAACACCACAGTTCAAAAGCATCAATTCTTCGGCGCTCAGCTTTCTTCACAGTCCAACTCTCACACCCATACATGACCACAGGAAAAACCAGAGCCTTGACTAGACAGACCTTAGTCGGCAAAGTAATGTCTCTGCTTTTCAATATGCTATCTAGGTTGGTCATAAGTTTCCTTCCAAGGAGTAGGTGTCTTTGAATTTCATGGCTGCAATCACCATCTGCAGTGATTTTGGAGCCCCCCAAAATAAAGTCTGACACTGTTTCCCATCTATTTCCCATGAAGTGATGGGACCAGATGCCATGATCTTCGTTTTCTGAATGTTAAGCTTTAAGCCAACTTTTTCACTCTCTTTCACTTTCATCAAGAGGCTTTTGAGTTCCTCTTCACTTTTTGCCATAAGGGTGGTGTCATCTGCATATCTGAGGTGACTGATATTTCTCCTGGCAATCTTGATTCCAGCTTGGGCTTCTTCCAGCCCAGCGTTTCTCATGATGTACTCCGCATAGAAGTTAAAAAAGCAGGGTGACAATATACAGCCTTGACGTACTCCTTTTCCTAATTAGAACCAGTCTGTTGTTCCATGTGCACTTCTAACTGTTGCTTCCTGACCATACAGGTTTCTCAAGAGGCAGGTCAGGTGGTCTGGTATTCCCATCTCTTTCAGAATTTTCCACAGTTTATTGTGATCCACATAGTCAAAGGCTTTGGCATAGTCAATAAAGCAGAAATAGATGTTTTTCTGGAACTCTCTTGCTTTTTCCATGATCCAACTTAATAGTACATGTTTTATCTCTTGGCAAAATAAAACCATAAAATATTTTTTTTCCTTCCAAAGAATTCACGAACTGGCGGTGCAGCTGCAACTCTTAGGAAATGCTATAAAAAATAAGGATAACATGTACAGATGTGAGACCTGGACCATGAAGAACAGGCTGAGCATGGAAAAACTGATGCTTTCAAACTGTGGTGTTGGAGAAGACTCTTGAGAGTCCCTTGGACTGCAAGGAGATCCAACCAGCCTATCCTAAAAGAAATCAGTCCTGAATATTCATTGGAAGGTTTGAGGCTGAAGATCCAATACTTTGGCCACCTCATGCGAAGAGTTGACTCATTGGAAAAGCCCCTGATGCTGGGAAAGATTGAAGGCGGGAGGAGAAGGGGGTGACAGAGGATGAGATGGTTGTGGTACCACCGACTCAGTGGGTGTGAGTTTAAGCAAGCTCTGAGAGGTGGTGAAGGACAGAGAATCTGGCATGCTGTAGTCCATGGGGTCTCAGAGTTAGACACAAGTTAGTGACTGAACAGCAATGTGTTCAAGATGTATCTATTAGAAGAATTATGAGGGAAAAAAACCCTGGTTCAAACACACATGTGAAACAAGAATCATGATAACTTTTGGACACTTTACTGCTGGCTCCAGCAAACAGCTCTGGATTATGCAGGCTGCTGGAGGAAATGTTTAGTATGAAGACAATCCCAACCAAATTTCCACTTCAATCTGGAATATGTTATGATTTCTATGCAATGTGTTTCCATAAGAATATGCTCATATTTTTCACTGGGCAGTTAATCCTAAAGAGATAGGAAGACAGATTCTATACAAAAATAATAATACAAATAATTAAATTGTTCAGCTGAACGGACAGTAGTCAAAAACCACTCCCCGGTTTGAATACAGAGGCTTGGGCTGACGGTGTGGCAGGGAGACCCTGCACGGAGCAGACAGAGGGGCCCCCTTTCTGTCTCCTGCACTAAGAGGTCACCTCGTGCGGCTCCCTCCGCGTTCAGATGCCCTCGTACTACACAGGTAAGAAGTCCAGAGGAGGGACTTCCTGGTGGTGCAGTGGTTGAGAATCCGCCTGGCAGGGGATGCAGTTTTGACGCAGGGGATGCCTTGCAGGGGACACAGATCTTAGTTCTTGGTCAGGGAACTAAGATCCCTCATGCCATGGAGCAACTAAGCCTGCCTGCCACAACCAGAGAGTCTGTGCACCACAACAAAATATCCCACATAATCCAACAAAGATTCCTTGTGCTGCAACTAAGACCCAACACAGACGAATAAATAAATAGCTATAAGAAAAAGAAGTTCAGAGGAGGGAGTGAGTGAGTGCTGGGGGAGGCGGCACTTCTGCAGGGGGCATGATTTCCAGGAAGAACTTGACTTTTGGAAATAGCTTTACCGCCTTTATGACAATAATAATCCTTATTTGTTTGTAAAATTACCCCAAAGGACAAAAATGGAAGTAAAAATCAACAGAAACCCTGCCATTTGGAGAGAACATTTGGTGAACATCTTTACAGACATCTTACTACCCATCTTTGTACATATAATGTCACATGCTGTTTTGCAATGTGCTTTTATAATCACTCAGAGCACACATATGTACATCATTTAATCAGATGATACAGTATAACACTGTCTGTATATAACTTAGATGAAATAAAATTCGTATTTTACAGCAAGACAAGAAAAACTTAAGACACAAAAATTTTTCTCTGCCATTTGGCTGTCTCTCTCTCCACTGCATCGTGTATGATGCCTTGCACAAACCTCCCCTTTGGCAGAAATACCTGCTCAACCATGAAGTGCAACATTCTCCTAGCATCAACAAGTGCAGTTCAGTTCAGTCGCTCAGTTGTGTCTGACTCTTTGCAACCCCATGGACTGCAGCACGCAAGGCCTCTCTATCCATCACCAACTCCTGGAGTTTATTCAAACTCGTGTCCATTGAGTCGGTGATGCCATCCAGCCATCAGTGTACTCATGTACAAGCATCAGTAAGACAACTCCTCCAAGATCACATTCCTTCTTGACCTTATAGAGGTCACATGACCCACCACCACTTTGTACTTGCAGACCAGGATTATGTAAATTGTCAATAACACATTATTTGATGTACAGCCATCTGACTTAAAAAACTTATATAACTCTGCTTTGACCTCTAACAAGCAGAACAGTTCTCAGAGCTTTCTGAGGTGCTCGTCCCGGGTTATAATCCTCAATTCGGTTCCAATAAAATCTTCCCTTTCTTTCTGATTAACTTTTTGTTGACACTATTTAACCAATCCGTGTGTATGCTTAGTTGCTCAATTGTCTGCAACTCTTTCCAACCCCATGGACTGTAACCCTCCAGGGTCCTCTGTCCATGGGATTTTATAGGCAAGAATACTGGGGTGGGTTGCCATTCCCTTCTCCAGGGGATCTTCCTGACCCAGGGATTGAACCCGGGTCTCCTGCATTGCAGACAGATTCTCTACTGTCTGAGCCACCAGGGAAGCCCAATCAATCCCTACTGATGGACAAAAAATATAATTTTTTGACATTATAATAGTGTTCTGATGAAATTCTCACAGTCCTTCATTAATTGTGAGATTGTCTCCTTTGGGTAATCCCTAGAAGAGAGAGTGCTGGCTCAGAGTATGCACAATCAACATTTTGATACATATTCCAAACCACTCTTTGGGAAGACTGTAGGTTTCCACTCCAACTATCAAAAAACTGCTCACTTCCTTTAACAGTTGATAACGATACAGGATTTCAGCGACAATTAAAAACATCAATAGTCTGGATCTCAGTTTTTTTCTTCCCCAAGTGCATCTCACTGGTTTTTGGAGGCACAACTCGTGTGTTATTTTCTGGTTTTTTTTTTTTTTTGGCTATGCCATGCAGCTGGCAGGATCTTAGTTCCCCGACCAGGGATCAAACCTGCAGTGCTTCCTGCAGCGGAAGTGCAGGGTCTTAACCACTGGACCGCCAGGAAGTTCCTCTTGTATTATTTTTAAAGCTAAATGTCTCTTCATATATTTGACCCTTTACATGTCTCCTTTTCAGATTGCCTATTCATGTCGGTTGTGCATTGTTTTAAAAAAAGGGAGGATCTTTTTAATCTGCTTTATTTTTTCTTAAAAGGGAGGCTGTTTTTTAATCTTATTTTTTCAGAGAAATTAAATTTAAAGATATTAACCTTTTGTTACTCAGGTAGCAAATAGTTCTCTTAATTTGTTGACTGGAAGATTTTCACCATATAGACTTTTTTTAAAAAAATGCAATTAAAACTTTTATTTAATGAACTGTAGATTTTGTAATATGCTTGGCCTTCCCAAACTCACATTATATAAAATATTTGCTTCTATTTTACAGGTACTTTTATGGTTTTGGAATATTTACATCTCTGATTAAAGTTATGGGATGAAATATGTTTCCCCAGACTCATGTTGAAGCCATAACCCCTGAAAACATTAATAAAGGGGAATCTCCAGGCAAGAATACTGGAGTGGGTTACCACGCCTCCCCCAGGGGATCTTCCTGACCCAGGGATTCAACTCGAGTCTCTTATGTCTCCTGCCCTGGCTCACAGGTTCTTTCGCTAAGTCGCTTCAGTCGTGTCCGACTCTGTGCGACCCCATAGACGGCAGCCCACCAGGCTCCCCCGTCCCTGGAATCCTCCAGGCAAGCACACTGGAGTGGGTTGCCGTTTCCTTCTCCAATGGATGAAAGTGAAAAGTGAAAGTGAAGTCGCTCAGTCGTGTCCAATTTAGCGACCCCATGGACTGCAGCCTTTACCAGCCTTACTAAAATGGAGCAAGGAAGCCAGAAGAGGGAGCTCTCAGGCAGAACTGTGCAAGTGAATTATAGGAAGCATTTCAGTTTCAAACACCAGTAGAAGACTCCTCAACAGAAAAGAATCATCAGTTACAAGCCCCAACAGGAAAAGAGGTACATGGAATCTCCTACAAGAAATCCACTACCCCAGCAACTTGGCCAGTGAGAAACTACCATCACTCTGAACTCTCCTTTTTCTCTCTAAAATAAATAGCATTCTTCTCCTTTGTTTGTTGGACTTGCCCATAGTTTCTGCTGTAGCATGATCTTCCTGAATTGCAAGTCTCTGCTATTTCCAAATAAGTCCATCTTTGCTGGTAAAATAGCTGACTTTTATTTTTAAGGTCAATATTCCCAGTCTAACTGTATGTAGAGACAGGGCCTCCACGGAGATAGCTGGCCCTCTGTATTCATGGATTTGGTATCAGTGGGTTTAACCAATAATGAACTGAAAATGTCTGGGGGAAAAAAAGAAAAACAGAAAGTTCCAAAAAGCAAAACTTGAATTTGCTGCACACCAGGAAGTATTTACATAGCATGTATGTTGCATTTACAATATTTACATAGCATTTACATTGTATTAGGTATTATAAGTAATCTAGAGATGATTTAAAGTATATGAGGAACCTCCCTGGTGGTCCAGTGGCTGAGATTCCGTGCTCCTAACGTAGGGGGCCCAGGTTAGATCTCTGGTCAGGGACCTAGATCCCACCTGCTGCAACAGAGTCCACATGCCACAACTAAAGATATCGCATGTCACAGCTAAGGCCTGGCACAGCCAAATAAATACTTTTTAAAACCTATATGATAGGAAGAGTGTGGGTTATATGCAGATACTACACCATTTTATAAATGGAACTTGAGCATTCTTGAACTTTGGTATTTAAGGAAGGCCCTGGAAACAATCCCCTACAGATAAGAAAGAATGACTATAATTCAGGCTAGATGAGGTTATAAGGGTGGCACCCGAATCAAACAGGATTCAGTTCAGTTCAGTTCAGTCGCTCAGTCGTGTCTGACTCTTTGCGACCCCATGAATCGCAGCACGCCAGGCCTCCCTGTCCAGCACCAACTCCCGGAGTTCACTCAGACTCATGTCCATCGAGTCAGTGATGTCATCCAGCCATCTCATCCTTTGTCGTCCCCTTCTCCTCCTGCCCCCAAGCCCTCCCAGCATCAGAGTCTTTTCCAATGAGTCAACTCTTCGCATGAGGTGGCCAAAGTAATGGAGTTTCAGCTTCAGCATTATTCCCTCCAAAGAAATCCCAGGGCTAATCTCCTTCAGAATGGACTGGTTGGATCTCCTTGCAGTCCAAGGGACTCTCAAGAGTCTTCTCCAACACCACAGTTCAAAAGCATCAATTCTTCGGCGCTCAGCTTTCTTCACAGTCCAACTCTCACATCCATACATGACCCCTTGCATGAGTTAATAAGAAGAGACCCTAGAAGGGTCTTCACATGAGCACAGAGGAAAGGCTGGGTGAGGACAGAGTGAGAAGGCAGCTAGCTGTCTGCCACAGGAGAGGCTTCAGCAGACTGCTCAAGTGTCTAAATTGGCAATTAAGTTGCCAACACCTTAACCTTGGACTTCCAGCTTCCAGAAAGGTGAGAAAATAAATTTCTGATGTTTAAGCCACATATTCTGTGGTATTCTGTTATGCCAGCCCTAGCAAATATGGGGTTCCATGGTGAAGCAACAGTAAGGAATCTGCCTGCAAAGCAGGAGACCTGGGTTTGATCCCCGGAGGAAGCCATGGCAACCCACTCCAGTACTCTTGTCTGGAGAATCCTATGGACAGAGGAGCCTGGAGGGCTACAGCCCACAGGCTGCACAGAGTTGGACACGACTGAAGCAACTAAGCAGCAGCAGCAGACACATACAACCCATCTGATACTTATCTGATAAAACTAGTGGTATGCAACTTTATTTTCAAAAGGGTTAGCAATTTCTAGCAACATTAATAATCTGTTCTCTACTGAGCTGAGATGCCATCGGGATTGTACTTCAAATTCCCAATACACTGGGGCCTATTTAGGGACTTCCTATTTTTTTCTGTTGATCTATTCCTAAAGGAGTATTATAAATTTTTAAATACTACAGTTTTATAATAAACTTGTAGGAATATTCTACATATATTATGTTCAGTTGCTAAGTCATGTCCAACTCTCTGTGACTCCATGGACTGCAGCACGCCAGACTTTCCTGTCTTCACTATTTCTCACTCAGAGTTTGTTCAAACTCATGCCCCTTGAGTCAGTGATGCCATCCAACCATCACATACTATGTTGCCCCCTTCTCCTCCTGCCCTCAATCTTTCCCAGCATCAGGGCCCTTTCCAAGAGTCAGCTCTTTGGATCTGGTGGCCAAAGTATTGGAGCTTCAGTATCAGTCCTTTGAATGAATATTCAGGCTTGATTTCCTTTAGGATTGACTGGTTTGAGCTTCTTGCTGTCCAAGGGACTCCCAAGAGTCTTTTTCAGTACCACAACTTGAAAGCATCATTTCTTTGACATTCAGCCTTCTTTATGGTCCAACTTTCACATCCGTACATGATAACTAGAAAAAACATAGTTTTGATTATACGAACCTTTGTTGGCAAAGTGATGCCTCTGCTTTTTAGTAACACTGTCTAGGTTTGTCACAGCTTTTCTTCCAAAGAGCAAACAGCTTTCAGTTTCATGGCTACAGTCACTGTCTGCAGTGATTTTGGAGCCCAAGAAAATAAAGTCTGCCACTGTTTCCATTTTTTCCCCATCCATTTGCCATGAGTGATGGAACCGGATGCCACAATCTTACTTTTTGAATGTTGAGTGTTAAGCCAGCTTTTTCACTCTCCTCTTTCACCTTCATCAAGAGGCTCTTTAGTTCCTCTTCATTTTCTGCCATAAGGGTGGTGTCATCTGTATAGCTGAGGTGATTGAGATTCTCCCAGCTCTTCCTCCTCAAATATACGTACTTCTTTTTTTAAAAAAAAATTTCTGGATATTCTCACAATTTATCTAATTGAAATTAGAATTAAGTTTCCTTTCTTCAAAAACAGTGATAGAATTACTTTCTTTCTCAAGCTGAATAATATTCTGCTGTGTAGATATACAGACCTATCTCATTAATTGTGCTTCACTTTTTAGCACTTCATAGAAATCACATTTTTATTATTAATAAGATGTGGACAACCAGGCATTGTCAGATGATGATGAGCAACTTTAGCAATTAAGTGCTTTTAAATTTAAATTTCTGTAACATTTTTTATCCACAATGGTATTATTACACACTTAACAGACAACAGTATAGTGTGACCATAATTGTTATCTGCACTAGGAAACCAAAACATTTCTGTGCCTCACTTTGTTGCTTTACTGTGGTGGCCTTTTAATCAAACCCGTAGTATCTCCAAGGTCTGCCTGTATACAGTCTGTTTATCCATTAATCTGCTGATGGACACTTAGGTTGCGTCTGCCTCATAGCGTTTCTGAATAATGCTGCTATGAGGGGTGTACAAATCCCCCTCCAAGGGCCTGATTCCAGTTCTCTGGGATGCACACTAACAAGTGGAATTGATATATCCTACGAGTAATTCTTTAAAAAACTTTTTTGAGAGGAACTTCCATACTGTTTTTCCTAGCGGCCGCACCATTTACTTTCTTGGCAATAGTGCCCCAAGGTTCCAATGTGTTGTTTTCTGTTTTAGTGACAGTAGCCATCCTGATGCGTGTGAGGTGAAGAAAAACATTTTAACACCAATGCTGCTATTTCAGTTTCATCTCTCCTGTAATATGAGTGGGAGCCCAAAGATACAACTGGATGGACTCTAACAAAGGCTTATAGGGAGGAGACTCTGAAGCTGGTGGGAAAAGGCTTCGGTAACTTGAAGAAACAAATCAAGAATGACTAGATGTTTGGCTGTCGGCAGTGACTGGTGCTGTCAAAAGGGATACTGAGGTCAAGTGGACCTCAGCTATTGTCTCACCAATGAACATGGGGCTTTTGATGTCCTAAAGAGCTCTTCACTGGGCTGGGAGCAGACTCTTCAGAGGGCTAAGCTTGCAAGTCCAGCTCCTATAAGAGGCTGAGCTTTCAGTTGAAGGACCCTTTCTCAGAAGATGGGTGGGGTAGATCACCCTGAAGTGGTCCTAGCAGCTCAGCACAAAGTTAGAAACCTCACAAGGCAAGAGTGGACATCTGCCCCAAAGTAGGACCTTCATTTCTTGAAAAAGTGAAGTGTCTGTCATTCATTCATGTCCAACTTTTTGTGACGCGATGGACTGTAGCCCCCCAGGCTCCTCTTTCTGTGGATTTCTCCATTCAAGAATACTGGAGTGGGTTGACATTCTCTTTTCCAGGGGATCTTCCGACCCAAGGATTGAACCCAGGTCTCCTGCATTGCAGGTAGATTCTTTACCATCTGAGCCACCAGGGAAGCCCTTTTGATGTTCTGAAGAGTTCTTCACTGAGCCAGGCGCAAGCTCTGCAGAGGGCTAACCATGCAAGTCCAGCTCCTTTAAGAGGCTGAGCTTTCAGTTGAAGGATTCTTGCCCAGAAGATGGGTGGGGCAGATGACACTGAAGTGGTCCTAGCAGCTCAGCAGAAAGTTAAGAAACCTCACACAGCAAGAGTGGACATCTACCCCAAAGTAGGGCCTTCATTTCTTCACCCTGATCCAAAAAGCATGCTGGCAGCTGTTGCTTTATTTGTGATGTCTGAGCCAGCCTAGTTGCAGTTTCCTGTGCCTTTTGGTAGGAATAAAGTTGATGACATGTGGATGACCTCACCTGACCCTGATTCTCTGCTACTCCTCTGGGCTGTTCTAAGCCAGTCCATCCTTCAGTGGGACTTTCTATGACCCGCGGAATGAGTGGGATCCCAAGACTGGATGACACTCACCCCTGCTCGAAGAAGCTCCTGATCTAGTGGCAATTTCCCCAGAAACTTTCTTACAGTCCTAACATTAATAAATATCACCATGACACACATTGGTATCTTCTTTCATGAAATTCAATTGTGTAAACTGAAGTAATTTTGCAAAAGAAAAGAAGAAGTGTTTGTATTATATTTAACTTTCTTGCCTAATTGAGAATATATTTATATCGCCTGTGAGCTTCCCAGGTGGTGTGAGTGGTAAAGAACCCACCTGCCAATGCAGGAAACACAAGAGATTTGGGTTGGATCCCTGGGTTGGGAAGATCCCGTGGAGGAGGAAATGGCAACTCACTCCAGTATTCTTGCCTGGAGAATCCCAGGCACGGAGAAGCCTGATGGGTTACAGTCCATGAGGTCACAGAGTTGGACGTGTCTAAACACATTGCCTAGGACATACATGACCATTTGGCTGGGTAGCAAATTCTTTGCAGAATTTTAGAATTTTTTATAGAATTTTAGGTTGGCATCTTCTCAACTGAGATGCAGTGTTGTCCAGATTGATATTTCTGCCCTTTCTAGGGGGACACCATAGTTTAATGATGATCCAGGATCTGGGTTGGTATCCCCCATTCATCACGTAACAACTGTGGGCCCAGGCTTACCTGTCTGAGGACTGGGATACCAGTGGCACCCACATCTGAAGTCAGTGTGAAGATTCAAGCATCCGACACGGGTTAAGTCAGGTGTACTTGTCCTAAATGATAGCTTCCCCTGTCAGTACATTTGATGGGCCCATTCAAGATTAAGCAACCTCCGCTGTGGGCTTCCCTGGTAGTTCAGAGGGTAGAGAATCTGCCTGAAATGCAGGAGACCCAGGGTTTCGATCCCTGGGTCAGGAAGATTCCCTGGAGAAGTGAACGGCTACCCCTTCCAGTGTTCTTGCTTGGAGAATTCCATGGACAGAGGAGCCTGGTGGGCTAGAGTCAACGGGGTCGCCAAGAGTAGGACACGACTTAGCGACTAACACTTTCACTTTCAACCTCAGCTGTATGTGTATTTCAGGGTTGCTTATTTTCTGTTGTGTTCTTTTCTGGAATATGATGAGCTGTCTGGATCTGCACATTCCAATCTTCCTTTCAATAGTCTTTCCTCAGGAGTATTTTCTGTTTCATCTGGCCTCTCTGCCAGGAACATCAGCATTCAACATTGACAGGTTGTTGTCAGTCTTATTTCTGTCATCCTCTAACTGCGTTGATCTGTGTCTTTTTCTGCTTACTGTGAGAGTTTAAGTCTGTTCTCTACGTCATTCATTTTGATTTTCTGTAGCATGTGTTATACTTTGCCCCTTAATTTTTTTTTATTGAAGTATAGTTGATTAATAATGTTGTGTTCGTTTCAGGTGTACAGCAAAGTGACTCAGTTATACATATATTAATATCTGTTTTTCAGCTTCTTTTCCCTTATAGGTTATTACAAAATACTGAGTAGAGCTCCCTGTGCTACACAGTAGGTCCCTGTTGGTTATCTATTTTGTAGATAGTGATGTATCTCTCTGTTAATCCCAAAGTCTTAATTTATCCCTCTCCTGCTCCTTTCTCCTTTGGTAACTACAAGTGTGTTTTCTATGTCTGTGGGCCTATAAGCTTATTTGCATCATTTTTTTTAAGCTCCCACAAACAAACAATACTACAATTTGCAAAGATACATGCACCCCAATGTTCACTGCAGCACTCCTTAAAATAGCCAAGACATGAAAGTAAGCCAAGTACCCATCAATAGACAACTGGGCTTAAGAAGATGTGATATATGGATGTACATGTGTGCGTGATGGAATATTACTCAGCCACTAAAAAGAATGAACTATTGCCATCTGCAGCAACATGAATGGACTTAGAGAATAGCACACTAAGTAAATCAGGTTCAGTCCAGTTCAGTTCAGTTCAGTCGCTCAGTCGTGTCCGACTCTTTGTGACCCCATGAATTGCAGCACGCCAGGCCTCCCTGTCCATCACCAACTCCTGGAGTTCACTCAGACTCACGTCCATAGACTCCGTGATGCCATCCAGCCATCTCATCCTCTGTCGTCCCCTTCTCCTCCTGCCCCCAATCCCTCCCAGCATCAGAGTCTTTTCCAATGAGTCAACTCTTCGCATGAGGTGGCCAAAGTACTGGAGCTTCAGCTTTAGCATCATTCCTTCCAAAGAAATCCCAGGGTTGATCTCCTTCAGAATGGACTGGTTGGATCTCCTTGCAGTCCAAGGGACTCTCAAGAGTCTTCTCCAACACCACAGTTCAAAAGCATCAATTCTTCAGTGCTCAGCCTTCTTCACAGTCCAACTCTCACATCCACAGTAAGTCAGGTAGGGAAAGACAAATATCATTTTATGTGAAATCTACAAAATAATATGGCCTTCCCTTGTGGCTCAGCTGGTAAAGAATCTGCCTGCAGTGTGGGAGACCTGGGTTCGATCCCTGGGTTGGGAAGATCCACTGGAGAAGAGAAAGGCTACCCACTCCAGTATTCTAGAATGGAGAATTCCATGGGCTGTATAGTCCACAGGGTTGCAAAGAGTTGGACATGACTGAGTGACTTTCCCTTTCACAAAATAATACAAATGACTTTATAAACAAAAATAATACAAACGACTCTATATACAAAACAAACAGACTTACAGAGAAAACAAACTCATAGTTACCAAAGGGGAAAAGGGTCGGGGTGGGGGTTAATTAGGAGTATGGGATTAACAGATATACACGACTGTACATAAAATAGATAACAAGGATTTACTGTGTAGCACAAGGAACTATATTCAGTATCTTTTAATAACCACAATGGAAAATAGTCTGACATATATACACATAATTGAATCAGTTTGCTATACACCTGAAAATAACACAATATTGTAAATCAACCCTGCTGCTGCTGCTGCTGCTGCTAATTCGCTTCAGTAGTGTCTGAGTCTGTGCAACCCCATAGACAGCAGCCCACCAGGCTCCCCCGTCCCTGGGATTCTCCAGGCAAGAACACTGGAGTGGGTTGCCATTTCCTTCTCCAATGCATGAAAGTGAAAGTGAAGTCGTTCAGTCGTGTCCGACTCTTAGCGACCCCATGGACTGCAGCTTACCAGGCTCCTCGGTCCATGGGATTTTCCAGGCAAGAGGACTGGAGTGGGTGCCAGTGCCTTCTCCTACTTCAGTTGAAAAATAAAAGAAGTAATGTTGAAAAAATGGAAAGAATGGAAATGCCCAAGAATAGGGGACCAGTTAAATAACTGCACATCAGATGATAAAGATATTAAAGATGTACATTTTAGGAGAGTATTTACTGATCTGGATATATAATCACAGTATACTGGTCAATGAGAAATCAAATTGCAAAAAGTAATAAATTGATGAACTAAATTTTACATTTTAAGGCAAGATAAATCAAACACAAAATTCTCTCTCTCTGGGCCTCCTCCCTCCTCCCTAATGTGCAGTGTGCATTTGCGTTAAACATTAACCAGAGCACCTCAAAGATGGGAATGCTTGCTCAACTGTAAAGAGCATTTCTCCCCCCTTTCTTCTGATGCTAGCAATATAACTTCTTAAAAGAATAGTGTCCTTTTCCAATGCTGTAGGGGATCATGGTGACTTGCTGCTCCCTTTCCACCTGTTTACCTGGACTCTCTAACCTTAGTTAACACTATGTAACATATCAATATGTCATTTTGAGGTACGATCTTTTCTCTTGAAAATGCATGTGACTGTATCTTCTACTTTTAATGGGTAGAATAGTGCTCAGAGCTTCTGAGAGTCTGTCTCCTAGGTTATCAGCCTCAGTTGGCTCAAATAAAGCTTCCTTTTTTCTTGATTGTTAATTGAACTTTTGTCAACAAAATGTACATGATAACCACAATTTTATAAGAAAACTAGGTATAGTTTATAAGTTAACAGCTAGATGGAAAAACAGGAAAATACAGAGGCTATAGTTTAAATTTTCTTTATACTTTTCTATATTTTCCAAATTTTCTAAAATAAGTGTTATTTGCAGGAACAGAAAAATTGCATTATTTTCAAAGTAAGATTTAATGCCCCTAGATACAGATGCCCACTTTCTCACATTCTCATTTCAATTGCTCCCTTTCTCCTTGAGGAGCCTTAAGTATGCTTCAGGGTGTGTCTAATTCTCTATCACTCATTTATGGTTTGCAGAAAAGTTCTAAACGGAATAAGCACGGCATATATAACCTCTATCTTGAACACCCATAAATTCAGTTTTGGGGTCTTTGTATTTCCTAACTAAAGTGTTTTTTGATCATGTACCTGCTTTTCCTTTAACCATCAAACAAGAAAATCTCCAAGACCAAAAGTAAATGGGAATAATCTTTCTCTAAAGCTATTCCCCTTTTCCAAACTGTTTTCACCAAACTTTTCATACCTGTGATGGAGAAGGATTGTGAGCACTTGCCGTTATTTCTCGCGATAGAATCCCTCTTTTTTCATGTCAGTACTTTCAGCACCAGTTTCACTACTGCTGCCATGACTTTGGGTAGCTTTTTAGCCCACTCACCACCTGCCACTCTTCTTGACCTGCCCTACTTTTTTCAGTAGTCTCTAGAAGGGCAGCTGATGGGGACTTGCCTGGTGGTCAGGTGGTTAAGAATCTGCCTGTCAAAGCAGGGGACACAGGTTCGATTCCTGGTCTGGGAAGATCCCACGAGCCATGGGGCAACTAAGCCCGTGCTCCACAACCAGAGAAGCCTCCACAACCAGAGAAGCCCCCACAATGAGAAGCCCCCACAATGAGAAGCCCACGCCCCACAAGGAAGAGCAGCTCCCGCTCATTGCAACCAGAGAAGGTCTGCACGCAGCAACGAAGACCCAGCACAGCCAACAATAAACAAATAAAATCAGAAAAAGAAAGGAGGCCGATGCGGAACAGGGTGATCTGTCAACAATCAGCAAATCAAGCTTAGGTTGACAAAATTAATGTCAGCCTAAAGGCAACCCTTCTGGGTGATGTGAGCACAAACATAGCTGTTTATCTACTAAAGGTGTGTGAGAGAGCTGGGCCTAGCATTGCTTGGCAAATGTCAGCTTCCTGATCCCTGGCTGAGAGCTACTAGTTCACTGAGGGTGCCCATCCTTCCCCAGGGTCTGCCAGGACAGTCCATGGGGTTGGCCCAGTGGCAGGAGAGTCAGGGCACCCTGAGCGGTGCCCAGTGGAGCAGGAGCTCCCAGCAGCCTTCCTGGGGCCTGGGGCCTGGCCTGCTCAGGGCCTCTGTGCCTCCTCCAGGGACGACGACTTCTCTGGAGCTGAAGTCTTACCTCGGGCTGGACAGGTTGGCTCTGGAGACCATTTTCTTCACATAAGCCTCTTCTACTTTGCTTAGCTCATATCTGCCTTCATTTCTCAACAAAT
The DNA here is from genome assembly GCF_014754425.2 of Oryx dammah. Taxonomy (NCBI): domain Eukaryota; kingdom Metazoa; phylum Chordata; class Mammalia; order Artiodactyla; family Bovidae; genus Oryx; species Oryx dammah. The sequence continues at coordinate 7,080,720 of NW_024070190.1, read as the reverse complement.
TTTCCCTATTTGATGATCCATGCCATGTATATGCTTTCCCAATAGAGTTTTATATTGCTTGAGCCTCCAATGGGTGAAAGTAAGAATCAGGTTATGGGTGTTCTTTTCCAAGGGACCAGAACATTTTCCAAGTCGTCTTTACATGCTCTTCATTTTTGTTAGAATCCTGAGTGCTATTTTCTAAGCTTTCTGTTTTGGGGAAAGCCATACATGTTGAATCTTCCCTGTACTTACAATGAAGTACATATGGATTTTTTAAAAAATTATTATTTTAAAAACTTTATTGGAGTATAGGTGGCTCAGACAGTATAAATCTGCCTGCAATGCAGGAGACCTGGGTACAATCCCTGGGTCATGAAGATCCTCTGGAGAAGGGCATGGCAACCCACAGTGTTCTTGCCTGGAGAATCCTATGGACGGAGGAGCCTGGTGGGCTGCAGTTTATGGGGTCGCGAAGAGTCGGACACGACTGAGTGACTTCACTTTCACTTTTCACTTTCATGCATTGGAGAAGGAAATGGCAACCCACTCCAGTGTTCTTGCCTGGAGAATCCCAGGGACGGGGGAGCCTGGTGGGCTGCCCCGTCTATGGGGTCACACAGAGTCGGACATGACTGAAGTGACTTAGCAGCAGCAGCAGCAGTACAGCAAAGTGAATCAGCTGTATAGACACATATGTCCACTCTTTTTAAGATTCTTTTTCCCATATGGGTCATTACAGAGTACTGAAAAGAGTTCCCTATACTATACCGTAGGTCCTTGTTAATTATCTATCTTTTTAAAAAATATTTTCAAGTGGTTACTATCTGCTAGGCACTTTCTTTTGTTTTGGCTGTGCCTCAGGGCATGTGGGATCTTAGTTCCCCAGCCAGGGATCAAACCCATGCCCACTGCATTGGAAGCACGGAGTCTTAGCCACTGGGCCGCGCCAGGGAGGTCCCTCGTTTCCTATTTTATATGCAGTGGTATGTATACGTCAAAGCAGCTGATACAGGTTCTCAAAGTGGAACACTCAGCTTTGTTGGGAAATGGTCTGGTGAGCTTGGAGGTGGGATGGAGAAGAGTCACCTGAATGCTGGGCGAGACGGCTGAGTCGGGGGAGGCAGTCAATAAACATTAAAGGAATGAAGGTAGTGTAAGTTGCTTTTGGCAAGAAAGAGCTATCTCCAGGGGGCCCCTTTGTCTTATCATTAATCTTAAACGAGGCACCCCCATGCTCCACTCATCTTGGGCCCTGGCACAGCTTTCAAATCTTTTCATCACACAATATCTTGCCTAACTTGTGGGTTCTCTCCGTAGGTCAAAGAAGTATAATAGAAATGAAACATAAGTAACACACAGGTGACCAAATCTCTTCCCTAGCCTCCCCTTCAGGAATCTCCAGAACAAAGTGTGTCAACAAGACAATATCTCAGGGAAAATCACAAGGAATCAAGAGGCCTGCACACAAGCCTGCACGCAGCGGGGGACGGCTCTGATCCCCCATCTCAAGGCTCCACCAAGATTACATCCCGCGTTCCCCTTTAAAAACTTCCATGGCCTAGCAGAATCCTCAGAGGTGGTTTCTAGGTGACACCAAGTCCACCATCTCCCCAGACTGCCAGCATTCTGATAAAAGCAATGTTTTCCTACCAACATTTGTCTCTCTCTCCAGTATTGAGTTTTGAGTGGTGATCAGCTGGATCTGATTTGGTAAGAGTAGGGAGGTTTAAGAAGGATGTTGAGAGTGAGTGTGGGGAGGGTCTCTGTAACATGTGGGGTTTGCGGGATGGCTGGGGGCTACATGGTGAATTCTTCGTTCTATGTCCTACAAAATCTGCAGTGAAGTCTCCTTCAGTCTACTGCACCAGGGCTTTTGTGCAGATAATGTCTGCGGAGACAGACAGGACCTGAAGATCATAGTGGATGTTTCTACCTTTTACCTCCACGAACTGCCCAAACCTCTCTTGAGTTCACACTGATACTTTTTCCTACCTTGGCAACCCAAATAGCTACATAATGCAGTATTCTTCCCCTTCACTCTCCTTTACTGCCCTGAGCTGTAAATATCATCCTTTCCTTCCTTTCCCACGAGATACTCTTCCAAGCAGAGAAAACTATGACGCCTGGAGGCGGGTTCTGCAGTTGGCAACACACCGTGTGAGCCACAGGGCTCGTCCCTGGTTTCCCACCCAACGTGTGTCCTTCCCGGCTGCCCTCTGTGCGCTTCTACCCAGAGCTGGCTCTGTGGGACTCATCATTGCGATTACTGTTCCCACAGGGCCTCCAGCTGTCTCCACTTGTTCATCCGTCTCTCTGGGCTCCGTGGCTGGCATGGCACACAGGGGAACGCCTGGTGTTCCCCTCACTGTATGAGGTCAGAGAGTTCTAGGAACTGCTCCTCTCCTCCTCCCACACAGCTTCCCTCTGTCATTTACCCCCAGGATCCTTTTTTCCTTCTTCATTTCTCTGTGATGAACTCTCACCCACCCTAGAGAGGCCACTTCTTTTTCCTGGTGACACTCTTCCAATTTCCTCCCTCCCCAAGGCACCTATTGGCTTCCCTGCTGGCTTAGTGGTAAAGAATCTGCCTCCCTAATGCAGGAGATGTGGGCTCAGTCCCCGGATGGGGAAGATCCCCAGAGAACAAAATGGCAACTCACTCCAGTATTCTTGCCTGGAAAATCTCATGGACAGAGGAGCCTGGCGGGCTACAGTCCACACAGTTGCAAAAAGTCGGACATAGGGACTGAACAACAACAAGGCGCTTATCATGGTCGATTTGGGGTATCCTCGACAGATCCTCTTTCCACATTCTGTTTGTCGTCTGGCTACTTGATATCAATATACATCTTTTTTCCCCCCAAGTTGCATCAAGTGGATTCTTCCCCAAAGCCCTCCTGTGCCCTGAACCAAGGGGTGTCTAGTGCTTAAAAATCCAGTGTGAGCTTAACACTCATTAGAATGGCTATTATTTTTAAAAAGGAAAGTAAGTGTTGGTGAAGATGTGGAGCAACTGGATCCCCCGTGCGTTGCTGGGGATGAAAGTGAAAAGTGTTAGTCACGCAGTCATGTCCGACTCTTCGTGACCCTATGGACTACAGCTCACCAGGCCAGTCTGTCCGTGGAATTCTCCAGGCAAGAAAACTGGAGTGGGTATCCATTCCTTTCTCCAGGGGAGTCTTCCTGACCCAGGAGTGAGGTTGAGGTAGATATAAAAAGGTATGGCTATCATGGAAACCAACATCGTGGTTCCTGAAAAAGTTGAACATAGAATTACTATGACCCAGCAATGCCACTTCTGGCTATATACAGAAAAGAATGGAAAGCACTGACCCAAATGCATTCCACGTTCACAGCAGCATTACTGACAAAAGACAACAGGTGGAAACAACTCGAATGTCCATCAACACACGAATAGGTAAATAAAATATGGCAGATACACGCAATGAAATACTATTCACCCTTACAAAGGAATGAAATTCAGACACAGGCTACACTGGACAAGACTTGAAGGCAGATGCCAAGTGAAATAGGCCATACACAAAATACAGACAAATACTGTATGATTCCACTTGTAGGAATGAAGTACCCTGAATAGCCAAATTCATAGAGGCATAAAGTAGAAGAGAGGTTTCCAGGGGCTGTGGAGGCAGGGGACGGGGAGTGAGGGTTTAATGGGTGGAGTTTCTGTTTGGGATAAGGAGAAAGTTCTAGAAACGGATGACCCCTTGATGTTGTGGATGTACATAATGTTATTGAATTACACACTTAAAAATGGTAAAAATGGCAAACTATGTTATGTGTATCTAATCACGATTTTAAAATCTTAACGTTTGAGGTTGTGTGAGCACAAACAAAGACACCACACGCGCCTGCACAGCTCTGGCTGGGATGCGGCTCCGGGGGCCACCTCTGCCCTCAGGCAGCCCCGGATCATCTCTGCAGGGATCAAACTCTGCCAGCTCAGAACCAGACCTGTCATGGGCCCTGTAATCGCCACAGAGGCTGTAGGGGCCCCGGGAGGCCTCTCAAGAGGTCAAGGAGCTGCCGTTCCACAACCCAGAACTGCAAGAACGGGACCGCCCGGCCCGTGACACCACCCGAGTAGCACACTGGACTCTGAGCGGCCCTGGGACCTCCGCTCCTTCTCTGGGAGACTGACATACCCTGCAGGGACTCCTGAAGAGCCCTTCCGCATGGGGACGTGTACTCCACTGTGACTCCTGGGGCGCTGATGGTCGCGAGAGAGGACCTGTTCCATGGAGAGCGTCTTCCTCGACAAAACAGAACTCCCCTCCATGGCAGTGGCTTCTGCTGCCCCCTGGCCTCTGGCAACGTTACTGACTGTGGTTAGGTCATCCCACGGCTCCAGCTGCGCACCAGCTGTTTTCATGACCTGTTGCTGTGCACACAGCTGCCCTCCCTCGGTCAGCTCATACTAGCTTTCCCTCCGCCCCCATGTCACTTCGCAACCAACCCCCAGCTCATGGCTCCAGGAAGTCTTCTCTGAGCAACGTGATGGGAACATTCCATTTGTTTTTCCAGCCCAGGGCCGTGCCAAGGGGTGCTCAGGGATCCCTGTCCAACGAGTGCATCCCCTCGCATCCTTGTCCTCTCAGCAAAAGTCTGTCCTGCCTTTAAACCACTAGTGCCTGCAACGCTCATCCTTAGACCCATTTCTACACCACTGGGCTCCTCCTCTTTTAGAACTGTTTCTTTTCTTGCTCCCTCCTCTAGCCCAGGGGTTAAAGATGTTTTATTTGTAGCTAGTATCAGTATGTGCAGATACAGCCAGTCCACTTGGACCATTGTGTATCATCCTGCATTCCCTTCTAGCTTCGTATACATCGTGTCACTTACTGGGCATGTTGCTGCCTCCTTGGATAGCTGGTACCCGAAGCTCCTTGGGGAGGGGGATGGATGGAGGCCGACTGATGGAGCTGGTGTTATCTGGTCATAGCTCTGGGCAGTGGGAGCCTCGGGGAGGGACTGCTTGCTCCACCAACAGAGGGCATTAGGAGTCACCCGCTGCCCCACGGATTCTGTCCCGTTTGGGTGAGAGCTCTGGTTTTATGTCCCCACAGGGCACAGACACAACAGACTGGTGTTTTCTGCTGTGAGATGCCCGATGCACTTCCAGCTCCATTCGAGTCAATGAACCTAACTAAGCTGCATCTCAGGGCTACTCGCTCCGCCTGGCCTCCTGCTCCCTTTGAAGTGGCATCTGGGGAAGAGCTGGCTTTGTTCCCCCAGCGTGAAGACATCTTCACTCTTCAGTGAAGAGAACAGGGTGGGAGGAGGCTGGTACCCTCCTTCCCTTTCCCCCAAGGAGCAGCTGACAAATGCAGACATGATTCGAGGCAGCACTTACCCCAGCACCCCTGTCAAAATACCTGATGTTGTCTCATCTCCGAGTCACTGGACCAGGCAGGAAAACTATGATGGATTGCATGGTTCAACTCCCTCTCTTGCTTACGGGCATGACAACTGAGTTAAAGAGAGCCGAGATGAACACGGGTCTATTTTAGGCGACTCCTTATGGAATTCACGCACACTGTGTATTTTGCATCCCTTGGTTCCTCAGGCATGCTTGGAACTCTGGAGCAAACGCTCGTCTGTAAATGTTACAGCTGCCAGTGTTGGCTGGATGCTCTACGGGGTGACGTGTTCACTCTCACATGGCTGCTTTGGACACGGGGGGACTGCTGTGAGTGGAGTGCTGGTCAGAGGGCAGGCGGGCCTGTGACGCTTACCTTCACCCTGTCCATGCAGGCTTCCATCTTCAGCTGCTCCACAGCTTTCCGGGCTTGGGAGATGCTGGTGGTGCTGTTATTGGACATGCCTTCTTTCATTCTGCTGCCCCTGGAACAACCAAAGCTAAGGAGGTTGGAAGCATTGCTTGTCTGAAAGCAGAGCCCCCCTCAACTTTCTCCCCCTCCCATCCTCTGCAGCTTCTCTGTCCGGGTTGGGGAGCCACGGGAGCAGACCCTCCTGGGATCAGAGGATCACCTGAGTGATGGGAGCAAGACGGGGCTGAGAAAGCCTGACAACAGAGGCCCATGTCTTCCTCCTATCCTTACACCCCACTGCCATAAGGAATACACTGACATCTGTTCAGTGATTTGTTATAATAAATCATCTTCATGCACATTTGTTTTTTTGGCTGCGTGGCATGTGGGATCTTAGTTCGCTGACCAGGGATTGAACCCGTGCCCCCTGCAGCAGAAGCGCAGTCTTAACCACCAGACCACCAGGGAAGTCCACCAGTCATACACATTCGTTCACTCATTCCTCAAGCATCTCTACAAGTTGGCAAAACAGTCTGAGTTTCGTTTTGCACATCAAGAAAGATCAAATCGCAGAGAAATGAAGCCAAGAGCTTCTTCCCACAGCCAAGACCTGTTGGTCTAGGACCCAAACGCAAAGCGCTGACGCTTCGCTCAGGGCTCTTTCCTCTCACAGAGCGCCCCCTAGCTGTTTATAGTGCAAAGCACAAGTTTCCCCTGCAAGAGCTTGCTTTATCATTCATTTTAATTTGCTATTATTCCAAAAAGTGTACATTGTTTTTAAATAACACACACACACCTCCATCCCCTATCCCAAGTACGGAAGACGCCTGTGATGCTAACTGTTTTGCAGGAAAGCACACGCCACAGGTTACTGTTACCCCGTTTAGTGAGAAACTCCCTGGAGACCTACGTGGTCAGGCCTGAGAGCTGGGGGTGGGTCTCGCAGGCAACGGTGGTTTTGTATAGTGCGCAAGGAGGTGTGAGGGGGCTGGGCTGGTCCCGGGGTGTGCAGACCACACTCTGGGTTTCCTCATTCAAGCAATGACTTTCTGGCCCAGATGAGGCCTGACGTCAACTTCGTTTATTCCCAGACAATGTTTGAAAAATAAAACTTGCCTGTTGTGATACGTGGCAGCCACCGAAGTCAGAGTTAACAGGGGTGTGTTCCTCTCTTGGTTGCAAACTTTTATTCAACAAGAAGAGAAGGAGAAGCAAGAGGAGTTGGGGGTTTTGAAACTGGGGGAGCAGCTGCGGACCCCCCACTCTACAGAGATGTGTGTGCATTTCTGCATGTGTGTTTGGGGCTGTGTCCTTGCCTGCGCCCACGTGCCTGACAGGCATACTCTGCCGGCCTGTGTGTGCGGCGGTCCCCGTGTGGGTGTGGTGTTTATACATCCTTGTGTCCACCACAAAAGGAGGGAGAAGCTGCAGGCCGGTTCCAAGCCTCCCCAGCCCAACTGACCAGGGGAAAAGGACCCTGAAATCATTGCCTTCAGGCCCTGATCCTCCTGCCCCATTTCTGAATCCATCTTTCTCTTTCCTTATCACCAGCTGGGCGCTTTCAGAAGTTAGGGGACTTGGGGGTGGCGGGGACCCAGGGGGCTGGTTAGAGGAAGCTGAGGCCAGGATCCGCAGGAGTGAAGAAACGAAGAGGCGGGGGAGGGCAGAGAAGGAGGAGGGGGCTCTTACTGTGTGTGCGTGTCTGGGTATGAGGATGTGTGTGAGTGTGTGCAGGTGAGGGTGTGTGTGTGTGTGCAGGTGAGTGGGGTGTGGGTGTGAGGGTATAAAGATGTATGGGTTGGGGGGTGAGTATGCACACAGGTGTACGAATGTGACGATGTGTTTGAGTGTGTGTGGTCAGGCATCTTTCCCCTCGGGCACATGGATACACTCACACAGACAGCTTGCCTGGGGAGGTTCTGACGGCCACACTTTGTGGTGTGTAATCTGGTAAACTCAGAGTCGGGGGCAGGGCAGCGCATGATGCTTCAGTCCCCACTGCTGCTGATCTGACCTGACTCAGGACAGTCTTTAGTTTCTGGATGAGTGGATGTCATCGTGCCTTTTCAGCCATCCTCCCTAACATGCCTTATCTCCACAGACCCTTGTGAAGTGTTGGCTGGCAGAGCTCTGCAGTCTGTCTCTCCGGGAAATCTCTGAAGGACAGCTATTGCCTTTGGCCTGAAGGGATTGAGGAGCTTATACTGGGGTCGGGGGGGGCGGTGGTGGTGGTTGACCCCCCTCCATCCCCTTTGTCACAGCAAGTAGCTGGCCAAGGATGCTAGCCAGAGTAATCTCTCTGTTCCTAGGTGGGGAAGGACACAGCTTGATTTCCAAGCCAAGGCCAGCAACCCATGGAGATGGCTTGTATCTCCTGCTGTTTCCCCATCACCCACTCACATGAGGGATAATGTGAAATGAGGGGTGAAACAGCCTTCATAAGGCCTTACATTGGGGCTGAGGATGCAGTGATGGCGTGAGGACCCGGCCACACACCGAGGGTCCCGACAGCCAGTCTCACCCCAGGCCCACATGTGCACTGCCAGCAGCGACCCCCGCCCTCCAGAGAACCTGTTCTTGGACAGGGCCCCTCACGTCCTCCTCACCTGCGGAGAGATGGCACAGTGACAGGCCTGGGCCAGCGACCAGCTGGCGGCAGGAGCAGCTGACAGTCGACAGACGAGAGGCTGCGTCAGGGCCCTGCTGTGCGCTCACCTGGAAGCACAACCAGAGATGGGTCACCAATGCGGCAGGAGCCAGCCGATCCCCAGACAGCCCGTCCCTCGAAGTCCTGTCCTCGCGGCCAGCAGCTGTCTCTCCTGGAGCAGGCCACAGGGGAGATGGTGAGCTAAAGGCGGGAAGAGAAGCCCCCAAGCTGACAAAGAGCACAGGGAACGTCCGGAGGCCAAAGAGCACCAGGGGCCTCCCCCACCCCCACTCATTGTCAGACCTCTGCCAAACAGAAACAGTTTATATTTTCTTAAATTCTGAAACAACATGCCCATTGTAGAAAAATGTGAAGATGGAGAAAATTGGCTTCCCTGGTGGCTCAGATGGTAAAGCATCTGTCTACAATGCGGGAGACCTGGGTTCAATCCCTGGGTTGGGAAGATCTTCTGGAGAAGGAGATGGCTATCCACTCCAGTACTGTTGCCTGGAAAATTCATGGATGAAGGCACCTGGTAAGCTATAGTCAATGGGCTTGCAAAGAGTTGTACACCACTGAGCAAATTCCCTTCACTTCCCTCCTCTGGGGCTTCCCATGGTGGCTCAGATGGCAAAAAGCCTTTCTGCAGGAGACTCGGGCTTGATCCCTGGGTCAGGAAGATCCTCTGGAGAAGGGAATGGCTTCCCACTCCAGTATTCTTGCCTGGAGAATCCGCATGGACAGAGGAACCTGTCGGGCACAGTTCATGGGGTCACAAAGAGTCGGACATGACTGAGTGACTAGCACATACTCCCTCCTCCAGAAAGGACAACTCTGGAACAATGGAACTCCCTCCCCCGGAACTCCCAGCACCCTCCCCTGCAGCACCCATCTCCTGGGATCCCAGGGCTGTTGTTTCTCAGTCCTCTCTGACTCTTTGTGACCACATGGGCTGCAGCACGCCAGGCTTCCCTGTCCTTCACCATCTCCCAGAGCTTGCTCAAACTCATGTCCATCGAGTAGGTGATATCATCCAACCATCTCATTCTCTGTCGCCCCCTTCTCCTCCTGCCCTCAATCTTTCTCAGCATCAGGGTCTTTTCTAGTGAGTTGGCTCTTCACATCATCAGGTGGCCAAAGTACTGGAGCTTCGGCATCAGTTCTTCCAATGAATATTCAGGGTTGATTTCCTTTCAGTTTAGTTCAGTCGCTCAGTCGTGTCTGACTCTTTGGGACCCCATGGACTGCAGCAGGCCAGGCTTCCTGTCCATCACTAACTTCTGGAGCTTGCTCAAACTCATGTTGATCAAGTCGGTGATGCCATTCAAACATCTCATCCTCTGTCGTCCCCTTCTCCTTCTGCAGTCAATCTTTCCCAGCATCAATGTCTTTCCAATGAGTCAGTTCTTCGCATCAGGTGGCCAAAGTATTAGAGCTTCAGCATCAGTCCTTCCAATGACTATTCAGGACTGATTTCCTTTAGGATTGACTGGTTTGATCTTCTTTCTGTCCAAGGGACTCTCAAGAGTCTTCTCCAACACCACAGCTCAAAAGCATCAATTCTTCAGTGCTCAGCTTTATGATCCAACTCTCACATCCATACTTAACTAGTGGAAAAACCATAGCTTTGACTATATAGACATTTGTTGGCAAAGTAATGTTTCTGCTTTTTAATATGCTGTCTAGGTTGTTCATAGCTTTTCTTCCAAGGAGCAAGAGTCTTTTAATTTCATGGCTGCACTCACCATCTGCAGTGATTTTGGAACCCAAGAAAATAAAGTCTCTCACTGTTTCCACTGTTTCCCCATCTATTTGCCATGAAGTGATGGGACCAGATGCCATGATCTTGGTTTGTTTAATGATGAATTTTCAGCCAGCTTTTTCACTCTCCTCTTTGACTTTCATCAGAGATCCTAAAGGAAATCCCAGAAACAAAGCCAGACTAGACTCACATGCTGTTTATTCCCCAGGCTAGAGGGGCCTCCAAATGTGTTTTGGTTTGAGGTGTTTGGCCAGTTGTACGGCTTCACAGACACCAATGCCTTCTGTTTCCAAGGTGATTGTTTCTTCCTGTCACAGTAATTTGTTACGTCTAGACATTTCCCATCCCCAAAAGCTGTTAGGCTTTTATGGAGTCTTATTCTCATCTCCTTTCCTGTTTTGTTTTCTCATTCTCTGCTGTTAGAAAACCCTCTGGGGGCTGTAATTTGAAAAGATACATGCACCCCAGTGTTCACAGAAGTGCTATTTACAACAGCTAAGACATGGAAATGATGCAAATGTGCATCAACAGAGGATTGGATAAAGAAGATGTGGTTCATACATACAATGGAATATTACTCAGCCATTAAAAAGAACGAGATAATGCCATTTACAGCAACATGAACGAACCCAAAGATTATTGTACTAAGTTAACTAAGTCAGAAAGAGTTTACTGATACCAGATATATGTGGAATCTAAACTATAACACAAATGAACTTATATTTGTGTAAAATATACAAAACAAATATGCATAAAATATACGAAACGAACTGACTCACAGACATAGAGGACAGTCTTGTGGCTGCTGAGGGGAGTAGGGAGGGATGGGCTGGGAGTTTGGGATTAACGGATGTGAATTATTACATATAGAATGGATAAACAACAAGGTCCTACTGTACAAAACAGGAAACGATAATCAATATCCCAAGATAAACCACAGTGGAAAAGAATTTGAAAAAGAACATATATATATCTGAATCACTTTGCTGTATAGCAGAAATCAACACAACATTGTAAATATTAATAAATTTGAAAAAAGAAAATTCTTTTTGGCCTATTTCCTTGTTTTTTTCACTTTGCTAACAGTCCTCTCAAGACCCACTTCAGCGTCTGTTTTCGAGTTACTGGTTTTCCAAGTGTCACAGGATCAGCAAACTGTGAGGGCCCAGCGGGGTCCTAACTAGAAAAGCCAAGGAGGGTCCAGCAGGTTTTCCATCAGGAATCCCCACTCCCACAATAATCTTCTAAAGGGCCAGCCAGACGGACAGACATGTCCTAGACACCCTCCAGATGAGGAGCCAGATAATGGCCATACCTAAGACTTCCATGACCAGGGATGTTTTCTCGTGGAGCCGGTCCCACCTCAGTGACCCGGACCTCCACTTCCCTCTCTGCTCTGCAGAGAGATCCTGACATCCTAAGCCTTCCAAGCAAGGCACGAGTCCACTGGCTCTCAAGCTTTGCTGTGCATCTGAGTCACGTGGGGTCCCAGCTAGTCCTCTCAAGCCACACACTCCATCAGCAGGGCAGGGAGGGACCCACAGCAGCAGCCCTGGGGGCTGGGGGGCTGGGCGTAGGATCTCAGCCCCACCCAGGCCTGCATGGAATCCATATTAACCGGAGTCATTCACATGTACCTTGTAGGTGGAGAAGTCCTCCATTGGACTAGATCTTGAGCCCAAGACAACGAGACTTTCCCCAAGACACCTGAGTTGGTAGTGAAGGTGGAGGGGGGGGGGGGTGGTCACTGCTCTCCTGACCCTCAATGTGAGCCATAGTCCCTTCCAGCTTTGGGGATTCCTCTTTCAGACGATTAATTCTGGTGACACTTTATGAGACCACACATCAGGAAAAAGCTGTATTGATTTCATCCACTTGGCATTTGCACACAGTGTCTTCCCTCTGATGCTTGGAGCGTCTTTCAGATGTCAGCCCACCAGCTGCTCTGGTCCCTTGAGGGGCTATAGGGTCACCGCAGCTTTTCAAAGGCGGACAGGTGTTGGTATGCCCAGGAACCTAGCTCCTCACTGGCTTCCTTGATCTGGTTGCTGAAACATGCTCTTTTTCTTTAATTGGAGGATAACAGCTTACAGTGTTGTGTTACTTTCTGCTGTACAACATGTGACTCAGCTGTACATATACATGTATCCCCTCCCTCTTGGACCTCCCTCCCACCCGACCATCCCACCCCTCTAGGTCATCACAGAGCACCGAGTTGAGCTCCTTATACTATACAGCAGCTTCCCACTAGCATCTATTTTATGGTGAAAAACACTGCTTTTTAATAGCACTAAATGTTACCATGATGTTTTTCAAAGCTTTTTTTTTCCTCCTGAAGAAAATATACTCATCCCTAAATAAAATGCTGTGGTCTCACTGTAGGGGCCTGGGAAGATCTACCAGGTGGCCATGGGTTGGGAGGAGGCCCTGGTGCACAGAGGTACATGGATGCCTGGGTTCCCAGAGCCAACACAACCCAGGTCCACATGGACATAACTCTTGCCTGGACAAGAGCAAATCCAGGCTTCAGAGCAGTGATGTTAATTATCCATGGCTACTGTTGTTTCAGATCCTAAATGGAGCTAATTTAGCTCCTGGATGTGAAGCAGGGTAACTGCAATCACATGCATTTGCTGACGGCAATGCTGGGCCTTGAGGAACAAGAGTCACGGTCTCTGTGGGGTGGGGGGGGGGTGTCACACGTGGTTCCAAGCATCGGGTTGATGGATGTCTTCTTACACATGGCAGCATGTGTTTCTAAGTGGATGTAGAACCAGAAGACTTGATGTGGACTGGAGCATATGTGTGGGTTTCTGTGAAAGACTATGAGGCCAGGGGGCACAAGGCTTGCCTGTCCCCAGAGAGAGCTCAGGGGCTGGAGGAGAATAACTAAGGCAGGGCTGTAGGGTCATAGGTGTACACGAGCATCCAACAGAATCCACTCTCCCCTTTTCTCATAATAATTGTGGCTGATAAAACAGATGCTCACATACTGAGGTATGGGGAGGTCATTCTGGCTTTCATACATGCATGACTTGAATTTTAGACTAGCTAAAATAGCCTGTTTGTGGCTGATCAAACCTACATTGTACAGTGGCTTTAAAAAAATTTCTTCCCCCAAATGTTTAAGTATCCTCTTGCATTTTCCAGCCCCTTTATTTTTTTCATTGCATTTTGTTATTTTTATTTTATTAATTTTAGGCCGTGCCATGTGGCATGGAGGATCTTAGTTCCCTGACCTGGGATCAAACCTGTGCCCCCTGTATTGGAAGCTTGGAGTCTTAACCAGTGGACTTCCACGGAAGACCCCAAACATCTGCTTTAATTACTAAAGAAAAGGGCACACTGACCATGTGAAAAATAAAGATTAAATGCCCCTCTACTTGGGACATTAAGGCTGGGACTCCTTTGATAACAAAGACTCCCTTCCCAGGTGCCAAGGTCATGCTGCCTTGCTGTGTATGTGCTGGTCTATTTGTTTTTTAAAGTTTGAAGGAATGTATCCCTAACTTCAGAGAAGGCAATGGCACCCCACTCCAGCACTCTTGCCTGGAAAATCCCAGGGATGGAGGGGCCTGGTAGGCTGCAGTCCATGGGGTCGCTAGGAGTCAGACATGACTGAGCGACTTCACTTTCACTTTTCACTTTCATGCATTGGAGAAGGAAATGGCAACCCACTCCAGTGTTCTTGCCTGGAGAATTTCAGGGACAGAGGAGCCTGCTGGGCTGCCGTCTATGGGGTCGCACAGAGTTGGACACGACTGAAGCGACTTAGTAGCGGCAGCAGCAGCATCCCTAACTTGTTTAATGTTCTTTGTTCTGACAACATATAAAACTGTGCTGAATACCTTGAGAGGCTGTCTTCTGAACTATATCTTCAGTAGAATTCTTTTCTATTCCTATTATAGATTGTTTGTTGATCATTTTCAGTGACATGGCCACGAACTTGACTTTCTCCAGCTTCCCCAGCAGGTAGGTGTGGCTTTGTGAGTCTTCTCATCAGTGGAAAATGAGTGGAAATACAGGGTGCCACTTCCCTCCTGGGCCTTAGAACACTACGTGCGTGTGTGTGAGTGTGCGTGTGTGCCTCCACACACCTTCCCCACTCCATAATCTGGACCACGGATGTGTCGGCAATCAGCCAGGGCAGGCAAAGACAGGCCCCTGGGCAGTGGTTCCCCAAGCAGGATCCCTGGACCAACAGCCTTAGGATCACCTGGGAGCTTGTCAGAAATGCAAATTCTCAAGCCCTACTCAGACCTGCTGAATGGGAGTGGAAAGCTGTTTAACCAGCCCTTCAGGGGGTTGAGGTGCTCAGGAGAGACTGAGGACTACAGTCCCAAGGCAGGAGTGGGAAGCAGATTATAAGGAGCCTGTGTCTCTGACATGCACTTACAGCTCAGCTGCCCCATCCAGCTGGGCTGCTCACCTCTGGCCTTGGAGGTGATGGAGAGAAATAGTTCTATGCATTTTACATCACTGTCTTTCTGGGGCTCTCTGTCACAGCAGCTTTGCATCTCGCTAACCAATGGTGCTGGTTTAGTCACTAAGTCGTGTCCAACTCTTGTGATCCCATGGAATACAGCCCACCAGGCTCCTCTGTCCATGGGCTTCTCCAGGCAAGAATACTGGAGCGGGTTACCATTTTCTTCTCCAGGGAATCTTCCCAACTCAGGGATCGACTGCACACCTCCTGTATTGGCAGGTGCTCTCCTGCGTTGCTGGCAGACTCTTTACTGCTGGGGCACCAGCTAAGTGTTTCAGTAGAAGTCTGTAGACTGCGCAAGGGAAACACCATGGCTTTGAAAAGACTTTTGAGTCTTGAGACAAAAGTACTAACTTAATGCTGAGAATGACACAACATTAATAAAGGAAACTGAAGATGACTCAAAGAAATGGAAAGAGGAGGAGTCAATATTGTTAAAATGGTCATACTTCCCAATCTATAGAGTTAATGTGATCCCTATCACATTATCCATGATATTTTTCACAGAACTAAGGCAAATAATCCTAAGATTTATATGGAACCATAAAAGACCCAGAATTGCCAAAGTGATCCTAGGGAAAAAGAACAAAGTTGAAGGCATAATCCTCCCAGACTTCAGGCAATATTACAAAGCTACAGTAATCAAAACAGCATGGTATTGGCATAAAAACAGACAAATGGACCAATGGAACAGCATAGAGAGATCAGAAATGAACTTACACACCTAAAGTATATTAATTTTTAATGAAGGAGCCAAGAATATATGATGGGGAAAAGACAGTCCTTCAGCAAGTGGGGTTGGAAAAGTTAGCTGCATGTAAATCAATGAAGCAAGAAAACATCCTCACATCATAAATAAAAATAAACTCAAAATGGCTTAAAGACTTAAATGTAAGACATGACACCACAAAATTCCTAGAAGAGAACAGAGATGAAACATTCTTTGACATAAATCATACCAATGTTTTCTTAGAAAATGTTTTCTTAAAAAAGAGTCAATATAAAATGAATAATGCAATAAATGAGATCAGGGACACTCTGGAGGCAACAAATAGTAGAATAACAGAGGCAGAAGATAGGATTAGTGAAATAGAAGATAGAATGGTAAAAATAAATGAATCAGAGAGGGGGGAAAAAAACGAATTTAAAGAAATAAGGACAATCTCAGAGACCCCCAGGACAATATGAAATGCTCCAACATTCGAATTATAGGAGTCCCAGAAGAAGACAAAAAGAAAGACCATGAGAAAATACTTGTGGAGATAATAGTTGAAAACTTCCCTAAAATGGGGAAGGAAATAATCACCCAAGTCCAAGAAACCCAGAGAGTCCCAAACAGGATAAACCCAAGGCGAAACACCCCAAGACACATATTAATCAAATTAACAAAGATCAAACACAAAGAACAAATATTAAAAGCAGCAAGGGAAAAACAACAAATAACACACAAGGGGATTCCCATAAGGATAACAGCTGATCTTTCAATAGAAACTCTTCAGGCCAGGAGGGAATGGCAAGACATACTTAAAGTGATGAAAGAAAATAACCTACAGCCCAGATTACTGTACCCAGCAAGGATCTCATTCAAATATGAAGGAGAAATCAAAAGCTTTACAGACAAGCAAAAGCTGAGAGAATTCAGCACCACCAAACCAGCTCTCCAACAATTGCTGAAGGATCTTCTCTAGACAGGAAACACAAAAAGGGTGTATAAACCCAAACCCAAAACAGTAAAGTAAATGGCAACGGGATCATACTTATCAATAATTACCTTAAATGTAAATGGGTTGAATGCCCCATCCAAAAGACAAAGACTGGCTGAATGGATACAAAAACAAGACCCCTATATATGTTGTCTACAAGAGACCCACCTCAAAACAAGGGACACATACAGACTGAAAGTGAAGGGTTGGAAAAAGATATTCCACACAAATAGAGACCAAAAGAAAGCAGGAGTAGCAATACTCATATCAGATAAAATAGACTTTAAAACAAAGGCTGTGAAAAGAGACAAAGAAAGACACTACATAATGATCAAAGGATCAATCCAAGAAGAAGATATAACAATTATAAATATATATGCACCCAACATAGGAGCACCACAATATGTAAGACAAATGCTAACAAGTATGAAAGGGGAAATTAACAATAACACAATAATAGTGGGAGACTTTAATACCCCACTCACATCTATAGACAGATCAACTAAACAGAAAATTAACAAAGAAACACAAACTTTAAATGATACAATAGACCAGTTAGACCTAATTGATATCTATAGGACATTTCACCCCAAAACAATGAATTTCACCTTTTTCTCAAGTGCTCACGGAACCTTCTCCAGGATAGATCACATTCTGGGCCATAAATATAGCCTTGATAAATTCAAAAAAATTGAAATCATTCCAACCATCTTTTCTGACCATAATGCAATAAGATTAGATCTCAATTACAGGAGAAAAACTATTAAAAATTCCAACATATGGAGGCTGAACAACACGCTTCTCAATAACCAACAAATCACAGAAGAAATAAAAAAAGAAATCAAAATATGCATAGAAACGAATGAAAATGAAAACACAACAACCCCAAACCTGTGGGACACTGTAAAAGCAGTGCTAAGGGTACAGTTCATAGCAATACAGGCATACTTCAAGAAACAAGAAAAAAGTCAAATAAACAACCTAACTCTACACCTAAAGCAACTAGAAAAGGAAGAAATGGAGAACCCCAGGGTTAGTAGAAGGAAAGAAATCTTAAAAATTAGGGCAGAAATAAATGCAAAAGAAACAAATAAATGCAATAAATGCAAAAATCAACAAAGCCAAAAGCTGGTTCTTTGAAAGGATAAATAAAATTACAAACCATTAGCCAGACTCATCAAGAAACAAAGGGAGAAAAATCAAATCAATAAAATTAGAAATGAAAATGGAGAGATCACAACAGACAACACAGAAATACAAAGGATCATAAGAGACTACTATCAGCAATTATATGCCAATAAAATGGACAACTTGGAAGAAATGGACAAATTCCTAGAAAAGTACAACTTTCCAAAACTGAACCAGGAAGAAATAGAAAATCTTAACAGACCCATCACAAGCACAGAAATTGAAACTGTAATCAGAAATCTTCCAGCAAACAAAAGCCCAGGTCCAGAAGGCTTCACAGCTGAATTCTACCAAAAATTTAGAGAAGAGCTAACACCTATCCTACTCAAACTCTTCCAGAAAATTGCAGAGGAAGGGAAACTTCCAAACTCATTCTATGAGGCCACCATCACCCTAATACCAAAACCTGACAAAGATGCCACAAAAAAAGAAAACTACAGGCCAACAGCACTGATGAACATAGATGCAAAAATCCTTAACAAAATTCTAGCAATCAGAATCCAACAACACATTAAAAAGATCATACACCATGACCAAGTGGGCTTTATCTCAAGGATGCAAGGATTCTTCAATATCCACAAATCAATCAATGTAATACACCACATTAACAAATTGAAAAATAAAAGCCATCTGATTATCTCAATAGATGCAGAGAAGGCCTTTGACAAAATTCAACATCCATTTATGATAAAAACTCTCCAGAAAGCAGAAATAGAAGGAACATACCTCAACATAATAAAAGCTATATATGACAAACCCACAGCAAACATTATCCTCAATGGTGAAAAATTGAAAGCATTTCCCCTAAAGACAGGAACAAGACAAGGGTGCCCACTTTCACCACTACCATTCAACATAGTTCTGGAAGTTTTGGCCACAGCAATCAGAGCAGAAAAAGAGATAAAAGGAATCCAAATTGGAAAAGAAGTAAAACTCTTATTGTTTGCAGATGACATGATCCTCTACACAGAAAACCCTAAAGACTCCACCAGAAAATTACTAGAGCTAATCAATGAATATAGTAAAGCTGCAGGATATAAAATCAACACACAGAAATCCCTTGCATTCCTATACACTAATAATGAGAAAGTAGAAAAAGAAATTAAGGAAACAATTCCATTCACCATTGCAACAAAAAGAATAAAATACTTAGGAATATATCTACCTAAAGAAACTAAAGACCTATATATAGAAAACTATAAAACACTTGTGAAAGAAATCAAAGAGGACACTAATAGATGGAGAAATATACCATGTTCATGGATTGGAAGAATCAATATAGTGAAAATGAGTATACTACCCAAAGCAATCTATAGATTCAATGCAATCCCTATCAAGCTTCCAGCGCTATTTTTCACAGAGCTAGAACAAATAATTTCACAATTTGTATGGAAATACAAAAAACCTCGAATAGCCAAAGCAATCTTGAGAAAGAAGAATGGAACTGGAGGAATCAACCTGCCTGACTTCAGGCTCTACTACAAAGCCATAGGCATCAAGACAGTATGGTACTGGCACAAAGACAGAAATATAGATCAATGGAACAAAATAGGAAGCCCAGAGATAAATCCACACACCTATGGATACCTTATCTTTGACAAAGTAGGCAAGAATATACAATGGAGAAAAGACAATCTCTTTAACAAGTGGTGCTGGGAAAACTGGTCAACCACTTGTAAAAGAATGAAACTAGAACACTTTCTAACACCATACACAAAAAATAAACTCAAAATGGATTAAAGATCTAAACGTAAGACCAGAAACTATAAAACTCCTAGAGGAGAACACAGGCAAAACACTCTCCGACATAAATCATAGCAGGATCCTCTATGACCCACCTCCCAGAATACTGGAAATAAAAGCAAAAATAAACAAATGGGACCTAATTAAAAGCTTCTGCACAACAAAGGAAACTATAAGCAAGCTGAAAAACCAGCCTTCAGAATGGGAGAAAATAATAGCAAATGAAGCAATTGACAAGCAACTAATCTCAAAAATATACAAGCAACTCCTGCAGCTCAGTTTCAGAAAAATAAATGATCTAATCAAAAAAATGGGCCAAAGAATTAAACAGACATTTCTCCAAAGAAGACATACAGATGGCTAACAAACACATGAAAATATGCTCAACATCACTCATTCTCAGAGAAATGCAAATCAAAACCACAATGAGGTACCATTTCACACCAGTCAGAATGGCTGCGATCCAAAAGTCTACAAGCAATAAATCCTGGAGAGGGTGTGGAGAAAAGGGAACCCTCTTATACTGTTGGTGGGAATGCAAACTAGTACAGCCACTATGGAGAACAGTGTGGAGGTTCCTTAAAAAACTGGAAATAGAACTGCCTTATGACCCAGCAATCCCACTGCTGGGCATAGATACCGAGGATACCAGAATTGAAAGAGACACGTGTACCCCACTGTTCATCGCAGCACTGTTTACAATAGCCAGGACATGGAAGCAACCTAGATGTCCATCAGCAGATGAATGGATAAGAAACCTGTGGTACATATACACAATGGAGTATTACTCAGCTATTAAAAAGAATACATTTGAATCAGTTCTAATGAGGTGGATGAAACTGGAGCCAATTATACAGAGTGAAGTAAGCCAGAAAGAAAAACACCAATACAGTATATTAATGCATACATATGGAATTTAGAAAGATGGTAACAATAACCCTCTATGAGAGACAGCCAAAGAGACACAGATGTAAAGAGACTTTTGGACTCTGTGGGAGAGGGAGAGGGTGGGATGATTTGGGAGAATGGCATTGAAACATGTATAATATCATGTAAGAAATGAATCGCCAGTCTAGGTTCGATTCAGGATACAGGATGCTTGGGGCTGGTGCACTGGGATGACCCAGAGAGATGGTATGGAGAGGGAGGTAGGAGGGGGTTCAGGATTGGGAACTCATGTACACCTGTGGTGGATTCATGTTGATGTATGGCAAAACCAACACAGTATTGTAAGGTAAAATAAAGTAAAATTAAAAAAAAAAACCAATACAGAATTGTAAAGTAAAAAAAATAAATTATATATAAAAAATTAATAAATAAGTAAATAAAAATTAAAAAAATAAAAGAAAAACAATACAAACAAATGTATCTACAAAACAGAATCAGACTCACAGACACAGGCGAGAGACTTGTGGTTGCCAAGGTGTCAGGGAGGGAAGGATTGGGGGTTTGGGATTAACAGATGCAAATTACAGCATTATATATAGAATGGATAAATAACAAGGTCCCACTGTCTAGCACAGGGAATGATATTTAATATTCTGTGATAAACCATAATGGAAAAGAATATGAAAAAGAGTACATATGTAAAACTGACTTGCTTTGCTGTATAACAGAAATTAACACAAGCTTGTAAATCAACTATAAGTCAGTAAATTTTTTTTCTTTTTTTACTAACTTAAATAGGGAAAGGAGTATGTCAAGGGTGTATATTGTCACCCTGCTTATTTAACTTCTATGCAAAGTACATCATGAGAAATGCTGGACTGGAAGAAACACAAGCTGGAATCAAGACTGCCGGGAGAAATATCAATCACCTCAGATATGCAGATGACACCACCCTTATGGCAGAAAGTGAAGAGGAACTCAAAAGCCTCTTGATTAAAGTAAAAGAGGAGAGTGAAAAAGTTGGCTTAAAGCTCAACATTCAGAAAACGAAGATCATGGCATCCGGTCCCATCACTCCATGGGAAATAGATGGAGAAACAGTGGAAACAGTGTCAGACTTTATTTTTTGGGGCTCCAAAATCACTGCAGATGGTGATTGCAGCCATGAAATTAAAAGACGCTTACTCCTTGGAAGAAAAGTTATGACCAACCTAGATAGCATATTCTAAAGCAGAGACATTACTTTGCTGACTAAGGTCTGTCTAGTCAAGGCTATGGTTTTCCCAGTAGTCATGTATGGATGTGAGAGTTGGACTGTGAAGAAGGCTGAGCGCCAAAGAATTGATGCTTTTGAACTGTGGTGTTGTAGAAGACTCTTGAGAGTCCCTTGGACTGCAAGGAGATCCAACCAGTCCATTCTGAAGGAGATCAACCCTGGGATTTCTTTGGAAGGAATGATGCTAAAGCTGAAACTCCAGTACTTTGGCCACCTCATGCGAAGAGTTGACTCATTGGAAAAGACTCTGATGCTGGGAGGGATTGGGGGCAGGAGGAGAAGGGGACGACTGAGGATGAGATGGCTGGATGGCATCACGGACTCGATGGACGCGAGTCTGAGTGAACTCCGGGAGTTGGTGATGGACAGGGAGGCCTGGCGTGCTGCGATTCATGGGGTCGCAAAGAGTCGGACACGACTGAGCGACTGAACTGAAGAAATTCTATTTAGAAAACCCAATACAAGGAGGCATCAATTATAGCAAGGATTCCACCGTGAGAAGCTGTATTCATGTCTGAATGACATTTCTGGACACAGACTGGTGGGGTCAGCCTGCTGAGTCTCAGGGTTGCTCAGGAAAGAATCAGATTACTGGAGAGAGAGCCCCTGGATTAATAGCCACACCTGGGGCTGGAGCCCCAGTTTCTGGTCCCACATGGTGTCTTCACGTAGATTTGCTCTCTGATCCAGTCCTCACAGGTTAAAGGGGCTACAGGTAGAACGTAAAGAAGTCACTTTGTCACCCTGAGATCCTGATGCTTGACCTACAGGTGACAATGCTTCTGGCATGAAAATTGGGGAGAGGCTCTCCCAACATTCAGAGTCATCATCTAGGATCCCTTCGCAGCTTTTGGATAAATTGGTTCAGAATTGTCACAAAGATACTATGCACTGAGTGCACATTTTGGAGTACTTCATCCCTCACCTGCCCTCCGCAATAGTGCAGGTCACATGTGCTTCAAAACAAAGGATCACTAAATCACCCCAAGATTCACAACTGCTAAAGCGGCAGAGGGTGCAGACTTCTACATGTATATATGGAAGCCCAAGTGGTGTGTCTAGCCTCACATGACAACCTTTGCTCTTTCTCAGTCATTTTGGGATGGAGATGATGTCTGGACCACTGGAGGGCAGTGGCAGAGAAGCAGGTGCTGTCACACGTACTGGACCACTTGAACTCCACGTCTTCAGTGGGAACATGGTCCCCTTGGTCCTTTGAGCAGGGGCAGGGCCACTCCCACTCCTGCTAGAGCTGCTTTGCAAATTAAATACAGTTGTAGTCAAGCTTGGTGCATTCTACAATCTGGGTCTCAACTACTCAATTTACATCTTGATTGCCTGATACCATCTGCCTGATCTAATAATAACTAATCACACTGATGCCAACCAGGCACAGGGTAAGAATCGTTCAGCATGGTATGTAGTGTAGATTTGAGAGACAAAGGGTCCTTAGGAGGAACACACTAAGTCTGAATGATGCTGGAGCCTGCTGGTTACCAGTCCCCTGGTGACTGCCCTTCTTGTCTGGTCCCAGTCCCATCACTTCACGGCAAATAGATGGGGAAACAGTGGATGACCTGTTATTATTCTTCTGGGCTCCAAAATCACTGCAGGTGGTGACTGCAGCCATGAAATTAAAAGATGCTTACTCCTTGGAAGGAAAGTTATGACCAACCTAGACAGCATATTAAAAAGCAGAGACATTACTTTGTCAACAAAGGTCCATCTAGTCAAGGCTATGGTTTTTCCAGTGGTCATGTATGGATGTGAGAGTTGGACTACAAAGAAAGCTGAGCACCAAAGAATTGATGCTTTTGAACTGTGGTATTGGAGAAGACTCTTGAGAGTCCCTTGGACTGCAAGGAGACCCAACAAGTCCATCCTAAAGGAGATCAGTCCTGGCTGTTCATTGGAAGGACTGATGCTGAAGCTGAAACTCCAGTACTTTGGCCACCTGACGTGAAGAGCTGACTCACTGGAAAAGACCCTGATGCTGGGAAAGATTGAGGGCAGTAGGAGTAGGGAACAACAGAGGATGAGATGGCTGGATGGTATCACTGACTCAATGGACATGAGTTTTGGTGAACTCCAGGAGTTGGTGATGGACAGGGAGGCCTGGTGTGCTGCAGTTCATGGGGTCGCAAAGAGTCGGACTGAGTAACTGGACTGACCTGAACTAAAGCCAAAAAAACTAGAGAAGGTTGGTAGACCAGCTGTCATATTTAAGAGCGCTTGACGAACTGGTGCAGAATAAACAAGAGATTTATCTTCCCTGTGATCCTCTGGCCCAAACACTCCCTAAGTTTTTCTTTGGCCCTTTCAGATGGAGTCCAAAGTCTTAATAGACAGAAACAAGTATTAAAAAGTCTAATAGAGCAGCTTCCCTGGTGGTTCAGTGGTTAAGAATCCACCTGCCAATACAGGGGACATGGGTTCCATTCCTGGTC
The DNA here is from genome assembly GCF_014754425.2 of Oryx dammah. NCBI lineage: Eukaryota > Metazoa > Chordata > Mammalia > Artiodactyla > Bovidae > Oryx > Oryx dammah. The sequence goes on along the minus strand of NW_024070190.1, from coordinate 7,056,809 downwards.
CAGGAAAGTGAAATTCAAGATCGGTCATGCCTTGGAGGAATGATGCTCATGCTCTAGACCCCGTGCTTGGCACCTAGAGAAGCCACCACAATGAGAAGCTAGGGAGTAGCCCCCACTCATGGCAACTAGAGAAAGCCTCTGCCCAGCAATGAAGACCCAGTGCTGCCAAAAATGAAGTAAATAAATTACTTATTTGAAAGTCTAATGGTGCTCTACTGCTTTTACACTGTGGGCTTCCCTGTGGCTCAAACAATAAAGAATCCACCTGCAACGTAGGCGCCCCAGGTTCGATTCCTGGGTCAGGAAGATCCCCTGGAGTTGGGAATGGAAACCCACTCCAGTATCCTTGCCTGGAGAATCCCATGCACAGGGTCTCAAAGAGTTGGACTCGACTGAATGACTAAGCATGGTTTTACAGCAGCCCTCACAGAGCATGAAGTCACCTCTTTCCTGCCTGCTGGGTTACATGTCCGAGCTGCTCAAGCTGGACCATGATGCTGAGATGCTGAAGGAGGCGGGAGAGTTGGTGTCACAGCTGGAAATCTGGAGATCCCGCATCCGCTGGCGGGCTTTGAAGATGGGAGGGGGACCTCAAGGAAAACATGTAGCCTCTAGAGGCTGGAAAAGACAAGAAACTGGACTTTGGCTTAGGGTCTCCAGGCAGGGCTGGTTTCTTCTGAGGACCCTCTCTGTGGTCTGCAGGTGGCTGCCTTCTCGCTGTGGCCTCAAAGGGTCTTCGCTCAGTGTGTGATGGTGTCCTAACTTCTTCTTTTTATAAAGACACTACATGACCCCATTAATTAGCTCTTTAAAGGCCTATCTCCAAACAAAGTCATTCTGAATTTTGCGGGGCACACAATTCCACTCATTACCCTCTAGCCTGTGGGTCCCCCCAAACTCATGTCCTTCCTGCAAGAAAATAAGGTCACCCCATCCCAACAGGCCAAAAGTCTTAATCTATTTCAGTATCAACGTGAAGTCCAAAATCTCATCTAAATGTCATCTAAATCAAGTTTGGGTAAGAACTTGAGTTATGATTCATCTGGAGGAAAAAATTCCTCTCCAGCTGTGAACCTGTGAAATCAGACAAGTTATCTGCTTCCAAAATACCACAGTGACAGGCATAAGACAGACATCCCCATTCTAACACGGAGACATCAGACAGAACAGGGTCATGGGGTCCAGGTAAGCCTTTAGAAAGAGAGCCTGGTGCAGGTCAGACTATGTTGCATTCCACTTTGACATGACATTATTTCAACAGAAAAGCTCCTTTCCAAAATGGAAAGTGGCTGACAGAAGATGATACTTTTGAGTTTTCCATGTAATTCTTGATTGAGAAAAGAATAAATGCTCTCATATGTCCACTCCTAGCATTATTTAAGAAGAACAAATTTTCTGTAGGCATTCTTAGGGGAAAACATTCATTTTCACATTTCTGGAGAATTCATCTTTTCAAAAAAAATTTAAGATGATTTTGTTAGAAAGCATCAATATTTTACTCTATATTGTGAGTGTGTGTGTGTATGTCAATTATTTCCAGTATTATTAGTTTCCCATGAGAGTTTAGGAGTAAAACAGATCAAATAAGATTTCTTTGTTGTCTTTGGCTCTCTTTAGCAACCTGCTAGTTGTCTTGGTCAAAGGTGCTATTTACAAACTGGCTCTTCAACACCAGAGAGGAGGACAGAGAGTAAACTGTGGCTCTTGGGAAAACCTGTAACACATTGGTGACTCTCTTGAACCTAGGGAAGAACTGACCTTGAAAGTAGCTCCTAGCAGGGGAGTGGACAAATGTATGACATGTATCCACAATCACAGAAATCAAATAGAATAGTCTCATTGCCAAAAAACTCTTTTGAGAATTTGTCCAAACCCATAGAATGTACAAAACCAAGAAAAAACCCAGATGTCAACTGTGGGCATTGGGTGATGATGGTGTGTCAGTATGTGTTTGTAACTTGTAACTGTGTCTGATTTGTTGAGACCCAGCATCAGAGTCTTTTCCAATGAGTCAACTCTTCGCATGAGGTGGCCAAAATATTGGAGTTTCAGCTTTAGCATCATCCCTTCCAAAAAAATCCCAGGGCTGATCTCCTTCAGAATGGACTGGTTGGATCTCCTTGCAGTCCAAGGGACTCTCAAGAGTCTTCTCCAGCACCACAGTTCAAAAGCATCAATTCTTCGGCACTCAGCCTTCTTCACAGTCCGACTCTCACATCCATACATGACCACAGGAAAAACCATAGCCTTGACTAGATGGACCTTAGTCGGCAAAGTAATTTCTCTGCTTTAGAATATGCTATCTAGGTTGGTCATAACTTTTCTTCTCAAGAGTAAGCGTCTTTTAATTTCATGGCTGCAGTCACCATCTGCAGGGATTTTGGAGCCCCCGAAAAATAAAGTCTGACACTGTTTCCCCTGTTTCCCCATCTATTTCCCATGAAGTGATGGGACAGGGATTGGGGGCAGGAGGAGAAGGGGACGACCGAGGATGAGATGGCTGGATGGCATCACGGACTTGATGGACATGAGTCTGAGTGAACTCCAGAAATGGTGATGAACAGGGAGGCCTGGCGTGCTTCGATTCATGGGGTCGCAAAGAGTCGGACACGACTGAACGACTGAACTGAACTGAACTGATAGTGGGGAGGCTGTACACATGTGGGAGGAGGGGGTCCCCGGGAACTCTGTACCTTGTGCTCAGTTCTGCTGTGAACCTAAAACTGCTCTTAAAAAAAGTCAATTAAAAAAAAAAACTGGTCACATTTAAAAAGCCTGAAAATAATCTGGGTATTTTCCAAGAAAAAAGATGCAGAGTATGACCTGAGTTTTTCTTTAATGTATCAATACCCTGCTGAAGATCCCAGGAAAAGCAGTTGTTTGTGGAGAGTAGTCCCCAAAGGAGAGGAAGCGGTGGAAACTGGCAGGGCTGGGGCTGGAGGCAAGCAGAGGTAAATTCTCTGTTCCCAGCAGCCAAAGGAGCCACAGCCTCCAGGAGATGCTGAGCTGATCTGACCTGTGCCAGCTTCCCTATGCGAAGCATTGGAGGAGAAAAAGCTCTTCCTGTACCAAATGGTTGGACCACACTGTGAATGGCCTGAGCCATGTCTGAGTAAGACAGTGGGCCAGGGAGGCTGGCTCTGGCTATTTCTCATTTTAATCAGAAGTCAACTGGCTGTTGTGAAGAGGCATCTGAGATGGGGAAAGTCTAACCGAGAAAAGACTATAAAAAGCAAGAAAATGGGGACCTCCCTGGTGATCCAGCAGTTAAGACTTCCTCTTCCAATGCAGGGGGTGTGGGTTCAATCCCTGGTCAGGGAACTAAGATCCCACATGCCTTACAGCCAAAAAATGAAAAAGCGTAAAGCAGAAGCAATTTGTAACAAGCTCAATAAGGACTTTTTTTTTTTAAGTAAGGAAATGATGTAAGTGGTCCAGCTCACATACAAAATCTCTGTAAGTAAATAGAGAAGGATGCAAAGACCAATGTCCTGTGAACAGCTAGGGACTTGGCCATACAAGGGACTCCCCTCAATCTCTCCTTCGCTATTCACCTGAAACCATCACACTGTTAATTGGCTACTGCATGCATGTTAAGTCACTTCAGTTGTGTCTGACTCTTTCCAATCCTATGGACTATAGCCCGCCCAGGCTCCTGTGTCCATGGGATTCTCCAGGCAAGAATACTGAAGCGTGTTGCCATTTCCTTTTTCAGGAGATCTTCCTGACCCAGGGATCGAACCCACGTCTCTTATGTCTCCTGCACTGGCAGGCGGGTTCTTTTTATCCCTAGCACCACCTGGCAAGCCCCAATACAAAATAAAAAGTTAAAAAAAAAAAAACAGTACCCTAATCTGATAAGCAGATAAAATGAAGCTCTGCTCAAACAAAGGCTCACCTGGGGATGGGAGGAGACTCCAAACCAGAGAGGGGTGGGGAGGTCAGGTCCCTATGTGATGGCGCAGTTCACCCTGCTGATCGCTAACTAGTTCCCACTTGGCCAGGGAGGGTAAGGGACCAACAGCCAGGTTCAGAACTGCCCTCTACACCTACCTGGGGAAGACCCCTCCCCTGAGGGTCTGCACTCACTGCCTGTGGAAGAAAGGAAAGCTGCTTAGAGAGTCTTCCTGCTCTGAGGCCAGCGGCTGATGTAGGAAAGCAATGAGGAAAACATCGACAGCAAAGATATTTCTCCATGGGACTCTCCAGGCAAGAAAACTGGAGTGGGCAGCTGTTCTCTTCGGCAAGGATCTTCCCAACCCAGGGATCGAAACTGGGTCTCCTGCATTGCAGGGAGATTCTTAACTGTCTGAGCCACCAGGGAATTCCTGCATATTTAGAACGTTTACCTTAAAAAGACATCGTTAATGAACGGAAGGGATTTCACAAACCATGGTTTCAGTAGTTTAAGCATACGGGTCCCTTCCAAAACAATACTAGTAATGAAAAATGCAGCTTCCTTTATGTCAGTACTTATTCGTTTATACACTTGGCTGCATAAGGTCTTAGCTGTACAGGCGGGATCTTCAGTGGCAGCATGCGAGGTCTAGTTCCCTGACTGAGGTCTCCTGTATTGGGAGGGCAGTCTCCCTGGACCACCAGGGAAGTCCCCTTTATGACAGTACTTTTGATAACCACTGACTCAGGAGATATAAAATGATCTAAAGAACTCAGCAATAGACTGAGATTCATTGTTACCATATCACTGTGCAGGAAGCATCACTATGAACAAAGCTAGCGGAGGTGATGGGATTCCAGCTGAGCTATTTCAAATCCTAAAAGATGATGCTGTTAAAGTGTTGCACTCAATATGCCAGACAATTTGGAAAACTCAGCAGTAACCACAGGACTGGAAAGGTCAGTTTTCATTCTAATCTCAAAGAAAAGCAATACCAAAAATACTTTAAGCTAGGCTGTGACAGTAGGTGGACTGAGAACTTCCAGATGTTCAAGCTGGATTTAGAAAAGGCAGAACCAGAGATCAAATCTCCAACATCCATTGGATCATAGAAAAAGCAAAGGAATTCCAGAAAGATGTCTATTTCTGTTTCACTGACTATGCTAAAGCCTCTGACTGTGTGAATCACAACAAACTCTGGAAAATTCTTAGAGATGGGAATACCAAACCACTTTACCAGTCTCCTGAGAAACCTGCATGCAAGTCAAGAAGCAACAGTTAGAACCAGACATGGAACAAGAAACTGGTTCAAAATTGGGAAAGGAGTACATCAAGGCTGTATATTGTTACCCTGATTATTTAACTTACATGCAGAGTACATCATGTGAAATGCCAGGCTGGATCAATCACAAGCTGGAAACAAGATTGCTGGGGGAAATATCAACTATCTCAGATGTGCAGATAATAGTCTAATGGCACAAATCAAAGAGGAACTAAGGAGCCTCTTGATGAGAATGAAGGAAGAGAGTGAAAAGCTGGCTTAAAACTCAACATTCAAGAAACTAAGGTCACGGCCTCTGGTCCCATCATCTCACAGCAAATAGATGGAGAAAAAGATTCTACATTCTTGGGTTCCAAAATCACTGTGGATGGTGACTGCAGCCATGAAATTAAAAGACGCTTGCTCCTTGCAAGGAAAGCTATGACAAACCTAGACAGAACATTCAAAAGCAGAGACATCACATCCATATAGACAAACCTATGATTTTTCCAGTAGTCATATACGGATGTAAAAGTTGGACCATAAAGAAGGCAGAGTGCCAAAGAATTGATGCTTTCAAACTGGTGCTAGAGAAGATTCTTGAGAGTTCTTGAACTGCAAGGAGATCAAACCAGTCAATCCTAAAGGAATCAACCCTGATCATTCATTGGAAGAACTGATGCTGAAGCTCCAATACTTTGGCTACCTGATGCAAAGAGTTGACTCACTGGAAAAACTCTGATGCTGGAGAAGATTGAGGGCAGGAGGAGAAAGGGGAGACAGGACGAGATGGTTGGATGGCATCATCGATTCAATGAACATGAGTTTGAGCAAACTCTGGGAGACAGTGAAGGACAGGGAAGCCCGGCATGCTGTAGTCCATCAGGTTGCAATGAGTCGGACACGACTTAACAACAGAACAGCAACAATTCAAAAGCACAGCATCCTGTGTTCAGTCTCCAGGGTTCCTGGTGGAGATGCAAATTTAGAGAACTCTTGCAGTAATTCTAGGCACCATGCTGAGGAAGCTGCAGGCTGGCAGAGGGGAGGTAACTTAAGTCCCTTAACTTCTTTTAACCAGCCAGTCAGTGGTTGATTATCTGGCCTCACTACACTGCCTGGATAATAGTTAGGGATCTTTCCTTTCAATTCCATCTCAGGGACCCTGAGGGTCCTTCCTTTCCCTAAACAGGTGAATCCAGACTAGGATGTAGAAGGAGAATATTCTGATACTTCGTCTGTGCTTTATTTCCATGCTTCCCTGTTCAGTTCAGTTGTTCAGCTATGTCTGACTCTTTGCGACCCCATAGACTGCAGCACGCCAGGCTCCCCTGTCCATCACCAACTCTCGAGCTTGCTCAAACTCATGTCCATTGAGTCGGTGATGACATCCAACCATCTCATCCTCTGTCGTCCACTTTTCCTCCTGCCTTCAATCTTTCCCAGCATCAGGGTCTTTTCCAATGTGTCAGTTCTTCACATCAGGTGGCCAAAGTATTAGAGCTTCAGCGTCAGTCCTTTCAATGAATATTCAGGACTGATCTCCTTAAGGATGGACTGATTGGATCTCCTTGCTGTCCAAGGGACTCTCAAGAGTCTTCTCCAACACCACAGTTCAAAAGCATCAGTTCTTCAGTGCTCAGCTTTCTTTACAGTCCAACTCTCACATCCATACATGACTCCTGGAAAAACCATAGCTTTGACTAGACGAACCTTGTTGGTAAGGTGACGTCTTTGGTTTTTAATATGCTGTCTAGGTTGGTCATAGTCTTTCTTCCAAGAAGCAAGCATCTTTTAATTTCATGGCTGCTAGTCACCGTCTGCAGCGATTCTGCTTCCCTGTACTTAACCCTTCTCAGTCGGCCAGAGGCATCCACAATGCCTGCTCGAGAGCTAGGATTATTAAAGCGAGAAGAGAAAGACAGAGGTGTTTTGCTTTTCACTTGAAGGTAGATTCTGAAAGCCCTCCTCAGAAAGGAGTTTTGGTGCCAAACTTTTGAACTGTACATGGGAGGCTCTCATCTATGTCCTCAGTCCTTCCATCATGTCTGACTCTTGCGACCCCACGGACTGTAGTCCATCAGGCTCCTATGTCCATGGGACTCTCCAGCAAGAATACTGAAGTGGGTTGCCATTTCCTACTCCAGGGTATCTTCCTGACCTAGAGAGCAAACCTTGGTCTCCTGCATTGACAGGCAGATTGATTATCGCTGCGCCGCCTGGGAAGCCCCTCTCATCTATGAGAGGACCCCAAAGGCACCTAGAAAGGGAGCAGAGGAAGGCTGGGACTGGCCTGTCTCTGGACCCCTGTGTTGAGAGAGAGGAGGTGAGCAGGACAAGACAGCCCAGGGGCCTGGGGGGCACGTGTAAGGAGAGCGGTGGGCACTGAGAAGCAGACCCTCCTCGTCACACTGGGAGGCCAGGCATGCGGCAACCTTCGCATGTCTCAGCAACAGCCAAGGGTGCTTCCTGACTCCAGAGCAAGCAAGGGCACCACCTGCAGGGTGCTCAGGACCGTGGGGTGCTGCTCGCTGTGGGGAGGGAGCTGGGAGGGGATGCCTGTGTTCCGAGGTGCGGGGGCAGGTCTTTGGGCGAGAAGCTGACTTCCCCATTGAGGAGGCTATCTTGTGAAACTGATGCATGCAGGCATCCTAGAGTCCCCGGAAAACCTGAGCTCCTGCAGGTGGTGTCTGCTGAGAGTTACATCTCCTGGCTCCAGGGGTGGGGTGGGGGAAGTGGGAGAGCCCAGCCTGGGAAACAGGACCCCGGGATGCTTGAGCAGGCAGGGGGTGATCAGACGCAAGGAAGAAGGACCCACAGAGACCATCAGAGGTTTGCAAAACTCAAAAGACAATCCTGGGAGCTTCCCTGGTGGCTCAGTGGTAAAGAATCCACCTGCCAATGCAGGAGACATGGGTTTGATCCCTGAGCTGGGAAGATCCCACATGCCACAGAGCCACTAAGCCTGTGCCCCACCAATTACTGAGCCTGTGCTGTGGAGTCTAGGAGCCACAACTGTTGACTCCCCTCCACTGCCTGCTTCTTCCACTCTGCATTCCTCACACTTGTAAGGTGCAGTCAGGAAAACAGCAGAACAGAGAGAGTGAGGACTGTGAAAGAGAGAGAGAAGCCCCACCAGGAGCACGTTTCACAATGAAAACCAGAGGGAGCCCAGGCTGGACCCGGGCCCTGGGCCAATCTGTGGGCAGCTTAGGTGAGTTGCCATGGTTACCGTGAAGCCTGGCCAGGGGCCACCAGAGCTTGGGGGTGAATAGAGAGTGACCAGGAGGTTCTGGAAAAACAGAAAACAGAGACTCACCCTTGAAGACAAACACGTTCGCACTGAAGGCTAATAAACTGTCATCCCCGACATCAGCGAGTGGTGAGAGGTGGCGTGAGCAGCCTCGGATCAAACCCGCCACATCAGGGGGACCAAGGAATCGTAAACAAGGAGCAGGGCTGCAACTGCTCCAACGGCAGAGAGAATGAGTCATCCAGGGAAGCGGGGTGGTGGTGGTTTGCTGTGGCTTCGAAGAGGGGCGGGCTGAGCAGGCTCAGGGACTGCTGGGCAGCAGGGTGGGTCCCTTCTAAGGGACAAAAGAACTTGCAGTAGAAACAGCATGTATTCTAGAGAATCACTTTTGTTTTGTCCGAGACTTTGCATCTGTTCTCTGAAGCCTTGGTTTCCCTTCTACCCTCCAGGTGGGCAGCCTCACCTACCACCTGTTATCACCTGGGTACCAGTGCAGCCAGACTTCTGCTCCCCTGGAGGGCAGCTCTCCCCACCCTCCATCTCCTACTCACTCCTCACAGCAGGCACAGAGTGCCAGGGTTGGGCCCTGCTAAATCCTGCATCTGCTGAACACCTGCCCCAGGGCCCGCTCCTCCCAGAGAACACGCTTCCATCTGCCGCTCATGAGTCTTCATCCCTGGCTCTGCTCTGCCTGCTCCCCTCTCCTTGCTGCACTCTCCTGACTCTGAGCCTTCACACAGCCTGGTCCCTCTTGCTCAGAAAGCCCCTTCTCCTTTGTCTGGATTGAGAACTGTGACTCAGCTTTCCAGGGCCGTTTAAGAGCTAAGCTTGCTGCCAGGTTCTTGCTGCACCCACCGCTCCCTGGGAGAAGTGATGCTCCCAGCATCACTGCTCCCACAGCACTTTAAATGTGGCTGTCAGAGTGCTAACCTGGGGTGGGTGAGCTGTTTACACACACGTACTTCCCTCTAGATTATGAGCTCTTTGAAGGGCAGGACTATGTCTTATTCATCTTTAAATTGCTAGTGCCTGGAATACCTAGTGCCTGAACTCAACTGCTTGTCACACGTTCAGTAAAGGAACATCTTTTTAAAAAAAGTATTTGTCTATTTATTTGGCTGTACCGGGTCTTAGTTGTGGCGTGCATTATCTGTAGTTGTGACATGAGGGATCTAGTTTCCTGACCAGGGATCGAACCCAGGCCCACTGCATTGGGAGTGTGGAGTTGTAGCCACTGGACCACTCGGGAAGTCCCTAGTAAATGAACATCTTGAAAGTATATGATTTACAAACAAGTTCCCACTGTATAGCACAGGGAACTATATTCAATATCCTATGAAAAACTATAATGGAAAAGAATTATGAAAAAGTATATATACATACATATATGTACAACTGAGTTACTTTGCTGCACAGCAGAAATTGACACAATATTGCAAATCAACTATGCTTCAATAAAACATAAAATAAAATCGGAAGGTCACATTTTTAAAGAGTTCCCTCCAGTGGAAAAAAAAAATGTATGGTTTACATACAGTCTATCAGCCACACATCTACCACTTTCAGCAAAATACATGCATTGAGAAAGTCCTTTCCTGGTGTCCAGCAATCTGGATGAATGTAGATTTCAGCAGTAAAGCTCAGGAAAAGCAGAGAAAGGCCGGCCTCCCTGGGAAGGCTGGTCACAGTAAGGATTGGCAGACTCCGTGGGGACAAATCCCCTGACCAAGAAAATGTGTCTGGGTCCAGGCCAACAATCAACTTATTTCAGACGCTGTTCACAAAAACAGCTTTCAGCACAAGGAGAGAAGCTGGGGAGTTCAGGGGAGTCTGACCCCGAGGAGAGCACAGTGGACCTGGGGGCTGGACAGGGCACACAGTGCTTTTGTCCGATCTCCTCTTAACAGGTCTAAGGTGTAGAGACACAGCTGTGGTCACACACACTGCCTGTGGATGGACGAAGCACAGAAAGGTCCGTGGGAAACAGCCAGAAACAGGCACAGCTCGACAAGACCAACCAGGTGGAGAAGAATGGAGCTGAAACATCAAACCCCAACTGCAAGGGAGATGAGGTGAAGCCCCTCAGAGACCCGGCTGGGGTGGCAGGGTCACCCGGGAACCCAAAGTCCAAGTCAACAGAAGACTCTGGTGATCCTGTCCTGTCGGATAAAATTCAGCTGCAGAAGAAAATACAGGAGGCTGACGAAGGCCGGTTTATGTATCTGCACCTCACCTAGTTCTAGAAAGAATCTGGTGGCTGATGTCACTGTCCGCTTCCCTCTGTTATTTCCCTTGAGGTTCAATGCTTTGGAAATCTCCACTCAAGTTCCATCAGCCTTTCCTGGCCACAAAGCCATTAAAACTCCGGAAGCCTGACTGTTTTTACGTCTCTGCAACATTTGCTTCCATATCAAACATACACAGACACACTTCAGTAATCCGTCTCCTTAACCAGGACACAACCCTCCTTCATTGGCATGGCCCCACAGGTGTCAGGGGCTAAATGAGCATCTACCAACCACCGGAACCCCTGGGTTATAACTACAATTAACTGAGGCATAGAGCAAACACAATTTTCCCAAGACTGATGAACAAAAACTAAAAGCAAAGAGAGGTTAGTCATGCTGGTTTTGGATGCTACACTGGCTGAGGGCTTCAGACTTTGCTAAGGAAAGGTTCTGCTAGAAACCCCAAGGCGGATCAGAATTTTATTGTTGTTTAGTCGCTCAGTTGTGTCTGACTCTTTTGTGACCCCAGGGACTGTAGCCCACCAGGCTCCTCTGTCCACGGGATTCTCCAGGCAAGAATACTGGAGTGGGTTGCCATGCCCTCCTCCAAGGGATCTTCCCGGCCTAAGGAGGGAACCCAAGTCTCCTGCATTGGCAGGTGAATTCTTTATCACTGAGCCACCTGGGCAGCCTGGGATCAGAATATACCATCCCCAAATGGAGCCACCTTGGTATAAGGATTATTTTGAGCTAAAGGCAGCAGCATGCAGGAGGAACCCTCTGGCCTCCCCCTTTCTACCTAAAAACAGGACATAAATTTCTTTGGGGGAAGGTTTTTCCACACTCCCATCACCCAGGAGAAGGAAAACAACCAGTATTACTGAAGAAAGATACCACCAAGCTAGCCCTACCCAGGTAGACCTCACTAAAATAACTTATGTGTCATTGACTTTTGCCACACATATGCCCCCCCCAAAACTTACCACCCCTAGAAGCTCAAACCTCACCCCACTGCCTTTGTCATTTTCCCACAATTCACCTCCCTTTGTTAAAAGGGTATATAGGCTCTGAAGTGTATTCTTTGGATTTTTCTCCTTTCCTGCAAAGGACCTGTGTACATGCATAATAAACCTTTCCCCCTGTTAATCTAGCTCTATTCTCCTGTTATTTTCACCTGTCATTAGTTTAATTTGCAGGCCCCAGGTACAGAACATAAGAGGGAAGAGAAAAAGTTTTTCCCCCTCTCCTACGCTCCCATAAAAGGTATACATAGCATGTAAAGTTTTTCCCCTCTCCTACATCTCCATAAAAGGTATACACAGCAGGTACTCCAGAGCAACAGGACAGAGGCCTGTCCTGGGAAAACACTCCAGAGGACACCAATTCTTGGGTATGCCTGGACCCTCATACAGATAGGATGGGAGGGTGGAGGCCACTGTGGGAGTGGGATCCACAGAGAAAAAGGGGGCCCCTCCAGGATGTGAGTGTCCTGACATCACCCACTGTCTGCCATCCCAGTCTCTGCCCCTCCAACGGTGTCCAGACTTGAGTCATAGAGGCTGAGCGGTCATCATGGAAAAGAACCTACCGGTAACAAACTGCCCTCAGCAACTTCCATCCTTGCTTCCTACCCTTCTCGACACTCCCGTTCCTCCCTCCTCCCTGTTTTCTGATTCCAGTTCTCCTACTTGAATCTTTACACTCACATATTGCTTTGACAAAAATCTCTTGATTTTACATACGTGTGCGATGAAACATTGGAAGAAGTAAATACAGTTGAATTCGGGAGCTACAGAGGGCACATTTATTTTTCACATTAACGCCTTTTTGCTGTGGCTGTAAAGGTGTTCTAATAAGAATTTTGGAAACAAATTAAAATGTTTTCCTTCTTCCTATCGCTATGGCCCTGCTCCTTTTCCTTTGGTGGTGACCCTGGGGAGGGGTTGAAGAGAAGGCCCCACAACTGATAGTTAGACATGAGTGCCAGGAGGCGGCTCGGGGACTAACGAGAAGTGCAGAAAGCATGGTTCCTGCCAGGTGCTGGATTGAGGGCTACCGCTCTGCATTGTGCCTGCCTTTGATGGGGCAGAGAGAATCACTTGGGCCCCAGAGTGATGTCTGAAGCATTACTTCTATAGTCTGTCTCTTCTATCTACTTCTTCAGCCTCACAGCACAAGTCCCATTTAGTTCAGTCGCTCTGACTCTTTGTGACCCCATGAACTACAGCACGCCAGCCTTCCCTGTCCATCATCAACTCCGGGAGCTTGCTCAAACTCATGTCCATCGAGTCGGTGATGCCATCCAACCATCTCATCCTCTGTCATCCCCGTCTCCTCTTGTCCTCAGTCTTTCCCTAATGAGTCAGTTCTTTGTATCAGGTGGCCAAAGTATTGGAGCTTCAACTTCAGTTGCCCCAGTGAATATTCAGGACTTATTTCCTTTAGGATTGACTGGTTTGATCTTGTAGTCCATGGGACTCCCAAGAGTCTTCTCTAATACCACAGTTCAAAAGTATCAATCCTTTGGAAGAAAGATCCCCTGGAGAAGGAAATGGCAATCCACTCCAGTATTCTTGCCTGGAGAATTCCATGGACAAGAGAAGCCTGGTAGGTTAGAGTTGCAAAGAGTCTGACCTGACTGAGTACATGCGTGCATGCACACCCACACACAGATGCACTTCCTTGTTTAGTTTAAAAAGTCACCATCACCCACAAAAAGCCTGCCAGAATACTCCTGGATAAAAAGGACACCAAGGGCACACTGCTGTCATTGTTTTGGCTAAAGAGAAACCTTTAACCTGAAATTAGAAGACACACCCAGATAGTGTACTAAAAAGCAAAGACATCACTTTGTTGACAGAGGTCCATATAGTCAAAGCTATGGTCTCTCCAGTAATCACGTACGGATGTGCGAGCTGGACCGTAAAGATGCTGAGTGCCGAAGGAGTGATGCTTTCAAACTCTGGTGCTGGAGAAGACTCTTGAGAGTGCCTCGGAGAGCAAGGAGATCAAATCAGTCAATCCTAAAGGAAATCAACCCTGAATTCATTGGAAGGACTGATGCTAAAGCTCAAGCTCCAATACTTTGGACTCCTGATGTGAACAGCTGACTCACTGGAAAAGACCCTGATGCTGGGAAAGACTGAAGGTAGAAGGAGAAGAGGGCACAGAGGATGAGATGGTTTGATGAAATCACTGATTCAATGGACATGAACTTGGGGCAAACTCCGGGAGATGGTGAGGGACAGGAAGACTGGCATGCTGCAGTCCATGGGGTGGCCAAGAGTCAGACACGGCTTGGCAACTGAACAGCAACAACAAAGAGAAACCTTGTAGTGAGCTGTGAGGATTAAATGAGATCATCCACACGATGGGCCCAGAGGAAGCCTGGTCTTTCCTCCACCTGGCTGCCCCATGCTCCCTCTGCCGTCTGGTCCTCCCAGGTTGGGGCACTGGTGGCTTGCAGACACCTGGGAAAATCAAGGCTTTGGGCATAGATTAGTTTGACCACACTCCTCACTTCTCTTTGGACACCCAGGGCCCATTCCTCAAGCATCATATCTTCAACACACCCACACTCCCCCAGCCTCACAGGACCTGCCATTTTGTTTGCCAAGTTCCATCAGGAAGACTGACTGCATACCCGCTGCCATTTGACCTAACAAAAGCTCCTGGACAATTAAAGGGACTCGGAATGCTCCAGCTAGCTTGTTGAATAATCTGTTTTTAAGGACCCATTGTTTTCCTGTGTAATATTTTCTTTTCTTCCAGCAGTACTTCTTGCTTCTACTTTCTTCCCTAAATGCAAACTTCATTTGCACGTCTTCACTTCTGATCATTTAAAAAGATATTTGGTTTATTCTTCATATAGCTTTAACCAGCTACTTAAGACTTTTCAGTTGTTATTGTTTAGCTGCTAAGTTATGACTAACTCTTTGAGACGCCTTGGACTGTAGCCTGCCAGGCTCCTCTGTCCGTGGGATTTCCCAAGCAAGAATGCAGGAGTGGGTTGCCATTTCCTTCTCCAGGGGAGCTTCCCGAACCAGAGATTAAACCTGAGTATCCTGTATTGGCAGGCAGATTCTTTACCACTTAGCTATCAGGGAAGCTCCAAGAACTTTCAGTAGCATTATGCTAATTTCTGTACTATAATTGATTTCACTGTTTTTCTTTCCTGACACTCATTCAGCTTCTCTTGACTTCCAATCAAAATTCCTTTGCTGGTTATTGTTGAAAGGATTTTTTGGTAGTATTTTTGGTGTATGAAAGAACTTAAATTTCAGTTTCTGGTTTAAGAATACTGAGCAATCTCTCTACCTGAATAATAAGCCTCTTGCTCTTGATGTCTGAATATGTCTAGAGTGGAAAAAAAAATGGAGAAAATGTGCAAGGTTAGATACTAGTAAATTCTCATAAAGGTGTTCTGAGAACAAATCAGGTAATATCTTAAAGACATTTTGAAATTCCATTAAGAAAAAAGGGCAATCTACTAGCAGGTAATGCATTATAAAGTAGTCTCCCTTCTTCAACTAGAACAAAAATGAGACAAGGTAAGAAAAATGTGACAGTGAAATGTGGCTATAAATAAATGAGAATGATCTGTCTAGTAGACTTCAGTCTTTTCTCAGCCATTTGGCTGCGTTCTTCAGTAAGCAGTAGTTATGTGGTGAGTCAGCGCGCGCGTCTGTGTGTGTGTGTGTGTATGTGTGTGTGAGAGAGAGAGAGACATCATACACAATCACTCCTAAGCCCAACCTCATCCTCCAGAGACAGCTGTCAGGCACTTGCTTCCTGGGAACCCGGGGAACAAGAGGACAGTGTCCAGTTCTCACCATTTCAAAAAATGTAGTAAGATTTGGGAGGCACCATGGATTGTCATTTTGGCTATAAAAACTGTAAAATGAATATAAGGAAAAGCTTTTTCCTTGTTTCTCCACCACTGCCTTGCATGAGATATTTGAAAGGCAATTACCCGGCCAATCACGGCATTACTGGGAATGACCCTTTTGCAGTGCTTTTTCTCTCAGCTGGCCAAACATCTTCCAGAGGCTTCCCCTGAGCAACTGGATGTTAAAGAGGCTGAGGATTCGAGCCATGTGTGGGTGGAGGCGAAAACAGGAAGCTGGTTGTCCTAAATAGTCATTTCAGCCCAATAACCTCAATGTGAGGCTACTCATTAACTAGGAAGCACCACAATAAACTTGTATTTACATGAACTAGTTATGACGTGCGATATCCATGTCTCATCACAACTGATAGCTGAGCCAACCTCACACTTCGAAAATAATTGCCAGTTTACAATGTACCCTGTCTTGTTTCTCAGGACTGAAACAGGCTTTCCATTTATCACCTCGGTTGCTCCCACAGTAGCCTCCTGCAGGGAACAGGGTCACATCAGAAGGTGGGTGCCTCCCTTCCCCCACACCATGCAAAAATCAGGAAAAGGATTTCCCCAAAGAATCAAGAAGCCAGCCAAAGAGCCCGAGTCCCTTCCCTGCCTCTCTGAGGTGTCTGCCACTGAATTTTCTATGAGAAGGAAGCACCACCCGTGAGGGCTCATGAGCAGATGATAAGACTGGCACGTTTTAATGGGAAACACCAGCGCAGCCCAGCAGGCCCTTCGCTCGGACTGAACCGGCCAGCCCTGTGCCAGCCTTTTACAGCTCTGGGAGGCGACAGAAAGAGAAGAAAACCGGTGTCGGTGGGGAGCTGGGGAGAGGGTGGGAGAACGCGTGTCCACGATCCACTTTATCACTTGGTGAAACTTTAACATTTTTGCATTTCTGAGCCTCCTAGCCCAAGACACACAGAAATAAGCAAGTCCTCCTTATTTTTAAATTACGAAGTCTTCTCCAGTCACACCTCTGCCCGCCGCCCCATCCCATCCTTTTGTTATTATTCCTAAGGTAATTTAAAACAGTAAACCAAAGCCTCCCCAACGCTGCTGGTTTGCGAGTGGCGAGCGCAGCCCATTTCAGCACCAGACTGGAGGACAGACGCCATCAGGGGCCCCTTGGTCCATTGGCGCCTCCGGAACTGCTCCCAAAGCAGGTGTCCCGGTGATGAGGAATCAAGAGGGCTTCTTCGGGCCCAGAGAAATTTCCCCCAATAAAATGACCAACTAGCCATTCCATCTCTTCCGCTACTACTAGCCCTTCCACCACTTCTTCAATGGGGGACCGTCCCTGCCATGACCTACTTACGGAAACAGGGTCCCCAGGAGCTTCCCCTGCTTCAAGCCGGACAAATGGGGCGCCCGCGACCCCCAGGAGACCCCTTCAACGTTCCGAGTTGTCTGTCCAAACCTGCGCTTGGGTTTGAGAGGGGCTTTGCGGAGGGTCCCGGATTTGAGGAGCCCCCGCCGGGCCGCTGATACCCACCTGTGCCGGCGCCGCGAGGGCCGGGCTCGCCGTTCGTGGCCAAGATTATCACAGGTGTGCGTTTCGCCAGCTTCCTCCGACAGCTGTAGGACGACGCAGGCACCAGACCCGTCTCTCCAGTTCCAGAGACGGTCCAGCCCGAGTTTCCCTTTTGTCTCCGGCTCGCCCCGAGCTCACAGGAGCAAGGGCTGTGCCATCCGTTCCCCACCGACACGCCCCGACCGACCCGCCAGCGGGCGCCCACTTACCCGGGCCGAGGGCGCCGCTCACGCGCGGGCTTGGTCTCCGGGGCGGTGCTCGCGGGGGGCGGCCAGACCGAGCGGCATCGCCCCTCAAGTCCGGCGCCGGTTCCGCTCCGGGACTCGCGCACCTCGATACTGACCCGCTTAGCGGTGGAAACGCGCGCCCCGCGCCGCCCCTCCTCCGCCCGCGGGGTCTCCGCGCCGCGTCACCGGCCCCGCCCCGCCCCGCGGCTCCCGGCCCGGGCGGGGGAGAGACCACGTGAGGCCGGGCGGGCGAGCAGGGGGCCGAGCCCCGGCCCCGCTGGAGCGTGCAGTCACCCGGACTCCAAGCACTCTGCTCAGCACCCCAGGCCGGGCTCCGGGAGCGCGTCCAGTCCCGGCCCCCGCAGAGCGCGGACCCCCGGCCCCCAGCCTCCTCGAGTCCACGTTTTGTCGCGCCCACTCCACGGCGGGGTCCCGCCGGGCGCCCGGGAGGGGCCGGGAAATCCCGCCCGCCGCCGCCGACGTCACTGATGCGTCACCGGGGCTCCCGCACCGGGGCTCCGCGCCCTGCGCTCGCCCCTCGGCCCCGCTTCCCGACCCCGCGCTCTGCTCCGCGCGCCCCCGGCTCGGCCCCGCGCCCCCCGTCTGGCCCCTCGTTCCACTAGGGGCGCGCGTAGCGCAGGGGCTGGGGGAAGGGAGATGAGGGGTAAAGGCAGGGTCTTAGGGCCGTGGTCCTCGCGGGCTTCGGGGACCTGAGCCTTTGGCGTCTTCATCCTTGCTTGCGGGTTAGTTCCTGGACCAACCGTGCTGGGCGCGGCCAGTAGCCATCCATTACTAAAGAATACACAATATACCACCCCACCCCCATGGGGGGCAGTGAAAGGAGAAATGCTTAACACAAGGCACTGTAGATTCACAGGGCATTGTCTCCACTTACCAGGACGTTGCTAAGTAACGGGAAATGAGGGGACGACCGCGCCAGCCCGGCGCTTTGGGAGTGGGGACGAGCCGCGAGCTGTGCTCCTGGGCTGCGACCAGTGTTCGTAGACAGCAGAAGCTGTTTCCGCGGGGAAATCCTTGGCGATGCTTCATGCCTTCTGAACTGTAAGCGTTTTGCGATGGAGATGTTTTAAACTTCTGCGTTATTATCATCCTTTTCCTTTAGGGAGAAACAGTATAGGCGCCGTCCATTTTTCCAACTCCTGGTAAAATAATACAAAACCTTTGGGATAGGAAAGCTACTTTACACTTCAAGCAGTGTTAGCAAGATTGGTAAGAAAAGGAGGCCAATACCGCCCTTCCGTGCGGTAAAGGACGCGCGGTTCACTGGTTTCTTAGATCTCGAATCCGAGTTGACTTGACATTTGCCTTAGACAAATGTGCACCTTCTAAGACGCCAAGTGTCTGACGCAAATGCAGAGGTCAGGAAGGCCCACCTGGGGCCAGAAAACAGCTCACATAGATTTTATTTTTTTTTCCCCCACAGCTTGGAAATGCCCATTTAAGGCACATAATTAAACTATGGTAAAAGGACTCAGCCACTGCACTGACCTTTTTGAAAAAATGAGAAAGATAAGTGAGTACTGCATTTAAAATTCAACAAATCTAAAAATGGGCTCGTTATTTCCACCCCAAATCGATTTCTTCTGTATTTCCTTGACTCAGAGGCACCACTCCCCAGGTAGCTGGCTAAGGTTGAATCCTCCGTTCCCTTGGTATCCCAACTCCCATCTCAATTAATTCTAATCAGTCGATTTTAAGGGAAATCAATATCTACACTTTCAGATTCCTCACTTATTTTATCTTTCGAATTTCTTACAATATCCCTTAAGATAGAATTGTCCATTTTAAAGAGAAAGAAGGGGATCCTTCGGAGCCAGTGGCTCCCCCAGTGAATCCATTGACCAGCAAGATCAGCATCATCTGGGGGCTTGTTAGAAATGCAAACTTTCAGGACCAATCCCAGCCCTGCTGAATGGGATGCGGCCCAGCAGCTGGTGATGCCAGCCTTCCTCTCCAGGTGATTCTGATTCTGTCTTATCTCTGTCCATCAGCCAGGACTGCTGTGTTCACAAAAATTCAATTAACCGTCAAGCTAAGAAGAAAAGAGAATTTTATCTGAGCCAAACTCAAGATTACAACCCAGAAGATAAACTCAGAAAGCTCTGAGAACAGTTCCACCTATTGGAAGTCAAAGGCACAATCATATACTTTTTCGAGATAAAAGATTGTATATCAAAATGGCATGTTGATTTTTTACATGAAGTCCCCCAGGGATATAGGATATTATAGTCCAGGTAAGCCCATACATAACCCCCTACAGAGCTGAGAAATAAGCTTCTTAAAAGTAGCTGGTCTTTTAAGAAGTTACATTGATAGAATCAGAAGAAAGCGTGGAAAATGATCTTGAGGCATGCACTCTCATCTTGGAGAACCGTCTTGATAATATGCAACAGAAATGTGCACTGCACATTTGGGAGGGTGGAGGTCCAAATGGACAGAAAGAGACAATTTTGTGTTTAAATGTTCTTGTCCTGCCTAAAAATGTAAATTTTATATCCTTAGCTGCTGTCACCTGCAACCTGGCTCCAGACCCTGGACATCCATTTCCCTTCCTTTGTCCTGGGGTCTGATATCTTTGATATCCATATAGCCACACAGATTTCTTACAATGGTGTTTGCATGATGTATCTTTTCCCACCCTTTTAAACTTACTTGTATCTTTATTCTTAAAGAGGGAGTCTCTCTTCTTGTAGTCAGCAGAGAGTTGGAGCTTGCTTTTATATTCAGCCTGACAAACCTGGCCTTTTAATTGGAACGTTTGGATCACTTACTTCTTATGTAATTATCACGTATTTGGGTTTAAATCTAGAGTCTTGCTATTAGTTTGTTTTCTATTTGTCCTATCGTTGTTCAGAAGTTTTCGTCTTTTTTTTTAATTGAGGTATAGTTGATTTATTAATACAATATTATATTCGTTTCAGTTGTGCAACATAGTAATTCAAAATTTTTATAGGTTATACTCCATTTAAATTTATTATAAATATTGGCTATATTCCCTGCTGTATATCTTTATAGCTTATTTATTTTCCAGATGGTAGTTTGTATCTCATAATCCCAAACCCCTATTGTGCCTCTCTCCAATTTCCTCTTCCCCATGGGTAACCACTAGTTTGTTCTCTATGTCTGTCTGTTTCTGTTTTGTTATATTCATTCTTTTTATTTTTTCAGTTCAGTTCAGTTCAGTCGCTCAGTCGTATCCGACTCTTTGCGACCCCATGAATCGCAGCACTCCAGGCCTCCCTGTCCAGCACCATCTCCTGGAGTTCACTCAAACTCACGTCCATGGAGTTGGTGATGCCATCCAGCCATCTCATCCTCTGTCGTCCCCTTCTCCTCCTGCCCCCAATCCCTCCCAGCATCAGAGTCTTTTCCAATGAGTCAACTCTTCGCATGAGGTGGCCTAAGTACTGGAGTTTCAGCTTTAGCATCATTCCTTCCAAAGAAATCCCAGGGCTGATCTCCTTCAGAGTGGACTGGTTGGATATCCTTGCAGTCCAAGAGACTCTCAAGAGTCTTCTCCAGCACCACAGTTCAAAAGCATCAATTCTTTGGCGCTCAGCTTTCTTCACAATCCAACTCTCACATCCGTACATGACCACTGGAAAGATTCCACAAATAAATGATAACATTCAGTATTTGTCTTTATCCTTTTATTTCACTAAATGCCCTCCAAGTCCATCCATGTTGTTGCAAATGGCAAAATTTTTATACTTTTTATGGTTTAGTAGTGTTCCATTGTATATATATATATGTTTATACACATCTTCTTTATCTAGATTCATGTGTAGGTGGACACTTAGGTTGCTTCCATATCTTGGCTATGGTAAATAGTGCTGCTGTGAACATTGGGGTGCTTGTATCTTTTCAAACAGTGTTTCCATTTTCTTCAGATTTATGCCCAGGAGTGGAATTACTGGATCATATGGTAGTTCTAGGTTTAGTTTTTTGAGGAACCTACAAATGGCACCCCACTCCAGTGCTCTTGCCTGGAAAATCCCATGGACCGAGGAGTCTGATGGGCTGCAGTCCATGGGGTCGCTAAGAGTCGGACACGACTGAGCGACTTCACTTTCACTTTTTACTTTCATGCACTGGAGAAGGAAATGGCACCCCACTCCAGTGTTCTTGCCTGGAGAATCCCAGGGACGGGGGAGCCTGGTGGGCTGCCATCTATGGGGTCGCACAGAGTTGGACACGACTGAAGCAACTTAGCAGCAGCAACAAACTCTTTTCCATAGAGGCTGCAACAACGATATGTCCACAACAGTGTAGGTGGGTTCCCTTTTCTCCACACCATCTCCCACATGTATTATGTGTAGACTTCTTGATAATGGCCATTCTGACTGGTGTGTGCTATACCTTACTGTGGTTTTGATTTTCATTTCTCTAATAATTAGCAACGTTGAGCATCTTTTCATGTGCTTGTTGGCCATCTGTATATCTTCTTTAGAGAAATGTCTATTTAGATCTTTTGCCCATTTTTTGATTGGGCTGTTTGTTGTCAATTATATCTCAATAAACTGGAAAAATTTAAATCACATAAAATCTAATTGTTTTTTTCATTTCAGATACTTTATGTTTATCTCTAGAATTTCCATTTGGTTTTCTGGAATCTTTCATTTTTCTCATTAGATTTGTTTTTCTTTAAATCCTTGAGCATACTGAACATATTTTAATAGCTATTTTATTATGCTTCTCCATGATCCACTTTTTTTCCTTTCTTGATTTGTTTCCTTCAAATGAGTTTTATCCAGTTTAGGGTCACATTTTCTTATTTCTTGCCTTATCTAGTAATTTTAAAATTGGATGCTAGACATTGCTAATGTATGTTGTTGTGTGCCTAGATTTTGTTGACTTAACAGGGACTTTGTCCTGGCAGGCAGTTAACTTCCTTACGGATCAGTTTGATACTTTGGAATCTTATTTTAAAGAACTTCAGCCTCTATTCTAAGACTAGTTTAGCCTTCCTACTGTGATGTGACTCTTCTGAGGTATTGACTGGATACTTGTTTGTTCAACAAAGTCTTTTCCTCTGATTGGTTAGAACTCAATTCCCCTGGGAGCTCTAGGACTTGTTCAGTTTACAGCTCCCTGGGAGTTCTTTGCTCAGACCTAGGGCATTTCATCTTCTGCACACACGACTTAGCATTCAGCCAGAGTCTCCAGGGGCTCCACAACCGGGAACCTGGTTCTCTTTGTCTGGGCAGCAACCTTCTGATCAACTCTGTGCCACAAATTCCAGTTTCTCAGCTTCCCCAAACTCTAATCTCTGATCTTCATTTCAAGACTTCAGTATTCTTCAGGAGGAGCCCCTTCTGCACCGTGGCTTGTAAGTGCCCCCAGGCAGAAAGCTGAAGCAACAACAGGATTCATTTTGTTTGTAGCCTCTTTCTCACGGATCATGGATCTGTGTTGTGTGTATTCCAGTTTGAAAATCTTTGTTTCACACAGGATCTCCAGTTTCCAGTTGTCTATGATGGCAGGGTGAGTCTGATCCCAATTTCCCCAAAGTGGATGGGAGCAGAAGTCCTTGGTTTATCTTTTTAATTTCCTCTCATTCCCTCACTTTCACCTTCTGGCCCTAACTCACTGACCACTTTCACTTTCTTATACCTTTGCGTCTGGGCAACACTGGTTTCCTTCTGCTGCTGCTAAGTCGCTTCAGTCGTGTCCAACGCTGTGCGACCCCATGGACTGCAGCCCACCAGGCTCTTCCATCCATGGGATTTTCCAGGCAAGAGCACTGGAGTGGGCCGCCATTGCCCTCTCTGCTGGTTTCCTTCTACCCTGGTCCAAATCTAGTAAGTTTCCTTTTTCTTCAAAATTTCTTATAAATATTTGTGTCCAGTATGTCTAACTCCTGTCTAACTAGGAGTACACATGAGTGGATTTTACTTGGTTGTAATAAAACACTGTGTGTACAATATTATCTATAGAAAGCACATAGATAATTAGCTAATCCTCTAAGAAGAAAACAGAAGTCTTGAGATGAAGATGAAATTAGCTGAGTAACCTAATCTGCCTCTTGAGAAATCTGTATGCAGGCCAGGAAGCAATCTGTATGCAGGCCAGTTAGAACTGGACATGGAACAACAGACTGGTTCCAAATAGGAAAAGGAGTACGTCAAGGCTGTATATTGTTACCCTGCTTATTTAACTTATATGCAGAGTACATCATGAGAAACGCTGGACTGGAAGAAACACAAGCTGGAATCAAGATTGCCGGGAGAAATGTCAATAACCTCAGATATTCAGATGACACCACCCTTATGGCAGAAAGTGAAGAGGAACTAAAAAGCCTCTTGATGAAAGTGAAAGAGGAGAGTGAAAAAGTTGGCTTAAAGCTCTACATTCAGAAAACAAAGATCACGGCATCTGGTCCCATCACTCCATGGGAAATAGATGGAGAAACAGTGGAAACAGTGTCAGACTTTATTTTTTGGGGCTCCAAAATCACTGCAGATGGTGACTGCAGCCATGAAATTAAAAGACGCTTACTCCTTGGAAGAAAAGTTATGACCAACCTAGATAGTATATTCAAAAGCAGAGACATTACTTTGCCGACTAAGGTCCATCTAGTCAAGGCTATGGTTTTTCCAGTAGTCATGTATGGATGTGAGAGTTGGACTGTGAAGAAGGCTGAGCGCCGAAGAATTGATGCTTTTGAACTGTGGTGCTGGAGAAGACTCTTGAGAGTCCCTTGGACTGCAAGGAGATCCAACCAGTCCATTCTAAAGGAGATCAGTCCTGGGTGTTCTTTGGAAGGAATGATACTAAAGCTGAAACTCCAGTATTTTGGCCACCTCATGTGAAGAATTGACTCATTGGAAAAGACCCTGATGCTGGTAAAGACTGAGGGCAGGAGGAAAAGGGGACGACAGAGGATGAGATGGCTGGATGGCATCACTGACTCGATGGACGTGAGTTTGAGTGAACTCCGGGAGTTGGTGCTGGACAGGGAGGCCTGGCGTGCTGCGATTCATGGGGTCGCAAAGAGTCAGACACGATAGAACAACTGAACTGAACTGAACTGATCAGCCTTCAGAAATTTTGATAAGAACAGTTTAATTTACTTTGGGAATAAGCCAAATTTTGCCGCAAAACACTCTTTTCTAAACTCATCTCTCATTAACTTTGTTCATGAGAGAAAAAACAAGCTCAGCACTTGAGCAAGGATACTGTAGCCCAGACTCAAATGATCTCCTAGTCATTTTTGGCCTCAAAGGACATATTGTATTATTTAGTTTCTCTGAAATTGCTGAGTTGCAACCCAGCATCCCCAAATTGGCAGGATGTATTTTTCTGTTCAGCTCATGTAACACAACAAAATTAGTGGTACCTCCTTTCCAACTCCATGTACAGTCAAGTGTATATATTTTGTGTCGACAGGTGTAGCTGCTTTTTAAATTGTGAAGTTTTAAATTGAATATAACCTGGGATGGGGGAAGCTGATAAATGCCATGCGTGTTTGTACTCTGTGTGTGATACTCTGAAATACAAGTTTATGCTGAACCTAAAATCTCTCTGCTTCCCTTTGACCTCAGTCTTGGATGGTTATTTCAAGTGGCCATTCTTTGTTTTACTACCCCATCATCCCTCCCCACCCCAACTGCTCAGGCAATTTTTTAAGCCTGTTAAGTTTGAAATGCTTTGGCTTCATAGTATATGGAGTGTTGACCTAACTGGTATAGTGGAAAAAAAAAATAGAGTTGCTCAAGGATTAGACAGTTTCCAAATAAATAGGGATATTTTGCCTCCAATTTGGGACACACTGGAAATAGTTGAAGAATAATCAGCAAAGTAAGGGTAACGTGGATAATTCAAAACCTCCAACAGTTTCAATCTCCAGATGTTAATCTATTGAATTTCTTTCCTCCCTGCTCACTTTTCTAAATATTACCTTGTAACCGTTCTTTCACTTTTGACAGTTTAATTATAATGTATCTTGGTGTGGGTTTCCTTGGGTTCATTTGGAAGTCTCTGGGCTTTCTGGATCTGAAGTTGTTTTCTTCCTCAGGTTAGGAAGTTTTCAGCCATTATTTCTCCAAATAAGTCTGTTACCCCTTTCTTTCTTCTCCTTCTGGGATCCCTATAATATAAATATTGATCTACTTGATGTTTTACCACAAGTCCTTTAAGCTCTCTTCACTTTTTAAAATTTCTTTTTCTCTTAGCTGCTCTGATTGGATGAGTTCCACTGCTATCCCTGTCTTAGAGTTTGCTGATCTTTTCTGGTGCTTCACTGAATCTATTGTCGAACTCCTTTATTGTATTTTTCAGTTCAGTCATTATATTCTTCAGCTCTGTGATTTCTGTTTGGTAGTTTCTTTCATTTTCTTTTTCTTTGTTGATATTCTTGCTTTGTTCATGCATTGTTCTTATAAGTGTCAACAAAAAATGATCAACAGTCAATCTAAGAAAAAATGGAAAATTTTCTGTGAGCCAAACTGAGGACTGTGGCCCAGGACACAGTCTCTCAGAAAGCACTGAGAATGGTTCTGAAGAGGTGGGGGTGGGGGATGTCAGTATATGTGATTTTGGTGATGAGTACCTGAAATCAAACATTCATCTCAGTAGAAGGCTGCTGCCAGCCATGACGAACAGACATCCTAGTTAATGGATCTAGTGCTTTTCCAAATTGGGAAGATGCAAGAATCCAGCTTCATAAAAAATTTCTCCTGAAAATATCTAACTATCATAGGGCCAGTTCTGTCAGTTTTCCCAGAGCACAGAGCACCTCATCCTGATCTTCACCCTGAATTCCTTTCAAAATGTATTATAAGTCTGTGACTGTAGGGACTTGATTCTAGGAGAACTGGATGGCAAGCAACATTCTGTATGGTACAGACCCTTCCCTTTTGGTCTTAATTTCGACCAAGATTTGGGAAGCATTTTGTCTTCCTATGCTTGGAATGCCCACCCCCAGGTCAGGCAAGGATTTCGTTGCTAGGCCATTTACTGGCCTAGGGCACCTTAACAGTAATCCCAAGCCTCTGGACCACCTGTCTTATCTAGTCTGTTATGGTCCTGAAAATGGTTCCTTCTGGTTGCTTCTTATCATTTCTAGAGTTAAACCATTACAGTCACTGCTCTTATAGAACTATAAATCTGGTCAGTTGCTTCAAGTTGCCTAATCATCTTAATTTTTATCTGAGGCTCAGTCATACATTTGGAAACGCAAGAAATAATCATAATATAGCTAGTAACATTAATAAGATCCTAAGTAAACATTTGGGATTCCCAGGTGACTCACTGGTAAAAGAATCCCAGGAAGATCCCCTGGAGAAGTTATGTAGCTGGTGCCAGGAGGTGGCCATGGGGAAGATCTGGGCCACGGTAAACGCAGATGCACCGTGCACACTGTGAGGAGGGAAGAGGAGGCCCTAACCTGCGGAGAAAGAGTTTTATGTTTAATTTTTTCTTGTCTTTCCTTAAAATGTGAATTTTTATTTTATCAGTGCACTCAGTCCTCCTGCTCTCAGTGAACATCTTTATGACTTTTCAGCAGGGTATAAACCTTGGCCTCGGTCAACTCTCCCCTACCCCCTGATGTTGCTTGTATGCCTGAGTGCAAAACCAGTTTTAGATTGTCAAATGAGCCTCATCTGGGGAATTTTCAGGGCAACACTTCTTTGTATCTTCCTTTCCTGAGACCCTTTTGATGTCTTAGAGAGGGAATCCCTTCGAGTTGTCAACACTGGGAATGTGGCTCTGCTGTCTAACAAAAACACAACTGGGGACTTCTGTGGTGGTCCAGTGGTTAAGACTCTGCCTTGCAGTGCTGGGGATGTGGGTTCAATCCCTGGAGTGGGGGGACTAAGATCCCACATGCCATGCGGCATGGCCAAACAAGACAAAACTCAACTGGCTCTCCCCCAATGTCTAGGGTAACTAGGGCTCCTCAAGGAAGATGGGGGGTTTCGATGGACCAGTTGGGGAGCCCCCAGTCTGCTTCTTTACTTAACGGGAGCTGAAAGGAAGGAGGTTTAGCTCAGGTCTTCCTTCTTTCTTGCAGTAAGTGCACTGACTAGGAGCCAGCTTTGCTGGTAGCCTGCTTGTCCCACATCCCACGTTGGTGGCAGGGGGTGCTGACCTGTGAGGCTTTGTTATTCTTTCCTCCTGGGTTCCCTGAGGTGATGGGCAGCACTGCCACAGACCAGGCGGCTTGCTTCTTCATCTTTTTCTTCTGTAACATCTTGGTTATTGAAAACCTTTTAAAGGCCACCTCAACCATTTGGGAGGTGGGGGTGTTAGGCCCCACTGTCACCTTCTGAAGTTTGTGGTGAGTATTTGGAGCACTCGGGGCAAAGGGAAATAAATATAAGGGGTCTTCAGGGGGTCCTTTCCACAAGGAGAGTGAGGTCTTCTTCCTTGAGTTAGACAGCAGGCCTAAGTCTGCACTTTTCCTGGAGTCCCTGCTCTGGTTAAAGGCCAGAGCATTGCACATAGGGAATCTCACGCCAATTCTCTTCTCTCAGAGAACAAGCCTAACTGGAGCATGGTGCTATGACTTAACAAGCCGTTCTCTGGCCATTTCTCCTGGTCACTTAGTTGGTATTCTGGCCAGACAGTATTACAAAAGAAGAAAGTTGTTTCTTCATCACTGAGGTGGAGCCATAGTTTCCAGTGACTCAGAATGCACCCTGATGGGCTGGCCAAGGGGACTGACATCTGGTTGCCCATAGCTTGCGTCTCAGTTGAGGATCTGCCTCTGACTACACAGAGGTCTAGACTAAGCTTTGGTGGAGACACAGATTCTGCTGTTCTTGGACCACTGAAAATTTCCTTCTCTGGAGAGTTGGTCAGTAAGTTCTTCCGATTGATGAAAGTGTACTCTCAGGTCTACCAGTTCAGTTCAGTTGCTCAGTCGTGTCCGACTCTTTGTGACCCCATGAACCACAGCATGCCAGGCCTCCCTGTCCACCACCAACTCCCGGAGTTCACTCAGACTCAGGTCCATCAAGTCCGTGATGCCATCCAGCCATCTCATCCTCTGTCGTCCCCTTCTCCTCCAGCCCCCAATCTCTCCCAGCATCAGAGTCTTTTCCAATGAGTCAACTCTTCGCGTGAGGTGGCCAAAGTACTGGAGTTTCAGCTTTAGCATCATTCCTTCCAAAAAAATCCCACGGTTGATCTCCTTCAGAATGGACTGGTTGGATCTCCTTGCAGTCCAAGGGACTCTCAAGAGTCTTCTCCAACACCACAGTTCAAAAGCATCAATTCTTCGGCGCTCAGCTTTCTTCACAGTCCAACTCTCACATCCATACATGACCACTGGAAAAACCATAGCCTTGACTAGACAGACCTTAGTCAGCAAAGTAATGTCTCTGCTTTTGAATATGCTATCTAGGTTGGTCATAAGTTTCCTTCCAAGGAGTAAGCATCTTTTAATTTCAAGGCTGCAGTCACCATCTGCAGTGATTTTGGAGCCCCCCAAAATAAAGTCTACCACTGTTTCCACTGTTTCCCCATCTATTTCCCATGAAGTGATGGGACCAGATGCCATGATCTTCATTTTCTGAATGTTGAGCTTTAGGCCAACTTTTTCACTCTCCTCTTTTACTTTCATCAAGAGGGTTTTTAGTTCCTCTTCACTTTCTGCCATAAGGGTGGTGTCATCTGAATATCTGAGGTGATTGATATTTCTTTCAGCAATCTTGATTCCAGCCTGTGCTTCTTCCAGCCCAGCGTTTCTCATGATGTACTCTGCATAGAAGTTAAATAAGCACGGTGACAATAGACAGCCTTGATGTACTCCTTTTCCTATTTGGAACCAGCTGTTGTGCCATGTCCTGTTCTAACTGTTGCTCCCTGACCTGCATATAGACTTCTCAAGAGGCAGGTCAGGTGGTCTGGTATTCCCATCTCTTTCAGAATTTTCCACAGTTCATTGTGATCCACACAGTCAAAGTCTGTGGCATAGTCAATAAAGCAGAAATAGATGTTTTTCTGGAACTGTCTTGCTTTTTTGATGATTGAGCAGATGTTGGCAATTTGATCTCTGGTTCCTCTGCCTTTTCTAAAACCAGCTTGAACATCTGGAAGTTCACAGTTCATGTATTGCTGAAGCCTGGCTTGGATAATTTTGAGCATTACTTTACTAGCATGTGAGATGAGTGCAATTGTGCAGTAGTCTGAGCATTCTTTGACATTGCCTTTCTTTGGGATTGAAATGAAAACTGACCTTTTCCAGTCCTGTGGCCACTGCTGAGTTTTCCAAATTTGCTGGCATATTGAGTGCAGCACTTTCACAGCATCATCTTTCAGGATTTGAAATAGCTCAACTGGAATTCCATCACCTCCACTAGCTTTGTTTGTAGTGATGCTTTCTAAGGCCCACTTGACTTCACATTCCAAGATGTCTGGCTCTAGGTGAGTGATCACACCATCGTGATTAC
Source organism: Oryx dammah (assembly GCF_014754425.2). NCBI lineage: Eukaryota > Metazoa > Chordata > Mammalia > Artiodactyla > Bovidae > Oryx > Oryx dammah. The sequence continues at coordinate 7,027,104 of NW_024070190.1, read as the reverse complement.
CTTGGTTGTGAAGCTCTTTTTTGTACAGTTCTTCTGTGTATTCTTGCTACCTCTTCTTAATATCTTCTGCTTCTGGTAGTTCCATACAATTTCTGTTCTTTATTGAGCCCATCTTTGCATGAAATGTTCCCTCGGTATCTCTAATTTTCTTGAAGAGATCGCTAGTCTTTCCCATTCTGTTGTTTTCCTCTATTTCTTTGTATTGATCACTGAGGAAGGCTTTATCTCTTCTTACTATTCTTTGGAACTCTGCATTGAGATGCATATATCTTTCCTTTTCTCCTTTGCTTTTCGCTTCTCTTCTTTTCACAGCTATTTGTAAGGCCTCCCCAGACAGCCATTTTGCTTTTTTGCATTTCTTTTCCATGGGGATGGTCTTGATCCCTGTCTCCTGTACAATGTCACGAACCTCCATCCATAGTTCATCAGGCACTCTATCTATCAGCCCTTAAATCTACTTCTCACTTCTACTGTATAATCATAAGGGATTTGATTTGGGTCATACCTGAATGGTCTAGTGGTTTTCCCTACTTTCTTCAATTTACATCTGAATTTGGCAATAAGGAGTTCATGATCTGAGCCACAGTCAGCTCCCAGTCTTGTTTTTGCTGACTGTATAGAGCTTCTCCATCTTTGGATTTAAAAAATATAATCAATCTGATTTCGGTGTTGACCATCTGGTGATGTCCATGTGTAGAGTCTTATCTTGTGTTGTTGGAAGAGGGTGTTTGCTATGACCAGTGTGTTCTCTTGGCAAAACTCTATTAGCCTTTGCCCTGCTTCATTCTGTACTCCAAGCCCAAATTTGCCTGTTACTCCAGGTGTTTCTTGACTTCCTACTTTTGTATTCCAGACCCCTATAATGAAAAGGACATTTTTGGGGGGTGTTAGTTCTAAAAGGTCTTGTAGGTCTTCATAGAAGTGTTCAACTTCAGCTTCTTCAGCATTACTGGTTGGGGCAGAGACTTGGGTTACTATGATATTGAATGGTTTCCCTTGGAAACAAAGAGAGATCCTTCTGTCGTTTTTGAGATTGCATCCAAGTACTGCAGTTCGGACTCTTTTGTTGACCATGATGGCTACTCCATTTCTCCTAAGGGATTCCTGCCCGCAGTAGTAGATATAATGTTCATCTGAGTTAAATTCACCCATTCCAGTCATTTTAGTTCACTGATTCCTAGAATGTCGACGTTCACTATTGCCATTTCCTGTTTGACCACTTCCAATTTGCCTTGATTCATGGACTGACATTCCAGGTTCCTATGCAATATTGCTCTTTACAGCATTGGACCTTGCTTCCATCACCAGTCACATCCACAACTAGGTATTGTTTTTGCTTTGGCTCCATCCCTTCATTCTTTCTGGAGTTATTTCTCCACTGATTTCCAGTAGCATATTGGGCACCTACTGACCTGGGGAGTTCCTCTTTCGGTATCCTATCGTTTTGCCTTTTCATACTGTTCATGGGGTTCTCAAGGCAAGAATACTGAAGTGGTTCGCCATTCCCTTCTCCAGTGGACCACATTCTGTCAGACCTCTCCACCATGACCCGCCCATCTTGGGGGCCCCCACAGGGCATGGCTTAGTTTCATTGAGTTAGACAAGGCCGTGGTCCATGTGGTTAGATTGACTAGTTTTCTGTGATTATGGTTTCAGTGTGTCTGCCCTCTGATGCCCTCTCACAACACCTACCGTCTTACTCGGGTTTCTCTTACCTTGGATGTGGGGTATCTCTTCACAGCTGCTCCAGCAAAGTGCAGCCACTGCTCCTTACCTTGGACGAGGGGTATCTCCTCACCGCCGCCCCTCCTGACCTTGAACGTGGAGTAGCTCCTTTGGCCCTCCTGTGCCTATGCAGCCACCGCTCCTTGGACGTGGGGTTGCTCCTCTCGGCCACAGCCCCTGGCCTCGGGTGGGGGATAGCTCCTCTCAGCCACTCCTGCGCCATCGCAGCCTGGCACTCTCAGCCACCGCCCCTGACTTTGGATATGGGGTAGCTCCTTTCGGCCGCTTCTGCGCTGTCGCAGCTCATAGAACAGCTCAAAAAGTTTGCATCAAATTGTGTATTTCCCTTAAGGAGGAACGGAGTCCTACAAGTTACTGATCTCAGCAGTAACTGCTTGAGTTTGCTCCATGGGAGTGAGTGAAGGCCTTCGAGACTAAAGGTTTTTGTTTTTCTAAAGGCTGATTGGAGGCTGGACCCCCAGGCAGTGGCTTTTAAGGCACACAAGTAGCCTTCTTTCTGGGGAAGACTGGGAGAGGCACAGGAAGCCCTAGGACATAGTTAAGAAGTGTTCCTTTGCTACTGTCCCATTGAAGCTGTGAACACAAGTGCTGCTGCCCACTACAGCCAGGCTTTCAAGGGATGTGGCCTCTGGGTGGCAATGCTAGAGACGTCAAAAGTGCCTTTCTCTGAGACGCTGGAAACCTGGGCAGGACAGAGGGCCAGTATGAATGTGATACCCACCGGCCTCCCCAGTGCCTGCAGTGACCTCAAGATGTGTGCTTAAGCAGCACCCCCTCTCCTGCCCCATAGCTGTGAAAATAAGGTCACAGGCCTCCTTCCTGGAAAGAAGGGAGCTTGTCTGCTGCTTCTGTACCGTTCCCTGGGTGGTGGCTAGTTAAGAACTGTTTCTCCGTTTGTTGCAGTCCCGTGGAGCTTGGGAAAGTAAGCCTGGTTGGCTACCAGAGCTAGGGGATTGAAGGGGCATCCCTCTGGGAGGCAGCCACAAAATCTGGGGCCCCAGACCTGTGCCTTCCTAGGAGATCCTGGGAGGAGAGCAGCTGAGCACGATGGTGCCTGCCAGTCTTGGCTGTCTTTGGGGAGTATTTCAGTGGCCTCTAGAAGTGTGTTAAATGACTGCCCCTCAGGCTTTCGAGATACGCAACAAGCCTCTTACCCAGAGACTTGGCACCTTTCAGTCTGAGGCCTCCGTGCCGGGCCCTGGGGTGCTAGCCTGGTGGGTCTGGGAGAGCCCCCGGAGACCTGTTTCTCAGATGCTATAGGCTCATGGGTGTTATGGACCTAGTCCATAAGACTAGGCCCACTGGCTTTTAAAGCTAGATGTTTTGGTTGGGGGTGCATCTCTCAGGTACAGATCTTAAAAGCTTGGATACCGATGTGGGGTTCAAATCCTCCCCTCCTCAGGGAGCATCTGGGAACCGTTGGCCCCCCGCCCTGACTGTGGGCTGCTGGGCTGGGAGTGGGGTTTGTGGTGAGAGCGTGTCTCAGCCTCTCCTATCCATTCTGATGTGAGTTTTGCTCACCAGCTTCTCAAGACTTGCTTCGCAAGCTCTTGGGTTTCTTTCAGAGGGAACTGTTCAGTGTGGAGCTGGAGAGTCAGGGTGTCTGTGGATGGGGGTAGGCTCAGGATCGCCCTATGGCACCCTCTAGAATGGGAACCCCTGCAGCTCTTCTGTCTTTGACTCAAGAAATTAACAGGTCATCCAGACTGGCGACGAACAGATCTGAGGGGCTGGGAAGTCTACGGCCATACCACCCTGAACGTGCCCGATCCTGTCTGAGGGGCTGGGAAGAGCTTCCCCACTGCCCTTCCCTCCCCCTCACCTATATGTGGGCTTGCACTGTGTGCTGCGGAGCGGAAGAGTCCATCTCAGGCTTGCAAGTAAAGCGAGGATGTCCAGCTGGGCCGGATCACACTGACACACGCTGCTCCTGAGTTCTTTTAGGAACAGACACTGAGAAGCAGATGTGCTCTTGGCTTGAGAATCCTTCAGACACCACAGATGCAAAGCAGAAAGAAAGAGTACTTCTGTGCTCCTGGAGTGCGGCTGGGCGGATGGACTCAGCCACTGTTTTGCAGGGCCCTCCAGAGAAGCCGAGGCGTTTCCTTCACTGGACATCTGCTCGCTGATGGTTCTCAGTCCTTGGCAGACGGATGGCATGGAACACATCTGAGTCCATCTTCACCTGTCAGGGTTCTCGTCATCCATTCGTTGTCAATGACAATTTGACTTTTCTGGATCCCCTTGATCTAGATTGAATTCTTCAGTTATATTCTCTCAGAGGGCTGTCTGCTCCTCTTTCACAGCACTGACCACGTTTTGTAACAATTCACATTGTGTTACTGACAGCATTTTCTCTAGGAGTGCAGGGAACCACTGTACCTCAGCACTTAGTGGGGCCCAGTCCAGATGTGCTATTGGTGGGGGAGGATGATGGGAGGGGCAGACATTCTTTTTTTAAAAAAAATGAATGGTTTACCTTAGGATTTGTCTAAACTCCATTTAAAGGTTAAAACATAAAATTTCTCACAAAGACCACAATTCAGAAATGAAAGTTATCCTTTCCAGTGACATAAATTTATAGGGGGGCTAAAGAGAAACTATATGAGTTACCAAGAAAAGCCACCAATTTGAGATGTGGTCATAATATTTAAACTGTATTAAGAACAGGTTCTTAAATCTATTTTTATGAAATTTATTCCCAGTTTGAAGTGGCAGTGTATACAAAGGTAACAGAGCTTGTGATAATTTACAGAAATATTTGCTACAGCATGCATGCACATTACGGTGTGTTTCAGACATATACATATTAAGTCATGCTGAATAAATAATCCCCCAATTTATTTTTTATTTTTACATAAAAATATAATATTGCACTCTTAACAAGACCAGTTATTTTGCATATTTTCTCTTCAGATAAATGATGAAATTCAGCTTAAAAAAAAAAGACTGAGTAGCATCCTGTTCTAATAAGGAACTAATTTAAAGTTCTCAGTAGAAAAATGAATGCTAGACAATAGCTGCATTTTTTTTTTTTAAACAAAGCAAATCACTTCAACGTGAATAGGAGTAATTTCATCTCTGCACCTAATTGGACCTCAGAATTGATAGCTGGTCTGTGCAAACCATGATCTGAATGTAGCCGTGGAGTGTTCTTACCTATGAATGCAATGGAAGGTTACCAGCACAGATGGCCACTTGCTTCCTCTTGTGTTTATCTTGAGAGCAGAGACTTTGGAATTGTATATTATACAGTTTTTAAGCAGAATGTTTTAGAAAGTCTGGAAGTTACAAAAGTACTTCTGTAAACACTATATGAAGTAAATTTCCATAACAAACACGCAAGTTATTCTTAGCCAGGAATATATTTTTTTATCTCATGGTAACATTACTGAGCTTATTTTACAGTGTTTTCAAAGCCAATAAAGCAGCACCCCAAGTACTATCCTGATAGAAATAGACTATTTCAGGCTTTTCAGGAATTCTGTCTTTATCATGTGTAAGTTTGCTGTGGCATACACAGATTTTTCTACTGTTCCTAGAATAGGTTAACAGAAACAGTGGGAACTGCTTTCTAAAAGAATGATTCTGCCTCCTACTTAAAACAAAGGAAGCTATCTCCTTTTCTTTGTAATTCTGTTTTGGGGAAGAAAACTCTCCAGCATATTAGATTAAAAGCCTTATCTGGATTGCATTGCTAATACCTGTGCAAACTTCTTTTGTAGTGGAGGCTTTCTGTTGCAAACTGTTAAGCATTTAATGCTCTGTAATGCCAGATATTAAAAAGAATTATCATTTTGTTTATTAAATCTTAGTGCCTCAACTAAGGATATTCATTATCTAGTGTTGCGGATTTTAAGTACGATTTTTATGAACAAACAGAATGTGTCTGAAAATCAAAGATACCTGTGTTGTTTGTGGCTGTCAAACAAATTCTGGTTCTCCTTTGAGCTAAGGCAACAGGCAAAAACTGCCTAACACTGAGATTCAAATATTCAGATATTCCAAAAAATGTTTGGTGCAGAGGCACCTACTGAACTCCTTACTGCTCAAAGAAAGCAATAATCAAGTCCTGAATTCTCTCTCCTTATCCTTCCTTTTTTGGGGGGAGGGGCGGGTGTGTGTGTTATCTTGGCAGAAAACTTTAAAAAATATAATCTTTTAGAGCAAATTTTATGTAAACAATTAACTAATTTAAATTCTACTGGGATTTTTTTGGGGAATAATAGAAAATAATAGAAAACAGAAATAGATGTTAAGTTTTTCTTTAGACTCCACTATGGAAAAAAAAACTTCAAGGATATGATTTTAATTTACTCTGCCAGACTTCAACCTTGATACAACTCTCCAGATCATCACTAAATTAGAACAAAACTTTCCTTTCAGGACCTTGTGAGGCAGCAGAATTTTGTGGAGATGGACAGACTGTATCATTACTTGGATTTGTTTGGTCATCCCTGTCTTCAGGTTTGACCTCCTGAAACTGGCAAGTCAGTAAACGTAGCCTGGAGTTAAAGTGCTGTGGAGAGTGCAGAGTTCTCATCACTCATCCGGCTGCGTAGCTGCTGAGGAAGGAATAGAACATTGGATGTTTCAAGCGCTGTTGGTCCTTCCGACACCAGGCGATCACAGTCCCATCGCTGTTCGCTGTATACAAATGGTGGCCATCACAGGAAAATGTAAGGCTGTTAAAAAAAAAAAGTCCCATTTCTACGTTGTGTCTCTGAAACCTGTATCAGCATATTGGTGATCAAGTGGAAATTGGTGTAAGAAGTTAAGAGCCTTTACTGGAGCAGAGAGACAGATAAAACGACCACCTACGAGTGGCTTTGACTGTAATAATATAGTTTAATGGTTCTGCTGCCAAGTTTGTGGTGCTCATTCTAACCAGCTGATACAGACGAAAACCAAGATAAAAAGATTGGCATACTCTGATCCCTCTTTGCATGTTTTCTTTTCCTTTCCTATTTAGGGTTATTACTTAACAAATACATGAGTATCGGAAACTTCAAAAAATATAACAGTACTACATTTTCTCTATATAGAAATAAATGAGGATTATTTTATGGAGGTATTTTATTTCCCTGAAAGAGGAAAAGATAAAAAATGTGTTATTAATATATAATTTCATTTCATTACACTTTACATTTAGTGGACTAAAAATAAATTTATTTTAATGCAGTAAAATTTGAATCACTTACTGCAATTGAGTTTTTAAAGTCATATTTGTTTATGGAGCAGAGAGGTAACAGGTTGTTTATCAGTCTTGTCTAGCACACTCCTGTAGCTATCAGTCACCATCATGGTATTTTCAATAATGAAAGGAAAAAATATATAACTTCCACAGTTCAAGAGGCCTTCCCAGGCATGATCCCAGCATGCCCTTCTGTGAGGCTCTGAGCTCCTGACCCAGATTTTAAGCTCCATGAACACAAACGCTTTGCCTCCTTCTGCCATGGGGTCCCATACATCCTGGTGTTCGATAAATGGCCAGTTGTTTATAATGATCCTCCTTATGTTCCTCTTTACTTCTATGTGCTTTACTATCTCTCCAACAAAAACAGTCAAAGAGTATAGTGTGAAACAGGGAAGGGTGGGGGAGGTTTTACCTTACAATAGGTTTATTTGATTTAGGAAACGTAATTTCCCGCACAGGCTTTAAGTCCCAAGTACTCCATAACCTAGAGGAAGAAAAAAAGTCATCATCTAATTACACAAACTCAAGTTTCCTTTACTAAAAATTTAACCGATGTGTTTATTTGTTAAAAATCATCTGGTAAGGAAACACAATAAACAATTAATATGGTTAATTCTAGGCAGTTTGCTCAGGTGGGTATGGGATTAAGAATACTTTGTGTATTTTCATATTGTTAATCTCAACAATTAAAAAATGAAGATCATGGCATTCAGTCCTATCACTTCATGGCAAATAGATGAGCAAACAATGGAACAGTGACACACTTTATTTTCTTGGGCTCCAAAATCACTGCAGATGGTAACTGCAGCCATGAAATTGAAAGATGATTGCTCCTTGGAAGAAAGGCTATGACGAACCTAGACAGCATATTAAAAAGCAAAGATGTTACTTTGCCAACAAAGGTCCATCTTGTCAAAGCTATGGTTTTCTAGTAGTCACGTATGCATATCAGAGTTGGACCATAAAGAAAGCTGAGCGCTGAAGAACTGATGCTTTTGAACTGTGATATTGAAGAAGACTCTTGAGAGTCCCTTGGAGTGCAAGGAGATCAAGCCAGTCAGTCATAAAGGAAATCAGTCCTGAACAGTCACTGGAAGGACTGATGCTGAAGCTGAAGCTCCAATACTTTGGCCACCTGATGCAAAGAACTGACACTTTGGAAAAGACCCTGATGCTGGGAAAGACTGAAGGTGGGAGAAGGGGATGACAGCTCATGAGACGGTTGGATGGCATCACCGACTGGATGGACATGAGTCTGAGTAAGCTCCAGGAGTTGGTGATGGACAGGGAAGCCTGGCGTGCTGTAGTCCATGGGGTTGCAAAGAGTCAGACACGACTGAGTGACTGAACTGAACTGAACCATTTATAGTTAAACAATATAAAATTTCAAAAATGTACAAATTACTATTTAGTAATAAAAAGGAAACACCAGAAGAACCTATATCCTAAGGTGATTTTAAATCTCTAAATATTAAATATTATTATGTTTAGATAGTAAAAAAATATTTTTTGAAACTGCTATGTCCTTATGAGCAAAAGGACACAAAGAAATCAAACTCCTCTTACCTTACAATTCCATTTTCTAATCCCCCAGCAATCACATTGATAGATATTCCCTCAGGCTGGTTAGAGAAAGCCACGGAACAAATGATCTCTCTGCAGTGGACGTGTCCAACGAGGTCCCCATTCACTGTCCAGAGTCTGAGGTCACTGCCTCCACCAGCTAAAACACCACAAAACCCCACAGGTCACCAGGGTGTGCGTGTTGCAGAGCCCCCCCACATTGGGCCCCAGAGGGGAATCCCTGAGGGCCTCGCTTGTCTGTTTGATGAAGTTCATAGGCAACTCATGACTGGAGTGTGTAAGTGAAATTACTGCATAAGGCACACAGAGTTGGCCTATTTATCTAGAGATGATGACTAGTGAAAAAAATAAAAATAAAAAATTAACCTACAAGGTAGAGCAACAATGTAAATTAACCATGAATTTCTTTGTAGTCATAATATCTTAGCATATATGCTAAACTGCCAAATCTAATTCTGAAAGTACCTATAAAGCTAAGTAACCTCCAAAAAGAGAAGAAAATATTCTGTGAAACTACAGTATCTTTAAGAAGTGAGTTATAGGACTTCTGAAGAAAAAATAAGTTACAGTAAAAGTTGAGTTAAAAACTAATTCTTAAAAAGAAAGCTAATTCTTCAGAATGTCCAAGAGTAAATCTTATAAATCAATGTCTTATTAAATGAATTTTTCTTTTCAAAGATCAGGAGTAATCAATTTTTTGTAGTTTTCCAGGAGATGGAGGAGGCAGTAATTGCTAGCCATCCTCAATAACTGGGGCTGGTGGTCTGGAGCCTATGGTGATGTGTCCAGCCTTTCTGGAGAAATGTTCTCATACTGATAAAGAGAAGGGTTAAGAGGCATGATAAAGTTGGGATGACACAGTATGTGTAACCACACTTTATCTCTCCATTAGAACTAACATTAAAGTAGAGAATTTATTTCTCTCCTTTATTAAGGCAGTGAAAGGATTTCATATTTTATAGCAAAGAAATAAGTATTAGAAATACTTCTTCACCTACAGAAATGCTAAAGACCATCAAATACCACAGACCAAAATGCCTAGTGTGTTGCAGTATTATTCACAACAGCCAAAAGGTGGGAACAACCCAGATGTTCATCAAGAGGTGAATGGATAAACAAAATGTGGTATATCTAAACAATGGAATTCATTTTTATTCAGCCATAAAAAGTAATGAAGTTCTGACAACAACATGGATAAATCTTGAAAATGTTATGCTCAGTCAAGTAACTGAGGGGGTAGGAGAACTACCCACTACTCTGAATTTTACAATATTATATTAACTTTATAGTACCACTGGTGACAGGAAAAGGCTATGAACTCTAGTTGAAATGCATGTATTTTTGATATAGTGGCAGAATGATTTTTTAAAGTACAGAAACCATCTACTATAATATTTATAGTTTAATAAATTTTATATCTTATCACTATAAAAACCACATCCCATAATAAGCCCTGGAAAATCAGGATAAGGAAAGAATGAGTTTGCCAGTGTGTCTTTAGCTGCAATACAGAAAAATTTGAGATTATATATGTGTATATACACACATATACATATTATATATTGTATACATACATATATATTTATCTTAAATTTTGATTTTAAAGTTACTTGGATGGTTCTCACTAAAGTCAACATTTTTTGATAGGTTAAATCTGGTTAACTTTCTTCCCTTCCTAGAGTATAAGAATAGGAGAATGAAAGGTAGTCCAGGTCACTAAACATGAATTTGTCCTCTTTTAAAAAGTCATTACTTTTATCATGCTCTCTACCAAATGCTCTTTATGACTCCTCTTGTATATGTATCAAGAGGCCTCAAACAAGTTGAGAAGGCCTTTTTGTTCAAAGTGGGAAGAAAGTTCTACCCATTACTCTATTATACTGTGTGTACTGCCTACGGACACTTGAAATACCCTGCTAGTGATCTGGTAAATATAAGCAAAAGTAATTTGGTTTCTTGTTCCCATATGACTAGCTGATATAATATCATAGATATAAATCACTACTGGCAACAGGAAAGTAATTAACTTTACAAAATTCAGCTCCTTCAGGGTCAGTTCTAACTTCCAAATGTTGCCAAAACAAGAAAGTAGAGAACTCTAGATAAGTTATCACTATCTTTCCCCCCCAGATTCCCTCTTGATATGTGTGACACACTAAAAGCCTCCAATGTACAAATCAAGGAAGAATGGTTAGCAAAGTCATCAACCATCTGTGCACACTTTTATTACCAAAGTCAACTGTTTAAGATCTTTCCCTTTAGTTATGCTGACTGGGGAATAAGAATGTGTTCATGACATTCATTACTTTATGACTGGGGGCTAAAGCCTGGCAAATATTAATACTTCACATCTGAAATCTTGAAGCATGACTGAAGACATTACTTTTCTTGAATATAAGAATGATGAGTGTTTTGTAAAATAGAAAAAATTCAAAGAGATAAATAAATATATATATATATTTGAACTTTGACCCACCACCCTGGCATAGAGCTCCTAAACTCTTGTTAATTTACTGTCTTTTGTATTAGGGAGATGACTCCTGGGGAGGTCCTAGACAGCTTCAAGTGGGGGCTGGCCAGCAGAGAAACTGCCCTTACAGCACCTCCCACCTCTGGGGAGGGGGGAGGGGCTCCAGGCAAAGGTCAGTTCCTAATGGCCAATGATTGAATATACCAGGTGTACATAATGGAACCTCAGAAAAACCCCTAAACAACGGGGAGGAGACTGATGAGCAGAGTCATGGGCCAGGAGGGTGGTGCCTTCTGACGCCACAGGAACAGACCTCTGGACCTTTTCTTGTGGCTGTTCACTTTGTAATGAACTACAGTAGTAAGTACAGTGTTTTATTGAGTTTTGTGAGTTGTCAGAATTACTGAAACTGGTGGGGACCTTGAGACTCCCAAGTTTGCCAACTTCAACTAGTTAGTGTCAGAATTGAATTGCACTGTTGGACACCCATTTGGTGTCACAGAACCGGAGAAGAGTTTAGTGTCTGGAAAGACCACACATTTGGTGTCAGGAAAAAACAATATAAAAAATGCAAGCAAAGGATAAAAGACCACCCACTGCAGATGTGTCAAAGATACCTGTTCTGAGTGGACAAAAAGAAACAGTTTTTTGAAGAATGCTTTCAATTAATGGAAATGCAAACAGAAAACTTATGAGCTTGCCAACTGTTCTTGATACTGGATGTATCAAGTTTTTTAATACATATACATGAAAATAAAACTAAAAGTCAGACCTTTGATTAGGAGATCTATCTTTCTCATGTAAATTTGGGGCACATTATACCTCCACTGTTATTCTGTAATACTGTCTTGCAGGAACTAGAAGACACATATAATACAAAGCTGATCCTCTGCTGATGCCCTGGAGGAGGGTATGGCAACCCACTCCAGTATTCTCACCTGGAGAATCCCCATAGAGAAGCCTGGCAGCCTACAGTCCATGGGGTCACAAAAAGTCGGACACGACTGAGCAACTAAGCACAGCACAAACCTAAATTGATGGACTCAATCTTCTTTATTGCATTTTAATACACATACAACAGAGGATGAGATGGTTGGATGGCATCACCGACTCAATGTACATAACTTTGAGTAAGTTCCGGGAGTTGGTGATGGACAGGGAAGCCTTGCATGCTGCTGTCCTTGGGGTCGCAAGAGTCAGACAGGACTGAGCAACTGAACTGAACTGAATACACATACATGGTATTCCCTAAGTATTCAGGTCTGGCAGGGACCAGAGGGCTGTAACGGACGGTTTAACCTATGATGATGTAACCTATGGTGATTTAAGCTAGCTGAGCACACGTTAGTGCAAGCGCTCCGTGCTTTGGGTCTGGGGCCAGCTCACCTGAGTCACACACTGTAGCAATGTCACCTGTAGTCTCGCTGGCAGAGACAGCCGTGACTGGGCTTTTGTGTCCCGCCAGACTTTGTACGTAGCATAATCTGAAAGACCAAAGACATGAATTTGTGTATGAACATTAAATATAATTACATTCTTTTATTTATATAATTCTTTTGGTAAGTATATGTACCTACTATTTATAAGGGATTCCTGACTCTATTCCTAACTGATCTATTAATTCAATCAGATTACAAAGGTAAAGTCTGTATTTCATGCTTAAAGTTATTATAATGTAAAGATATTATTTTACATTAATAAAAATGCATCTGTTTCTCACAGTAAGAACTGGAACATTAAAAACAGCTATTTTAGAGTTGGAAATCTTCTGTACCTGTTCAAATCCCATACGATGCAGGTTCCATCTCTGCTCACACTTATCATTATACTATATGGTTTGCAGACAAATAAACTGGTTATCTCTTCTGTGTGCCCATACAGATGTATCTGAGACTCCATTTCTATCTCTGAAGGCTAAAATTTAAAAAATAAGTATAAGATAAAAGCCATGACAAAAGGTATTCTAGTACTGTTATCTCAAAAACAAAACAACCCAAGTGACTCAAACATTCTTCTCAAACAAATTTTTTCAACCTAGCTCAACTTTTTCTAAAGAGTAGAACTAGTTAAACATTAAAAAAAGTTTTAATTGACCGTAATCTCATCAACTGATAAGCTTTTCATTTTTGTCTATTCTTTTCCAGTCTGGCCGAATATACATGTACTTTAATAGCTGTGATTATCTCCATATAAATAGTTCTCTATTTCATTTCATACATTCTCCCATAAGCATTTCTCATTTTTGACAGTGTATTCAAAATGATTTTTAAGTGTTATGATATTCTATACAGTTAGTATACCATAATTTACTTGAATATCCTTTATTGACAGATATTTAAAATTGTTTCCAATGTTTGCAAAATGTTAGATGCCATAAATAAATAAATTTTATTTTTATTTCATAATTTTTAAATTTATGTACATAAGTTTTGTTCCTCCTCTATATCACTCCTTTAGAATAAATTTCCAGAATCCTCATAGTGGATCAGTGAATATTAATAATTTTACAGTATTGATAGTGTACTTGCAAAGGCTTTGCACTGACTCCTGATGCTACCAATGGCAATGTATTACTCATCAATAGTTGTGGACTGATTTTCAGAATCAAAGCTTGCAAACTGGTGTTCCAAGGTCCACATTGTTCACAGATGCCGGATGTCCACAGGGTATAATATTTGTTTTATACTAGGTTTATACTGTCATAAAGTATTTCAATATTTCAAAGAATACAGAAAAGTAGAAAGTATAAATACAATGAAAATCTGTATACTGACCACTCAGTTAAACTAATCCTAACATTTTATAATATCAGCTTATTTTTTAAATATAGAAAACATTAAATATTACATAGTGTATATACTGTTTTACATCTTATTTCCTCTCCCTTCTCAGAAGTTATTATCCTGAATTTTGCATTTGTTTCCTGTGTATTTAGAATTTATGTCCTACTATATGCTACTATAACAATAAACAACATATTGGGTTTCATGTCGATAAACTTTATAAATGTGGTACTTATTGTTCTTTAGACATCCGATCTATTTTGCCTTTTTTGATCACCATTGGTTTTAAAACATACCTATGTTGACTTTATTAGCTGCAGCTCATCTGTTTTAAGTGCTTCATAGTCCAGTGTCTTATTCACATAACAATATATATTTTTTACTTAAAGACTCAAATGACCAGGCAATACCAGTCTTCCTTGGAACCACCGGCCTAAGTTGTGTGGCAGTGGCTTCTGTTTAGCTAGGGCATGTGGCCTTCAACTGAACACAATCACAGCAACAAGATGGCTCTGAACAAGGGCATGAGTCCTGGGTCTGGGCCCCTTCTGGTTTGCCTCTGGGACCCTCCCCACAGGGCCAGGAGTCTGTGGGGCCACGGAAATGTGCCAGCATCCTTGCAGACCATGCTTCAGGGTGCCTGGGACTGAAGAACTGACTGTTCAGAAAGGCTTAAGCCCTTTCCTTCTCTGCTTGGATTTGTGTCTCAGTGGTCATTCTAAATCTTTGAAAATTTCCCAAGTTTTAAATGGCAATCAAGGTTGCTTTTAATTGCATTTCTCTTATTATAACTATTAGTAAGCTTAACTTTTTCACATATTCATTGTTTATCTGTAAATTGTGTGCTTGGTTTTGTATATTTGTTACTACATTAGAAAATTATTTGTAGGGATTCCTCTATTAGTGGAATAGAATGCAAGCACCTTCCTCGTTTCTCCTGGATGACCTGGATCACCATGCCAGTCTAGGGATGCCATATTCAAAGTTTAGTCTCAAGGATCCTGGACCGCCCAGGGAATTCCAACCCAGGCTGTATATCCAGGCAAGAGTTGGCCCCATCTGATTCATCCTCACTCTCCGGGACCGGCCTTTTGGGCGAGAACCTCCCTGGGACTGCCCCCCCCGCAACATCATTTTGCTCTGTCCCTTGTTGCTGTTTTCTACTCCTCTTATAAGGGGCTGTCTCAAGGTCAGTGTCAATATTCTAGGACTGACAGTTAATCCAAGAATATCTAACTCAAGGCTAGAGCTCCCTCCTTGCTTGTTAAAATATATATACATATGTATGTGTATTTTTTTACTTCATGACTATAAATAATATTTATGGGGTAAACAGAAAATAGGTACCCTACAGTGGGTGCTGAAATTTTAGATTTTGCACTTTACAATGATTCTAAGAGTCAGTGTTACTAGATGATTCCCTGAGGGATCAGAAAATAATTTCCATGGGTAGAACAGAAATCTTCTGCTGGCCTACTTCTTCACAAAATGTTCTTGAATGGTTTGATACTACCTTGGATAAACTGTATATTTATTCTCCCTGCCATCAATTTAGAGAATAGAAATACAGGTGTTCACTTATATAAAGATGACATGGGCACATTTAGTGAAAAACGACTCAAAATCAGTTATTTTAGGATCAGTTATCACCTTTGAAGACATTCTTCTCTAATATATAAAGGGCTTATAGGTAACGGTTCCCTATAACCAATCAACGTATTCATCATTTGGTATGTAGAATGCATCTTAGCAGACTATCTTGGGAGATTCAACAGAAACAATGCTCAAAGTCAGATGTGCTTCGCTAGCTTAGGAAAGTATTTCATAAGATTCCCTTGAAAATATTTTCAAGCAACAATTATTTTAGTTATAGCCTTCATGGCACTTGGAAGCCTGTCTTTTGCTGTGTCAAGGGCAACACAAACAAGAACATAAATACTTTTAGAACCATGGCATTCAGTGGGTTTGGGCAACGGAAACTAGTGAACATGAGGTGCTTCCTGCCAACCTCACAGGCACAGGGTCACATCTGGAACTTCATGGACCCCCAAATGATGAGATGGTGCCCAAGAAAAAGCGACAACAATACCCACAAAATCCCAGGTAACCTTCCCTTAGATCAACTAATGATAAAATCACACAGCTAAGATACACTTTTGGACATGGTTTAAATAGTTAACTGTTTACCTCATGACTTGATTACCTATTAGGAGAAAAAGAAAACCCTTATATATAAGCTGAAAAATCAACTTTTGGGAAAGGGTAGAACTGAGGAAAGGTATGCAACATAAGACTTCACAAGCCTACAATAATTTCAAACTAAAAGAAGCACACATCTTGCTGTATTCAAATGATAACAGCTACACCTTTGATCTACTGCTTCAGAGCTATGCTGTGTACAATTACTTCTATATTGACAACTTAATCCTTTTTTTAAAAAAAAAAACCCAATACTGCATACTGTGTTAGTGTACAATTAAAAATTTAAATTGTAGGGAGAATGGAAGTAAGGAAAACTAAGAACAAGACTGTTCAAAGTGTTGGGAAAAGAAATAAAAGATGGAAGATAGTTTTTGGATGACAAGGAACAAATGATCTGAGCACACAAGCAGAGGACTACTCTGCAGATCAGAATGTATGTGCAGGAAAAAGGAAACAGAAAGGTGTGCTCAGCAGCGGAAAGGCAACGGCAGCAGTAAATATCAGAGACATTACCAAACTGACATCTGATTTAGGCCTTGGGGAGCAAAAAGAAAATGAGACACTCCAAAAGTGAAGGCACACCCCTCTGCCCAGACTCCCTAGCACTCTTCTCGTTGTGGCCTATGTATGAGACCCTCACCTCTCTCTACTCTCCTGCCACTCCTCCCAGCAGTCCTACTCTGAACTACAAAGTATCTGCCACTCCCGAACTACCACGCCTTTAATTCCAAGTGGTGAGTGTACTCTGATGAAATACTCTTTCCTCTTTTCTCCACTTAGTAAAATGATCCTTTAAGATCCAGCTCAAGTGTAATTTTTCAGGCTCCTTGACACCTGGTTGGGCCCACTTCTGGCTCTTTTACCCTGTGTGTCAGTCTTAGAGCACACACCCCGCTCTTCTGCAATAATCTGTAGGAGCCCACCTCCTGCTATAGAGTCCTCGGGATAGCTGCCAGCATCACCACAGCACCTTTTAACTGGTACCCTTCCTTCCAGTCTCATGGCCCTTTAAATGTTTTTCCTTGCAGGCTCTACAATGATAGTCTTAAAATGCTGATTGGATCATATCACTTCTGCTTCAACCATTTTAATGACTCGTTAGACTGAGACAGAAACAATATTATGGTCACATTTATACCCTAAGGAAGGTGGCAAAGAACCTTAACGGGTTTAAAACTGAATAAACTTGCTCAAAAAGGTAAGGAACCTAGTGTCACCCTATGCTAGGAAAACAGGTTTCACCCAGTAGAACATGTTTTATAAAATAATGGACAAAACTGTAATTAAAAAAAAAAAAAAGGCACATAGAATGTTCTAGAACAGAATGGTTATCACTGAGTTATCACTCTAAACTTGCCTCTACTCTTCAATGGCACCACAGACAGCTGATTCAATAAAGAAATGAGAGTAAATTAAGAGAAGTATGGCATAATGTCTTCTTCACTAGACTGTTTTAATAATTTAACTCACAAATCTTAAAAGATTCAGTGAACGGCTGAAAAAATTTCTTCCAGTAAGTGGTAGAATAGAGACTGGCTACTTGGATTTTTCTGTCATTTAATTCACTCAGTGTATTAGGAATGTTAGGAGTTCTGCACTTCTAAATTTTACAGAATCTTGTGGGATACCCTTTAAGCATTCAGTTCGATACTGAGAACAGAAGGAACCATCGAAATGTCACGAAAAAGCAGAGCATAACTCAAAATACTTTCTGTTTCTGTCCGTATACAGTTATTTTAAAAATTCTTTTATGATCCTAATAAAAGAGTTAGATATTGACCTTTTACATTATCAGAGCTTCTGTGAAGAAGAGATTAAAGTACAAAAAATGTAAGTTGCTCTTATACTAAATAAATTATACTTTATAAAGGGTTTCTTCCCCTCACTGACATGAAAATCCCACAAATGTGCCCAGGACCTACCGTGCCGCTTGTGAACCTGTTTGAGTAAGCTGTGATGACACCACATTTGCTCCCAGTGAACAGCTGGCAGCTGTCAGGGACCCAAGCACAACTAGTCACCTAGGAAAAGGACAAGTCAAAGATGAACATGCTTAAAAAGCATGAGAAATGCTTCTACTTTTCTGACATTTATTTTAAAAATATATGCTCATGAAATTAAGATAAATATTTTACTTGAAATGATTAGAATGGTGCAAGACATAGTAATAGAGTATTATGTAACTTTGAGATGTCTAAAAGCTGTAAAATGTGATATAAACTGTCATCTTTTGAGAAAGTATAAAAGAAGACTAGAGACACTGTTTTTTTCAGTTGTCATTGAACACAGTTGGGAATTCAGAATTTTTCATTTTCCAGTGATAACAGAAAAGAAAAGAAAATTGACAGGAGTATGTTTCACAGTTAAGAGATCAATCAGAAGATGAGGCAAAGAGAGAGCAGGACTCTAATATGTAATAATGACAATAATGAAATTGATCAGATAAGCGAAATCACAGAGTGTGGGTCTTTGCATGATAATACCCTGGACAAATTTTCTCAAACTAAAGAATTAATAAGTGAATGACATATTCCAAGAACAAAATGAAATATGATATTCTTATCTAGGTAGTCATTTGATTGGAAGTACTTTATCACACCGCATTTGCTCAAAATCTGGATCATCCTGTTTTGCTGAAAGGACTTGAGAAGAGTGTGTTTTTTCATCTTTAATGATGTTTCTCTGCCCAATTTTACATGACGGAAATAATTTTGCAGTGTTTAAATTCTTACTAAAACTTCTAATAAGGTTGTTTTTCACTGTCCTTTATTCTTACTTTTGTTAGTTTACTAGTAAGCCAGATGACAAAAGGCAGTGATGTGACCTTTTTTCAGGCATACTGAAGATTAAGCAAACAAGTCATTGCTCTCCTTTTTTTCACTGCCAAAAATTCCCTACAAGTAGCTGACTCCATTTCTTTCTTCTTTTTCTTTTAAACACTTCGATTTATTTACTTCTGGCTGTGAGGAGTCTTTGTTGCTGCACGAGATCTTCTCTAGTTGTGGAGAGAGGAGGCTACTCTCAAGCTGCGGTGCACACTTCTCATTGCGGGGGCTTCTCTTGTGCAGAGCACGGGTTCTAGATGGGCAGCAGTTTCAGCTCCTGGGCTCTAGAGCACAGGTTCAGCAATTGTGGTGCACGGGCTTAGTTGCTCCAAGGCATGGGGGATCTTTCCAGATCAGAGGCTGAAGCCATGTCTCCTGCATTGGCAGGTGGATTCTTCGCCACTTAGCTACCTGGGAAGCCTTCCGTTGACTCCATTTCTAAGGTGCTCAGTGAATGGTGACAAACATTAGGATGTGTGAGTAGGCACTGACTCCATTTCTAAGGTGCTTGGGGAATGGTGACAGATGTTAGGATGTGTGAGTAGGCACCAGGTTTATGTAGGTAATGGAAGTCAGAAAGCAGTAAAAGAACTTCCTATGGAAAGACAGTCAAAGAGAGAAGGTTTAGCATACAATTTAGTCCTGGGAAAAGTTGTGGCAGTACTGTGTGTGTGTGTTTGTGTGTGTATATCGTGTTTTATAGTTTACAATATACTTTCACAAACACTGGAGACATTTTTACAACAGTTTTATGAGAGAGTAGTGGGAGTATGACTACTCCCGTTTTAAGCAGGAGGAAAGAAACTCAAGCTGGGAAAGGTTAAGTCACTTGCGAAAGCCTACATAGTAAGTAACAGAGCTGGACACTAACATAGATCACAGGGATGGCAGGGCTTTAGCAAGGCCCAAGGCTCTTTCTACCATATGGTGATGCCTGAATTCTCGGTCCATTTAAAAAAGCCAGGTACAGTAGATGATGCTCTGGTTATTGAAAATGACATATAACAAAAGGCAAGTTAACAATGAGAAAAAAATCAACTGTGATTTTGTTCCAACACTGCTGTGAGCTGATGCTGAGTAGATTATGATACAGTCTCAACAAGAGATGGGAAGAGCAGGGGTCCCCCACTCCTGGGCCACAGACCAGTAGCAGTCCATGGCCTGTTAGGAAGTGGGCCACACAGAAGCAGGTAACTGGCTGGCAAGTGAGGGAAGCTTCATCTGTATTTACATCCGCTCCCCATCACTCATATTACTGCCTGAGCTCCACCTCCTGTCAGATCAGTGGCACTTGATTCTCATAGGAACACGAATGCTACTGTGAGCTACATATGCAAGGGGTCTACGTTGTGGGCTCCTTAGGAGAATCATCCTGAAACCATCCCCCTATTCCCTTCTCTGTGGAACAAGAGTCTTCTGTGAAACCAATCCCTGGTGCCAAAAAGGCTGGGGACTGCTGGGGTAGAGAACAAACTTTGGGGATATAGTCAGTACAGCAGCAGTTAGGAAGGCTGTCAGCACTGTAAACAAGGCATATGTCTAGCGTCATCAGCTTCTCGACTAACTACAGGATATTAAATACTAGCTGTCATCAGTCTGACTCCCTTCTAAAGCATTATGTTTAATTATTATTATAAAGTACTTCATAAAAATGTTTACCTGATATTGCTGTGAACTTTGTATAAAGTTTATTGGAGGCTCGCTTTGTTTACTCTTCAACCTTAAAATGTTATCAGCATATCCCCAGCTCAGGATGGCTGACCACTGAATGTCAGTACTGTTCATGCTTCTCACACCTCAAGAAAGAGAAATAAAAGTATTAGTTGCCACTGAACAGTTATCATTGGACAGCCCACTGAAATGGCAGGTTAAAGATCATTCTGGCCTTTAAGGCCTGAAGTTCACATAGCAGAACATGGTCATTCCAGTGCAAAATCATCTTTATAGCCATAAGATGGACCTATTTATGTTAGTTTCATTTCTTTAAGGCTAACAGGATTCTAAGGTTGGAACTGTATTCTTTTTCACCTGTGTTATTTTAGTAGGGATTTATTTGACTTAGAAATAAAATTTCTATTAAGAAATTTTTATAAAACACAATGATAATTATTTATGTTCTGTGATGCTTTTTCTTCTAATAATAAATATGAACTAGGTAACGTTTAAATAACTTTCTAGATACCCCATACTGAAAAATCAATATGGAGAACTACTAATGCTAAAGAGGGACCATTGCTGGAGCAGAAGCAATCCTGAGAAGAATAATTTAATCCTGCAACTGCAAGGATTTTGTATGGGGGAAGTTCATATAATGAGGTTCTGTTCTTCTCTTGTTCTACTCTCAACATAATACTACATCCTTTTGGGATAAAGGTCTGGACATTCTGACATCCTTTTCCAGTGTTTCTCATAATCTATGGCTTGTTGGCACACTGACTAGGGCAAATGCAGCATAAGAGCTGCAGGTAGCTGGTGCTGCCTGTACAACTAAGAAGCTTTGAGTTCCTTAAGGAGAATGTGAGTACCTCACTTAATATATAGCTGTATCTATAATATATAGAATGTGAGTACTCAGCATAATATATAGCATAAAACATAGCACAATATAACATAATATAAAGCAATAAAACAAATAAATATTTGTTTAATGAATCAAGAGCACATTAAAAATGTAGTTCACAGATTTCTTTTTGCTTTGTTGAGTATAATTCCAAATGTGGATATCAGTTTTGCAATACAGAAATTAGGATAGCCTTGCTACATATATGCTCCTCTCTAGATAAGCCTCAGGACTTCCCAGATTTTACTATGAATCCTGGCATGTGGTAAGAACTCAATAACTGTCCCAGATTTCTCATTCCAGCAACACAAGATGCACCATGGTTTTTTTAAAAGAAAAATAAACTTTTTCTTTACTTATTATAATAGTAGATCTTACATAAGTGTTTGCAAGAAAATGACTTTTGCAGCATGTGCAGATTTAGACTCAAGCCCCAGAGATTCTAATTTGGTGTGTCTTCAGTGGTATACTCAGTAAACCAACTGAGTATACTTGGGAAAAAAGCACCTCAGACAATTTTGAGGCATTGTTAGTTCTCAAGTAATTGGCCTGTACTGAGCTAAAGATCATTAAACCATGGCAGTTTAGTTACTACACTGTATTACACATGTGTAACTAGAGGGCAGTTATTTAATATAACAGTGCTCGACACACATGACCTCCCATCTGCCAGCTGCCCTCTCAGTCACTAGGAAATGCCCCTGTGGATGGTTCTGCACTGAGTATGGCAGTGAATGCTCAGAGTCCCTGGCTCCAGAGTGTTCACAGTCTGATGGACATTTATTTATTAAGCACACCAGAGTCAGGTGTTAACCATTCCTTATGTTATTTCATTTAATAATTATAGTGAATTACCCTGTGAAGTAAGTCCTTTTATTATTCCCATTTCATAGATTAAAAGCCAGGACTCGAGAAACATAAGTAATTTTCTCAAAATTACACAAAAATACACAGGTATTAGGCAGCAGAAGCGGGGTGCAAATTCAGGCACTGTGCCATGTGAGCTCATGGCCATAACTTGTATGATACCACTTCCTGGACACACCTAGATTCTGTCAAATCCCACTTACATTCTATGAGGAAATAAAGTGTAATTTGAATGAACACAGCTATCACTTGTGACTGTAGTGGCACAAATAAGGTAGGTTAGCTATTATATTGGACATATTTAAGTCCCACCATGCTAAGTAATAATAACAGCCCCTTTCTCTCTGATCAACAGAGATAAACTTCAATCCACTCTAATTAATTTCTTAAAGCCAAATTATTCACATATTTCGATCCTCTAAGTGTTATTAGTAGTAAACTACTTGTGATGCATATCATAGCTGACTGCAACATGCTAGTGAGAATAAACTACTGATATTACAATGATGATTAAACAGATTTACCTTCCCCTCTTAGTTCACTAAACTTTGATAAAATGGTATGTGGCTTCTTTTATTACTGGCAACTATAAAGGTAATCATTCATCTCATGACAGAAGGGAGAGTGAGTTTTTTAAAAGAACTGTGGTCCAGCCAGCACACTAAATTCCTTGAAGTGGCTGATGCTGGGGCACGGGTGCTCCAGTGGTGGGCGGGGCCGTGAGGACTGGAGGAGCACAGCGCACAGAACCAACACCAAGAGGCGTCAGGCCCACACTCTGGTTTCCAGGCAAATCTGCATACCCCTGACAGGCACAGATGGGTGCCCTCAGTCATTCATTTTAGTGCTTAAAGCCCAGGCCTAGGAAGTAGGGAGAGTTCTTTCCCATTAAGTAAAATGATTAATTTGGAAGGGCTGAGGAACTGCTTGAATGGAAAATGTCACTAGTTTTCCAGTGTATAGGTGACATTTAGAAATATCAAGAGGGCCTCTATTGACAGCACTTTCCCATGTGTTGCTTTTAGTGAGTCAGTGCAGAGAGGTGAGAAAAAGATTGCTTTCCAGACATATGTATTTTTAAAACCTATTTTCAAGGCTATCATGATTTCCTCATTTTGTTTTACTTTCATGATTGTCTCTTCTGAGGTACTAGAACTATTGGTCAAGTAAGTCGTTATTCTGGGATTCAAGAACCTCAAAGTATATATTTCTATAAAATTGATAATGTTTTCATCTTGTGAGACATTTATTTATTCTTGTCTCCTTCAATTCTTCCTCTCATTTCAAATGACACTGCCTTTAGTTCTCATTTTTTTCACGTAGTATGTTTTAATTCCTACTTTGCATTAAATGAACACAAATTTGAGTCTGGTTTTTCACCAAGGACTCAGAAAACTCAGAAATGAAACAAAATAGCAGCATAGATGAGGGGAAACATTCACATCTCTTGAAACATAGACCTAGGATGATTTTCATGTTTTATTTTACCTTGCTCTTTGCTATATGTCATCAGAAGACAGAAATTTTCGGACAAACCACATATTGCTCTAGTGGGCAGAGCCTGGAGACAACCAAATCTTTCTCCGTGGGGCTGGCTGAAGCAGACCACAGGAACTGGAGCACTTGGGGAACCAACATACTCCCCCCATTTCAAGCCTTTTATCCATGACAAAGGACTCTAAAACCAAGAAAAGTAAAAAGTACATTTAAAAAATGGTAGTAAATATAGAATCACTCATGGAAATATGTGTTCCTGGTGGTTAGATACAGTGATAAACAAGACAGATGAGGAACACATATTTCCATAGGTGGTGCAAGTGCTATGAACAAAGTCTAAGGAGGGGGAGAGGACTGAGAAAGAGAGTTGCTAGTTAGATGAGGGGCTGGGAAAGAGTCTCTGAGGCAAGCAGACAACCTGAGTGAAATAAAAGCACATCAGGGCTCTATCCAGGGACAGGGCATGCCAAGTGGAGGGAACAGCCAGTGTGAAAGTCCTGAGGTGGGAAGGAGGCAGTTCAGCATCCATTCCTATTACAAACAGACATCCTGCTCAGGTCCTGCATATGCACCAACTTTAATTAGCTAATGAGCAATAAGTATAGTGGCAAATGAAATGGTATTTATTACTTTTCAGGGCTGTACTGTTAAATTATTTTGACATGTTAAAATAATAGATTCTAGTTAAAAATAATGATCCTGGTAATGATAATGACTAAAATGATTTGTAAGGCTTCAAAATCATGAGTTACACTGACAAGTACACACAGAACCAGAAACACAGCTTTCAACTATGGAAACAACATGGGCGGTCTGGGTGCAGCAAAGCAACACTGTCTATCGTACTGATCTTTTACAATTTCAGTCTTACTAGTTATGTAAGTTCTGCTTGCATTTAACATGCAAACATATGCAAATTTGATATACACGAGCTATGAGCATAAAGAGTTTACATTTAGTGTTCTACATCTGGTGTATTTAAGTAACTTTATAATAAGAAACAGTTGTCAAAACAAGGTCTCTAAAAACCATTTCCTCTTAAAGTGGATCACAGATGACTGCAATCTGAGATCTCTGCTTTATCTTACAACCTCTTTCCTTTTTCTTCTCATTTTCTATGATTCCCTTCTGCAAACCTCTTTAACACTTTACAATTCACAGGCTCCCACCTTAAGCTGCTTTAATAATGAAGAATTTAGCTGAGGATTAGAATCCATTTTACTCTTAAGGCTTGCTTGCTTTATTTTTCTATTTCAGAATATTAATTAATACTTAATTCCTACTTTAAGAGGCAGTATTTCTTATCATGACAATCTAGAGGGGCCAAAAAATCCTGCGAGATTTTCCCCTTAATTGTAAACTCAAACATTGACACTTCTGGTCACTACTTCTGGTGGAAGCTGACAACCAGGACCACGCTAGGCATGCTTGCACTGGTTCCTTCCCTCTCATTTGCAATGCCTGTTATGTCACTGCCTGGTGGGGCTTTCTCCATAATAGCCCTCAGGAAGGTCACAATCTGACCGGAGCTCCCAGAGCACGCTCTTCATGTCACTAACGCAGCATCTTCTACACACACAACTAGTAATGCGGGCATCTGTATTCACTGCCTGGTGCACACCTTCAGGCTGGGACCATGGTACTCAATTCCCGGCCTCTAAAGCTTGGGAGAAGGTCTGATGTCTCAGGAGTTGAGCCATATTTTCCTGAATTCTATTAAAATCCAAATGACATACCGGATAGGTAATTTCCTTGACCTGTTCTCTGGTTTCCCTGAAAGCAAACTGCACTAACAACCCCACGGCGGCAGGAAGCTCCCCTTCAATGTTGAGCTTGGAGCCAGGTCTGCTCGCGTGGGCTGATTGGAACAGCTGACGAGGGGTCTGGCCGTAGGTTTTTATCATGGTTTCTAGTGCTCGTCTTTGAACTGGATCTTCAACTGCAGAGACATCCATTCCAAAATATGTCTGAAGAGAAAAAGAGAATGAAAGGAATGTAAAAAGCAAGACTTGGTGATAGTACCAAAGGGGAAACAACTTGTTTTATTCTCCAGGCAATGGACAATGGAAAGGATTTCCTTTCTCAAATTTCAAATGGAAAGGATTTTTAAATGTTTTTGAACAGGGTGATAATCATTAATAGTCTCAAAGAGATCAGAATAGGAATCATCAATGCTTTTGAATGGATGAAACAAAAATAATGTATCTTGACTGGTGTTAGTTAGGTAATTTTATAAAATTAATTTCTAATTTAAGAGAATATCATGTAAGACTTCATTTATTTGCACAGCAAAAGGAAACCATCAATAAAATGAAGACAGCCTACTGAAGGAGAGAAATTGTTTACAAATCATGTACTGATAAAGGGTTAATATCCAAAACATATAAACAACTCATACAACTCAACAGCAAAACACCCAAAGATCTAATTAAAAAGGGGCAGACGACCTGAATACTTTTCTGAAAAAGACATACAGATAGCCAAGAGGTACATGAAAATATTCTCAGCATCACTAATCATCAGGAAAATGCAAATCAAAACCACAATGAAGTATCATCTCACACTTGTTAGAATGGATAGTATAAAAAAGACAGAGACAATAAATGTTGGCAAGGATGTGGAGAAAAGGAAGCCCCTGTGCACTGCTGGTGGGAGTGTAAATTGATGCAGCCAGTATGGAAAACGGTATGGAGGTGTCTCAAAAAATTAAAAATTGAACTATCATATGATCAGCATTTCCACTTCTGGGCATTTGAAAGTGAAAGTGAAAGTTGCTCAGTTGTGTCCGACTCTTTGCAACACCATGGACTATACAGTCCATAGAATTCTCCAGGCCAGAATATTGGAGTGGGTAGCCTTTCCCTTCTCCAGGGGATCTTCCCAACACAGGGGTTGAACCCAGGTCTCCCACACTGCAGGCAGATTCTTTCCCAGCTGAGCCACAAAGGAAGCCCTCTGGGCATTTAAACAACATTAATTTGAAAAGATGTATGTACCCCTATGTTCATTACAGCCTTATTTATAACAGCCAAGATATGGAAGCAACTTAAGCATGTACACATGGAATGGATAAAGAAGAGGTAGTAAATATATGCAACTAAATATTATTCAGTCATAAAAAAGAATGAAATCTTGTTACAACATGGATGGAACTTAAAGGCATTATGCTAAGTGATATAAGTCAGACAGTCAGTTCAGTCGCTCAGCAGTGTCTGATTCTTTGCGATCCCATGAATTGCAGCACGCCAGGCCTCCCTGTACATCACCAAGGAAAATACCAAACAAGTAAGTATGATTTCATTTATATGTGGAATCTAAACAAAAGACCAAGCTCATAGGACTGGTAGTTACCAAAGGTGTGGGTTGGGCAAAATGAGTTAAGGGGGCCCACAAGGTACAAATTTCCAGTTATACAACACATAAGTCATGGAGATGTAATGTGCAGCATGATAACTACAATTAACAACACTGTGTTGCACATTTGAAAAGTTGCTAAGAGAGTAAATCTTAAAAGTATTGATCACAAGAAAAAAATTTTTTGTAACTAAGTAGGGGGTGGATGTTAACTAGACTTATTGTGGTGATAATTTCACAAAAAACTGAATCAGTATGGTTCAGTTAACTGGAAATTAATATAATGTATGTCAATTATACTTCAAATTGAAAAAAAAAGAAAAACAAAATGAGGTTTTTCTTTGGTCTTGTCTTTTAGTAAGAACTCATTAAAAAAAATAAACAAATTTTTCAATTAAGTTGATCCAAAATAGCTTCTGCAGGCAATTAGTAAGTGGATCCATTTTTTCTGTGGCTGTCTGTCAGATATTGGTCAGAAAACTGAGTCAACATCATTTCAGGTGGTGCACAAAATCAAAAGAGATAACAGAATTCAAGGATATGACAATATGGAGTCTGAAGAAAACCAGAGGATCCTGCCCCACTCCAACTTTCTCAATTCATAAGGATGAGAACTCGAAGTTCAAAGCCACATGTGTCTGCCTGAAATTGTGTGATATTCAGATGCCCTTTTGTTCTTTGTGTGAATATGCTCAAAGAAAGAGTTGGATTCCTCTCAAGACACAATGGCTGGCGTCACAGGATGACTTTGTGTTGCTAACTGATATCACATCCCCCGCATCTTGAAGATGTCTACAAATGTCAATTATTGAGATATGTTTTCTTACATACAGAGACATTAGTAAGGAACCTAGATTTTTGTATGTCTATGTCTCTTCTCTTGTCTGGGTTGAAGAATCAAGAGTCTAAACACCAGTAACACTGAAACCCAAGCAAAGTCTTTGTGGTTTCCATCTTGTAAGCTCAAGGGCAACACAACCATCCTTGGAGAGGATTCATTTAATTCCAATTCCCTCTCTGTGTGTTTGCTTTTGAGGTTTCCACATATACTGCTGAACCTGACAAGAACCTGGCAGTGAGAAGACTGTAATATGATGTATATTCTTTCAGCCTCCCCAGACAACTCGGTGAGGTTGTCAGTGGAGGAGGAAGGACAGCTTCACCTCCCAGGCAAGGGGCAGAAGACTGGCTGAGAAACAGTCAATATATTCTATCTTTAACCACAACACCGCAGAAAGGTCAGCACACAGTATGGGACTGGTGTCCTCCACGCGGTCACCTTTCTTAGGACATGAAGCTAAAGAGAAAGGTGGGTTAGGGCAGTAATAAGTCTAGAAAGGGAGTAAAAATTCAGGATTTGCCATGCCACTGTCCTTTTCTTTCCCACCTAATGTTGGTAGATACATCTTTCAAAAAAGACTTCATCTGTAATACTACATTGTTGAAAAAGTCACTTGTCCAAAACGATATATAGGAAAAGGCAAAAATGAAACTGAGATACAACGCTGCCAGGTAGCTTAAGATAGTATTATTTAGGTTCTATAGAAAACTAAAAGAGAATCTCTAAGAGTAGCAGTAAGAACTGCAACCTCTTCGATGTAAAGGGTGTTATTACACTTTTGTTCTTAGTGTTAAGAGTCAGACGGAGAGTGAGGTGCATTTTTTAAAAGTGAGGTGCAAATTTTTAAAGCTGGGTACAGATCTGTCACGTTTGTGTATCCTGCTTGTATAATTTAACTTTCAGTATTTAATCAGGAAGCAAATTCCATTTTCGTATCTACAAATAACATTTCTGTAAATGCCAAAATAAAGTTTCAAAGGTTCTTCAGAATCTTCGACATCTCCTCCCCTTGCTCACCACACTCCCACCACCACAAGCGCTCCAACAGCTGTTATAGATGCTTATCTAAGCAGGCTCATTCTTCACAGTTGTTTAATTTAATAGACTCAAAAATTCAAGAGATCGGAATAACCTTATAGCCAGAGCTCTTAAAATTTACTTTAAAATAGTACTTCTTTACCTTCTGTGTATCAGTTTCTAGTGAACCCCGTATACTAGTGAATGATGAATTAAGATCAAAATGCATTTTTACATTCCTTTTTACAGAGTTAACATTTATACTTAATTGGATGGCAGGCATTACCCTGTAGGCATTTTCTTATTTATGAGGTTGGTATTACTGTTCACATTTTACGAATCTGCACAAAAGTATAGAGAGGTTAGGGTGACACTGCAGGTCATACAGCAAGTAGCAGAGTCACAGAATGAGGATGTGAACTCAAGCCTGGGTTCAGAGACCGTGCACTTAAATGCTACCCTTCCTTTTGTCCCACGAATTGAGTTTTATTAAATTTCTAAGACAGGGCATCACTGGTGGGCCAGTGGTTAGGACTCCGTGCCTCCAATGCAGGGGGCAAGGGTTCCATCCCTGGTTGGGGAGCTAAGATGCCACATGCCATGAGGTGTGGCAAGAAAAATAAATTGTATATAAAATTTCTAGAACAATGGTACAAACTCTATCCTTTATAAAGTCTCAAAGAATTAATGAAAAAATCTAGTAAGATGAGAATTAAATGGTATATTTCAGCATGTATATACTTTTAATGTGAATTTTAAATGAGAATAATTGAAAATTTGTGCCAGTATTATAGGCACAGAGTATACTAAGGTTCATGTCCAAATTCTTAATTGCTTTTCATTTGTATTGGAGTATAATTGCTTTTCAAGGTTATGTTAGTTTCTGCTGTACAACAAAATGAACTTAATTGCTTATATTTTTATTTGGCTGTGCTGGGTCTTAGTTGCAGCATATGGGATCTAGCTCTCTGTCCAGGGATCAAACCCAGGCCCCCTGCATTGGGAGTGCAGAGTCTTAGCCACTGGACCACCAGGGAAGCTCTTAACTGCTTTTAAAGTTACATTTTAGATCAAATATGAAGCTTAAAAATTATACCTCAGTCTTTAAAACCTTTAAAGCTTACATATATACTTCTACAGAGGTATATTTTACACACAATAATAAAACACTACAGATTTTTAAATTATCATCTGATGGAACCATCATGAAAATCAAGGTACAGAGCATTTCTATCACCCAGAAAGTTCCCTGATGTCCTTTAGGCAGTCAATACCCTACTCCCTGGAGGCAACCACTGTTCTGATTTCTACCACTAGGAGATGAATCTTCCTTGTTCTAGAATTTCAGGTAAATGGAATGGATTCATACAGGGTGCATCAGGTTTCTTTCAGTCAGCATAAAACATTTCCTCTTTATTGTTGAGTAGTATTTCATTATTCAATACCTGGAATTGTTAGTCTTTTATTTCGAGTCATTCTCAATGATATAAAGTGGTAACTCACTGTGGCTCTAATGTGCATTTCCCTGATGACTAAAGATATCATTGTTGCTTAGTTGCTAAGTCATGTCTGCCTCTTTTGCGACCCGATGGACGGTAGCCCACCAGGCTCCTCTGTCCGTGGGAGTTCCCAGGCAAGAACACTGGGGTTGGTTGCCATTCCCTTCTCCAGGGGTCTTCCTGACCCGGGGGTCAAACCCGCATCTCTTGCGCTGGCAGGCGGATCCTTTATTGCTGAGCCGCAGGAAAGCCCTGGCGACTAAAGACGCCAGCTTTTTTTCATTTGCTTACAGGACACTCATATATCTTCCCTCCCTGTGTGAATCTTATTCACCTTTGCATCCCCAGAGCCTGGGGAAATAAAAGCTTCCTGACTAGGATAGGTTAAAAAATAAAAAAATGTAGACTATCTAACAACATTGAAAAATATACATTAAAGTGTAACAATTTGGCTTCTGGGAATTTAACTCAAAGACGTAAAGTGGTACATAAAGAAATAATTGAAAAAAAAATTAAAAAAAAGAAATAATTGGAGGAATATTAATTTTAGTAGTAGAAGAACACTAACAAAATATCCAAGAATAGGGGACTAGTTAAATAAATTACCAGATATCCATACTTTGGAATAAAAAGTAGCATTAATATTATTATATAAATGGGGGTTTCCCTGGTGGCTCAGTGGTAAAGAATCCACCTGCCAATGCAGGAGACAAGGGTTTGATCCCTGATCCAGGAAGATCCCACATGCTGCAGAGCAACTAAGCCTGTGCACCACAACTGCCGAAGCCTGCATGCTCTAGAGCCCGTGCTCTGCAACAAGAGAAGCCATGGCAGTGAGACGCCTGCGCACAGCAACTGGAGAGTAGCCCCCGCTCTCCATGACTAGAGAAAGGCCTGCACAGCAGCGAAGACCCAGCACTGCCATAAAGAAATAAACGAAATTATTTTTTAAAAGATGCTATGCTAAGTCACTTCAGTCGTGTCCGACTCTGTGCGACCCCATAGACGGCAGCCAACCAAGCTCCCCCCGTCCCTGGGATTCTCCAGGCAAGAACACTGGAGTGGGTTGCCATTTCCTTCTCCAATGCATGAAGGTGAAAAGTAAAAGTGAAGTTGCTCAGTCGTGTCCAACCCTCAGCGACCCCATGGACTGCAGCCTACCAGGGTCCTCCATCCATGGGATTTTCCAGGCAAGAGTACTGGTGTGGGGTGCCATTGCCTTCTCCGTTTTAAAAGATAATATTACAGAAATAAAATCATTATATAAATGAAGTGATATGTGTAGGAAGAAGAAAGTGGTTTTGATTTTTTTAAATATAAATTTATTTATTTTAATTGGAGGTTAATTACTTTACAATATTGTATTGGTTTTGCCATACTATTTATCTTTAGATGATGATATCAAAGTTGATCTTAAAATTTCTTCCTTTTGTAGTCTGTATCTTAGATATTATTCTAACAAGGCACAGATATTGTTTGTACAATAAGGAAAGGGGACGCCATTTAAAAACAGAACATGAAAAGAGTTACACAGCAGGCCTGAACTGCTCTCCTTGGGAAGGTGTGTCTGGAAGGCTTGTCCTTGGCCTTGTCTGGGAACATGGATTTCAGAAGAGTTTCTACCTTTTTTACCTGATAAAAGTGGTTCACTGCACCCAAGCTGGACAATGTGGTGTATCCTGAACGAACACCTGGTTTCCTTCTGAAGGCCCAGAACTTCTGGATGTATGAGAGAGGGTGCCTACATGACCAGTCCTCAATAAAAACCCTGGCACTGCAGCCCTAATTCTGTCAGTTCGTTGCTGGAGGAACGGAGTGAGTTCTCTGTGACTCACTGGGATAAGTCTCTTGGAAGCTGGTGCCTGGTTTCCTCCAGCTCTGCCCCACGTATCTTTTCCCTTTGCTGCCTTTGCTTTGTACCCTTCACTGTAAGGACAACTGTATGCTGAGTTCCTGAGTCCTCATCCAACCTGGGAGTAGTCTTAGGGAATCTCTGACAGATAGTATCTAAGTTATTCTTAAAGAGGCGAAACATAAACCTGAAAAAATCTTGGGCAAGTTCAGTGTCTTTGTCAATTATTCTCTTTGATAACTTGAGTATTGTAAAGAAACAGTCTAATTTTTAAATGTTCAGGTTCTACCTTATATAAATGCACAGTTTTAAAAGAGTCACTTACAGCAGGATGAAAAACATTGATGGCTTGGACAGAGGCCTTCCCTTTTTGTTTATACCCGAATACCAAGTCAATCCACTGACAGATGTTCTGGGACACGTAGTCAGACTCTAGAGCCTGTCGATGGATGAGGATAAAAAGACGGGGATCGTTACGTGCCCAAGGAGGGAGGTTGACGTGATTAACCCGCTCACCGTTCTGACGCACACCAAAATCGAAACCTAAAAGAGAAGATTAATATCAATGTTTATCTCCAGATCATGCTTCCTTTGGCCCACTGAGCAGACCTGAGAGTTCACAGAAACAGCTATTGTGTGTTATAACCAGGAAAAGGAGCATCCAGAGGATAGTAACACTGTTGCTCACCTGCTGACTTACTACTCACAGAGCTGCATGGATTAACACTATCCTAACTGAATCTGAAATCTTTCAAATTTACTCGTCCACCACTTCATGTCATATTGAAAAGCAGCAGAAAATCACTGCCTGCTAATTCTAATATTTCACTTATCAAATCTTCAAATGCACCAAGTGTGAAAACATCTCAACTGTAATCTTGATTAAAATAAAGTGAAGGTTTTTGTATAAGTATTTCAGAATTATTGGTGTTAACACATAATAAATTTAAGGCTACTTGTGTGGTAAATGTTAGCATTCTGCAATTTAAAAAACTCAACAAAGTATATACATTCCAAGAATGAACTTACTCTATTTATTTCATGGTAAATCTATAGGTCTGTTTTGATTTCATCTCCACTAAGCATTCCCATAGACAACAAAATTATACTAACATATTAAAAAGGTTGTTCTGTGATGTAAATAAGGTGTTATCTAATTGTCTCATTAGACTGCTAGTGTAAACAAAAATCTCAGAAGTGTTTCTTTAAAAAAATTGTCCTGGGGGAGTAGGAGGGAGCCTAGAGAGGGAAGGGATATATGTATGTATACATAAAACTGATTCATGTTGTACAGCAGACACTAATACAACATTGTAAAGCAATTATATTCCAGTTTAGAAAACTAAATAAAAAATTAAAAAAAAATTATCCTAAAGGAAATGTTACCTTTGAACAGAAATTTTTTGCGCTACTTTTTATGGAAAGAAAATCTGATCATCATAGCAGAACACAAATTTTAAAAAGCCTCTTAAAAGCTGATTATGCTCCATATGAAAGTAAGTTGCTGTCTGACTGCTTTTTGATCTTGTGAAAACAACTGGAAGGATCTTCACTAATTTTGGAGGCACCTGGAAATGATATATGATATGATACGAAATATAAACCAAGAGCTTATATAAAATTAACAAGGGGTGAGGGTGAGGGTCACCTCAAAAAGCCCAGCAGTCATCTGACAGCTGCAGGGTGACAGTGTCAAATGGATTGGCTGAGCACCTCCAGACTCTGTGTGGCAGCTTCAAGGGAGGCAGCAGAGATTCACTGATTGAACTGATTGAACAGTAGTGATGAGGCATGTAAGGGTTGAGCAGGAGAGGGGTGAGCAGCAGGGGGCTTGATGAACTCAAATCGTTCCTAACTTTCCGGGGCTCTGGACATATCAGAAGGGTAGACACTTCACCCAGAGCGGGTACCTGGAGGTACAATGAAAGGCCTACAGGAACACTCATAGGAAATCACAGGATGTATGCTATGGCAAGTTATCTTTTCCAAAAATGGCTATAATAACACTTGCTGCTGTGCATGCTTTTCTAGAATCTCACTACTTCCCTATTAAGTGGCAAAGTCTATGTCTCCTTCCTTTTGAATGTGGGCAGGCCCTCGTGACTACCTCCCAAGCAGAATGCACTCGAAGGCCATGCTGTGGCCTCCAAGGCTAGGCTGGAAAAGGCCATGCAGCCTCTGCTCATCTCTCTCGGGACACTCGTGTTAAGAGCCCGGAGTTGCCAACTAGGATGTCCGAGGCTGCATGCTGCAAGAAGTCCACAACAGTCCATGTGGAAAAACCACACGGAAAACTACAGACACTAAAGAAGGAGCAGCCCGCCAGCC
This sequence comes from Oryx dammah, assembly GCF_014754425.2. Lineage (NCBI taxonomy): Eukaryota > Metazoa > Chordata > Mammalia > Artiodactyla > Bovidae > Oryx > Oryx dammah. The sequence goes on along the minus strand of NW_024070190.1, from coordinate 6,992,482 downwards.
TGATGCTGCTCTGTTTCCCTGATGTTCCTGCTGCAGCCAATCTGAATGTAACTGCACAAGAGACCCTGAGCCAAAACCACAAAAATCACCTGGCTGAGCTGCTCCTGAATTTCTGACCTGCAAAAACTATCATGTGTGAAACATTTAATGTTTTGAGTCACTAAGTACTGGAGTTACCTGTTATACAGCTATAGATAATGGGAACATACATATAAGAAACCACGGACAGGGAGACAAGCAGCAGACTGACTGAGGCAGGAACCACAAGGCAGGTACCCCAAATTGAGGGTGTTGATATTTCACTGAGGCATTTCTTACTTGGGCAACACTATGAAACATGCTCTAAGTAATTAGCAGCACAGGTTTATTAGTGATTATCTAAATAACTCCAGAGAAGCCAGTTAATACAGTAAAAAATTCTGAAGTAATTGGCCAACACTTTAACTTCCCTAAAGATATAATTCTCAATTTCACATATTCCTAAATGTCACATAAAACTATGAAATTAAGTAATGAAAGAAAAGACACCTTATAAAGGATTAACTGATCTTACATTAAACAACAGGTATGATTAGCTGAGATTGTTGGTCACTGGCATCACAGAAAATCTGATTTTATTTTCTAGTGTCACTTTTCATTATTCAGTAACTCTAGTCAGAGTGTTTTACTTCTAACTTAGTCATTACTCATAAAATCATTGACATTTGGTTAATTTAGATTGTTCTTTAATAAATTCATGACTTTTAAAAATAATCAGCATATTACAAATTTTATAATTGGAGAAGAAAATAAAGCAATTTCTGTAACAAAATTAAAATATACATGTTTACAAATGCTTTTAATAGTTAATATTTAAAATCCTCAAGCTCATTTGGAAATAAAATTACATGTCTAGTAAGTAAAGCCATTTCTCTTATTTGGGGACTCAAATTTTAGAACTTACGAAAGTATTTTTATTTTTGGAAAATTATAAAGTAAGTACAAACTCTAAGAAATTTAAATTAGAAATGATTTATTGCTGTACCTTCACGGTTAACTAAGAATTCTGGAAGATAGAAAAACTCTGGGATAAGTTCTTTCACATCAGTCATGGACTCAAAAGATGAGAGGCGCCAAGTTGTATTTGTAGAATGAAAAGTTCTGTCTGGAATGTCAAAACTTTGATCTAAAAATAAATACAAATAACACACTTAAGACACAAAGACTTGATTCCATTTGAAACTTGTAATAATTAATTTACTTTCAATACTTCAAAAATATTAAAATGATTTTATTTGTCCATAATGTAAAAGAGGTTATTTGTGTTCCTGAAAATAAATATTACTCTACATAATTTGAGACTGTATTATCGTTAAACTGTATTACGCTTTCACGTGTAACTAGATAAATTTTTATCACTTGTTTAATTGATTAATATTAAGTGTCTGCCCAAGAAGAATGAAAGTTCCATAAGAACAGATACCTGGGATATCAACCATACCAAGCACATTCTAGGAATTAGATAATTATTTATTGAATGAATAAATATGGAAGGAAAATTAAAATTTAAGTAGGTAAAAATAGTAGGTAAAAATAGTTTTTACCCCATCAAGAAACAGAATTATTCCTTTACCTCTAATCAGTAAGACTATTTTTCTTCTCTCTTTCTGGGGTGACAGGGGCACTGCTTTTAAATGTTCTAACTCTTAGCTAAATAAGTAAAATTCCCTATGAATGAAAATAAACTAATAGTTACTCTTTTGTTAAGCTTTCCTTGTGTAGACTATTGACAATCAAGGACTGAATTTCAATTCTGTCTTTTCTGTCAACAGTTAACAGACTTTCTAGCCTAGAATATGAAATGGTATCTAAACTCCAGCTCTTGAGAACATCAGCAGTGTGGATTCTTCTTAGGCACCACGTTTACCATCTAATACTCCCCTCAACCTGTTGGAATTTGAACATTTCTTTTCACCTGGAGACTGTTAGAGACTAATTTCAGCATCAAGCAAGGCACAATTTTTTTAAAAATATGCTAAATCTTCCCCAAGCCTGACCTGCTTTGCCAAGCAATGTTTTCTATCACTTTTACTACTTTCTCCTCTCTTCAGCTGAATCAGTTAGAATTGGCTGGGCACTAAATAAAATCTGGAGCTTCCCTGGTGGCTCAGATGATAAAGCATCTGCCTGCAATGTGGGAGACCCAGGTTTGATCCCTGGGTTGGGAAGATCTCCTGGAGAAGGAAATGGCAACCCACTCCACTCTTGCCTGGAGAATCCCACAGATGGAGAATGGTAGGCTACAGTCCATGGGGTCGCAAAGAGTCAGACACGACTGAGTGATTTCACTTTCACTTTCTAAATAAAATCTGGGATGAAATAAGGTTTGTAAATTTTTTTGTTGTTTTTTCTCAGAAATTAGGGAGGGCCACTTAAAAAAATACTAACTCGCTCAGGATAAAAAGTTATTAATCTAAATGGAATCCAGAAAAATTAAAGGCAATTCTGTGAGGCTACGGTGGAATCACAATACAGAGCGCCTACAGAACTGTGGAAACGGAGAAACACACTGAAGCTTCTGTTTGAATTTTTAAATTCTCTGTAGTTTCTTAACTTTTTAAATAAGTAATACTATACTATAATCTAGAACATGTATGAACTCAAGTGGCAGTTGTTAACTTAGCACTTTTGTTCCCCAGGGGACATTTTTGGTTCTCATGGCTGGTGAGGGATGCCACGGGCATCTAGTAGGTCAAGGCCAGGGATGCTGCTAAGTGACCCACAGTGCACAGGACAGTCTCCATTACAGAGAACTATGTAGCTCAGAACGACTACAGCGCCAAAGTGAGAAACCCTGGTCGCAGAGTCGGACATGACTGAAGCGACTTAGCAGCAGCAGCAGAAATAAATTAAAATGCCATCACAAATCATTTTAAATTAATCAGAAGAATAGAATGGGGACTGAGCTAGTCCCTGTTGTCTTTTTAAAAAATCACTCTTAAATACACAGTGAGGAAAACCTAGCATAATAGTTGATTGAGAGTTTTATATTAGATTCTTGGACGACATGAAAAAAAATGAAGGGCAATAACAGTTCTGTTATATACTGCCGTTGTCCCAAACCACTTCTGAAATATTCTTTCATTTTTATTATTATTTTGGCCATACCACCTGACTTGCAGGATCTTAGCCCCCTGACCAGGGACTGAATCTGTGCCCTCAGCAGTGAAAGTGTGGAGTCCTAACCACTAGGACTGTCAGGGAATTCCTGAAATATCCTTTTTTATTCTGACTGCTACTTTTTAATAACAGCATTCACAAATCAGAACACATCCAGAAAGATGAGCAGAACAGTGACAGGTTTGGAAACCAGAGCAAACATCGCTTAAATAAGTACAAAACTATCTTATTTATTTCTGCATTCCTTGCAGCAGGCCTTGTATATAGGAGGCTCTTAACTAAGGATAATTAGCCTAGGGATAAACAAGAGTGAGAGGAGGAGGAGGCCAGGGTAGTAATATTCAAATATTTGGACAGCTGTCATATGCAACATTTGTTTTGTGTACTGACACACAGAAGAGGGACAAATACAAGAAAGCCCCTTTCACAGACCAAGTGGTCTACAGAACACAAAATCTTTCCTCCAAGAGGTTGCATGCATATGAGTAAATATATAGAGAAGTTCAAGAAGAGTCGAGTAATTGAATGGATAATGATTCCACAAAGGATTCTGTTCCAGGAGGAACAACTACAGGGCTAGTACCACTGACTCACTAGAAACTGACAGGGTTTCTCACTAGAAATCATTGTTCTCACTAGAAACCTACTTGCATACAAAGCAATAAATTCACCTGTATCGAAGCCATCTTCAGGTGTGTGGGCTGCCACTGAAGATTATTCCCTAGGTAGTTACTATGGTGAAGGTGGCAGTGCAGGTCTCCTAACAGCCACTTACTGATAACAACTTAAAATTTCCCTTTAGGGGCCAAAGATAACAGGTTATCTGAAATCATTAAGTTGAACATTTTAAAAAAGTGAATTCATAACTTTAAAAGGGAGGGTAAAGTTCTTCCTATGTGAATGACATCTTAACTTTTAAAAAGTGAACTGCATTTTTATAAATGTAGGAAAGTTCAATTTGAGGCTGAAATCTGAGACATTATCGAGATGATTTGGCTTACTGCAAGTTTCTCTTTTAAAAACTTAAATTTATTGGACTGCACGTGGGATTTTCAATCTTCATTGCGGCATGCAGAATCTTAGTTGAGGCATGTGGGATCTAGTTAGTTCCCTGACCAGGGATCGAACCCAGGCCTCCTGCATTAGGAGGGCAGAGTCTCAGCCACTGGACCACCAGGGAAGTCCCAGCAGGTATCTTACGGAGACTTTTGTTCAGAGAGTAAGCAGAATTCCTTTCCCTACGGTTTGATTAGTTCTAACACACTCTCAGGATGTCAGCAGGCCAGTCCCCCGCTGCCCAGTCTGGCCTCAAGGCGGTCAGCAGCCGTGCTCACCTTGGTATGCCAGGAACATCTTCGTGAAGGGCGGCATCCTGACCAGGAAGTGCAGCACGGTGCCGCTGTTGGAGTAATGCGAGCCGTAGTGGTAGGGCTGCACCGGGGGCACGGGGTCGTCGTCCCGGGCGCCCCTGCGGTACTCCTCCTCCAGGTACTGCGGACACGGGCCGGGCGGCGACAGTCAGCTCCGCGTGCAGCTGCACAGGCCACCCTCAGCTTCTGGCCATCCTTCTCTACTGCCCTTCAGGTGCCATCCTCCATAGCTTGCCCTCAGCCTTCTGGAGCTTCTGGGGGCCTCCTCCTTGGCGTCCCAGGGAGGGCTGGCCACTCGAGAAGCATCTCACCATCTGCACGTTTACCCTCTTAGTCCCTCATAGAAAACCCACCTGTTCTGCATGGTAGTTCTCAGCCCTCTGGTTCCCCACTAATGGCTCATAATGTTTAAACTGATCAACAAATAAGAACTTCCACTTTCACCAGAGATGTCTTCATTTTAAGAGGGTTTCAAGACGTAATGCTATGTTCTTTAGAGAAATGCTTCTCTCACAGAGGAAATGCAAGAGAAATGTAAAAACTGTATCACATTATTGAAATTCTTTACTTTACCATTTTATAGCTGTTTTGCAGTAGACTTACACAGAAATAAAAAAGAATTTGGTGATCTTTCAACTACTCTTATCTTCCCATCATAAAGTAAGAAGCTCAACCAAAGTATTAATATCTGTCACTATTCTCATCTCCTATAGTTTCTGTCTCTAATAAAGTCAGGTGAGAGTGAATTTTCTGGAGTCATTGCTTTTTGATTTCCATAGCACTGCCCCATTTTTAGCTACACAAGAATCAAGCAGTGACAGCTGTAAGATTCCTGGAGGGATCTTTCTGAAATTTTGACATAAGATAACATGGTGAATATGAGAAAACTGCTTCAACTGCTCCTATCTTTATACTGTGTGAAGAATACAACATATGCCTAATGAGTTTTTGTGAATTTCCAACAGGATTCCATTAACATTAATTTCACAGAAATGGATAATTAACTTCTATTTTAAACTTTAAAATCCAGTATTTTTTGTTAACAAACCTGTATACAATTTGCTGAGATGAAAAACAAGGGGTTATGGTAAATTACAAATATATTGATATTATTATATATAACACTAGGGAATATAAACAGGTCCCTGGACATTTTTGTGATTTTTATAAGGAATATAGTTATTTCATACATTTGAATGTAACAATGGATTATGAGCTTCCAATTTACACAACAATAAGTGTATTTATTTGGGGGGGGAAGTGTTTTCAGAGAATTGAAGACAGAAAAGAATATTTAAAATCACATAATGATTTCCAGTTGCCTGTCAGTTGCACACGGAAGTGGGAAACAGAAAAATCAATACTATACATTGAAAATTAGGTAAAACACAAGTCCCCAAACCAAAAATCCAGTTTTAACTTATCAAAATACACAAGGAAAAACTGAACCTACCTTGTATGTGTCCACATAACGGTCTTCTTTTTCTTTATACTGCACAGCTATGGGCTTGGAGAGATTTCTATAAAGGAAGAGATGATGGAAAGCATTGGAAGTATGTTAATACTGTCAGGATTAAGTTGCCTCAGATGTTTACAAGTAAATAAGTGATCAACAAGATACTTGGCCCTTGGTTTAGTGCTTACACATGTTGCTTCGCCACTAACAGTCACCGTTCACAATTATAATTCTATAAACTGTGAAGACAGAATTTTTCTAAACAGATGCATATCGGTATTATGAATTTTTGACTTACAAGTAACCAAGAAGAGCTTCTCCCTCCTCTCCCTGGTTCCTCTACTTCCTCAAATCGTAACTGATGCTGCCCATGGCAGATGATTCCCTGGAAGTTTCTGTCCCCATTTCCTGACCCTACACCCAGTTAGGCAATGAAGAGTGAAGGGCAGTTTGGCCAGGAGTATGATCATGAGGAGATGTTATGTAACTATTAGGTTAGTGAAAACTGAAAAAAACAACACGTGCTCACAGTGACTATGTTGAGATTTGGAGTGCAAGTATGAAATAAACATTTTATCTAATTCATGGATAGTGAGTGACGCTATGTGTCTGGTGGAGAGAATGTATGTAAGCATGTGTATGTCTGTGCTGGTGTTTATACTGTATCAGGAAGGCAAGAAAACTGGATGAATCTCCACTTTTAAAAGCTACAGAGCCAAGCAGCATGTCTGTGTGGCCCATGAAAGAGCAAGAGAACAGGAGCCAACAAAGATGGACATGCTCCGCTGGCTGAGATGCCCTCTGGTCTGGCACCAGGATGGAGCCACCTGGAGGTTCAACATCTGGCATGACAACTAGATCAACATGAAGATTTGCTCACATTTCAGTATGCCAAACCAGGTCTGCTGAGCCAGGGTGGATATATCTATTTTGGAGGAAAATTATTTCATAGGGATATTAAAATTAGCAATTAGCAAACACATTAATTTCATTTTTGAAACTTTCATAATCCTAAAAACTTTGTTAAAAAGTAAAAACAGTTTTATATCAATAGAATAGATAAAAAGTCACATCTCAATATAGAAGAAATCATGATCCTGGCATGCAACTTTTTCTAAACAGTATAAATAGTTCTTTGTGAACACAAGTAGTGTTGTTGTGGATGGAAAATCAGAAGTTATTGATGAGGCAAATAGAATAAACCAAAAATCAACCACAATATATCACTACAGCATATCTGGAAAGGTATATGTTTTCCTCCTTATTTCTATATGTATATCACTTTAAAGTAAAAAGAACCCCCCATAATATATATTTCTACAGTATCATTTTTAATGACTACAATGTAGAACAATTTACTCAAACCGAGCATTGTACATTTAGGTTGATTCTAAATTTCAGTTACTTTAAAAAATGATGTGAGGACTAATATTTGCTTGAAGTGCCAGGCACTGTTATTAGCAATGAACTGGCTCCTGCACTCATGAAGCTCACTTCCAGGCATAACCCTTCCGGTCAAGCACATTTCCTAAAGTATTTCCTAAGAAAATACTCTAAGAAAATATTTCCTAAGAAAAAAGTCCTAGAAGTTAAATTGCTGAAACAGAGTATGCAATTTCTAAAGAGTTCTTTGGTTATATACAGTCAAACTGTCTTTCCGAAAGACTGCATCTCTTTATATCAGTAGTGTATAAATTTAAATGTACATTAGCAGAGTACAAAAATGTCTAAAAGAGAAATAATGTACCATCTGCTCTTTTTAAATTGACAAATACATTAAACTGAATCTGATTTCTTGAAGTTATAATTAAAATATTCTAATATAGTAAGTAGTATATTTGCAGTCAACTTTTTTTTTAAACTAAGAGAAGTGTAACTGACATATAACGCTATATTGGTTTCAGGTATCCAACATAATGATTCAATATCTGTATATTCAAAATTACAAAATGATCATCCCAATAAGTCTAGTAAACATCTGCCACCATATATACTTACAAAATTTTTGTGCTGTGTTAGAGAACTTTTAAGATTTACTCTCTTGGCATATTATTAACTATAGTCACCATGCTCTACATCACATCCCCATAACTTATTTCATAACAAGAAGTTTGTACTATTTGACTCCCTTCACCCATTTTGCCACAACTCCTCCCACCCCCACCCCTTAATGCTTCTGGCAACCACCAAACTGTCCTCTGTATCAATGAGCTTAGCTTTTTGTTTTGTGTGTTTTCACTTTTAGAGTTCATATATAAGTGAGATCATACTTCAGTTCAGTTGCTCAGTCACGTCTGACTCTTTGTGACCCCATGGACCGCAGCACGCCAGGCCTCCCTGCCCATCACCAACTCCCGGAGTTTATCCAAACTCATATCCATTGAGTCGGTGATGCCATCCAACCATCTCATCCTCTGTTGTCCCCTTCTCCTCCTGCCTCCAATCTTTCCCAGCATCAGGGTCTCTTCAAATGAGTCAGTTCTTTGCATCAGGTGGCTAAAGTATTGGAGTTTCAGCTTCAATATCGTCCTTCCAATGAACACTCAGGACTGACTTCCCTCAGGGATGGACTGGTTGGATCTCCGTGCAGTCCAAGGGACTCTCAAGAGTCTTCTCCAACACCACAGTTCAAAAGCATCAATTCTTCAGTGCTCAGCTTTCTTTATAGTCCAACTTTCCCATCCACATGACTACCGGAAAAACCATAGCCTTGACTAGACGGACCTTTGTTGACAAAGTAATGTCTCTGCTTTTTAATACGCTTAGGTTGGTAATAACTTTCCTTCCAAGTAGTAAGCGTCTTTTAATTTCATGGCTACAGTCACCATCTGCAGTGATTTGGGAGCCCCCCAAAATAAAGTCTCTCACTGTTTCCCCATCTATTTGCCACGAAATGATGGGACCAGATGCCATGACCTTAGTTTTCTGAATGTTGAGCTTTAAGCCACTTTTTCACTCTCTTCTTTCACTTTCATCAAGAAGCTCTTTAGTTCTTTGCTTTCTGCCATAAGGATGGTGTCATCTGCATATCTGAGGTTACTGATATTTCTCCCAGCAATCTTGATTTCAGATTGTGCTTCATCCAGCCAGCGTTTCTCATGATGTACTCTGCATATGAGTTAAATAAGCAGGGTGACAATATACAGCCTTGATGCACTCCTTCCCCTATTTGGAACCAGTCTGTTGTTCCATGTCCAGTTCTAACTGTTGCTTCCTGACCTGCATACAGATTTCTCAAGAGGCAGGTCAAGTCAGGTGGCAGGTCTGGCATTCCCATCTCTCAAAGAATTTTCCAAAGTTTGTGGTGATCCACACAGTCAAAGGCTTTGGCATGGTCAATAAAGCAGAAATAGATGTTTTTCTGGAACTCTCTTGCTTTTTCGATAATTCAACGGATGTTGGCAATTTGATCTCTGGTTCCTCTGCCTTTTCTAAAACCTGCTTGATTATCCAGAAGTTCATGATTCACATACTGTTGAAGCCTGGCTTGGAGAATTTTGAGCATTACTTTGCTAGTGTGTGAGATGAGTGCAATTGTGCAGTAGTTTGAGCATTCTTTGGCACTGCCTTTCTTTGGGATTGGAATGAAAACTGACCTTTTACAGTCCTGTGGCCACTGCTGAGTTTTCCAAATTTGTTGGCATATTGAGTGCAGTACTATCACAGCATCATCTTTCAGGATTTGAAATAGCTCAACTGGAATTCCATCACCTCACTAGCTTTGTTCGTAGTGATGCTTCATAAGGCTCACTTGACTTGGCATTCCAGGATGTCTGGCTCTAGGTGAGTAATCATACCATCGTGATTAACCAGGTCGTGAAGATCTTTTTTGTATAGTTCTTCTGTGTATTCTTGCAACCTCTTTTTAATATCTTCTGCTTCTGTTAGGTCCATACCATTTCTGTTCTTTATTGAGCCCATCTTTGCATGAAATGTTCCCTTGGTATCTCTAATTTTCTTGAAGAGATCTCTAGTCTTTCCCATCCTATTGTTTTCCTCTATTTCTTTGCACTGATCACTGAAGAAGGCTTTCTTATCTCTCCTTGCTATTCTTTGGAACTCTGCATTCAAATGGGTATATCTTTCCTTTTCTCCTTACTTATCTGTATGGTATTTGTCTTTGTCTGACTTTTTCACTTAGCATAACGCCCTCAGGGGCCATTCATGTTGTCACAAGATTCCATTCTTTTCTTTTTTTAACACTAAATAGTATTCTTACGTGTGTATATGTGTCTGTGTGGCATTTTCTTTTTCTGCTCATTCACTGATGAACACTTAGGTTGTCTCTGTATCTTGGCCACTATAAATAATGCTGCAGTAAACATGAGGGTGCAGGTATCTTTTAGAGTTAGTGTTTTAATTTTCTCTGGATTAAATATCCAGAAGTAGAATGGCTGGATCATAGGATAGTTTTAATATTTGAGGAGCCTCCATAATGTTTTCCACAGTGGTTGCACCAATTTACATTCCCAGGAACAGTGTACAGGGTCTCTCTTCTCCACGTCCTTGCCATGAGTTGCTATTTCTTGACTTTCTGATAATAGTCAGAGAATGTTATTTAAAACTAAAGAAACAGAATATTCCCGCATCACCTATGGCTATTTGGTTACTCTAAAATGCAACTCTTTCAGGAAAGGCAGGATAAAAGCTTAATTCTTTTCCTTAGCTGTCAAATCTCAAAAGTAGAGAATTGTTGCCCCATCCAACAGCAACCAATAAGTTTAGTTTTGCTTTGTTTTAGGGGCCTTTGAACAGGGAGGCCTGGCGTGCTGCGATTCATGGGGTCACAAAGAGTCGGACACGACTGAGTGACTGAACTGAAAGAGTATCATTATTAACTTCAGTATTTTCTTTTTACTTAAATGTGTTTCAATCAGTTATGGTCTTTATACTTTTTGATGCTCTGATTGTCCTATCTTTGGCAGTGAGAGCCACTTCAAGTTGGCTCCTAAGTCCTTTATTTTTTTATAATTATAGTAAAAAAACACACATCACTGAACTTACCATCGTAGCCCCCCTCCAGTACCTAGCTCAATAGTGTTAACTAATTTACACTGTTGTGCAATAGATCTTTAAAGCTTTTTCACTTTGTAAAACTGAAACTCCACACCTACTGAGCAACAACTCCCCATGTCCCCATCCGCCCTCCTCCGCCACTCCCCAACAAACACCATTTAACTCTCTGACTACCCTAAACAACCTAAGTAAGTGGAATCACATGGTGTTTGTTTTCTTGTGGCTGACTTATTCCATTTAGCACAATATCCCCAAGGTTCTTCCATGTGACAGGACTTCCCTCCTTCTTAATGTTAAATAATGTTCCATATTACATATGTACCAAGTTTGCCACAACTATTCATCCACAGATAGACACCTGGGCTGCCTCCACCTCTTGGCTACTGTGAATAAAGCTGCAATGAACATGGGTATGCAAATATGGCTCCCACTCTTTTGACAAGACTATATTAATTTTCTTGCTCTCTGACACAACAAAATGTCCCAGGCTCATCTTATGTGCTTTCTTCTAATAAATGTACAAGAAATGAAAAAATAGGAAATCACTATTTGGTAACCCCCAGTGAAATCACAGACTCAAGAAATAATCATCAATGAAACAAACAAGTTCAATGGGGGGCTGAAGCCACAGATCAGCCTAAGCATCCTTAACAGTGGGATATCACATGCCTCCTGATATGGGGCAAGAAAAAGTTCACATCACTACCTCTAGAGAGTTTTTGCTTAAAAAAAAGTTGAACCTGAGTCTAAGCAAGCCTTTAGAAGTAATTTCCAGTACCTAGGAAATACAGCAGCTAGAGGAAAAAGCTAAATGCTAATGTGGAACGGGGGACATTCGACAAGATAAATGACCTTTTTTTCCTTAAACAAGCCAATGTTAGGAATAAAGAGAAAAATACATACATAAAACTAAGGGCTGTTCTAAGATTTATGTCTTTAGAGACAAAGCAACCAAAGGTGATAATGAGCCTGATTCAAGCAAATCAACTATATAAAGAGACATCTTTGATATAATCAGGGGACATTTAAAAATAGGCTGGATATTAGATGATACCATGAAATTGTTTTTATTTTCTTTGATATGATAATGGCACTGAAGTTATGTAACAAAATGTTTTACTTTTTTCTTAAGAGATGTATACTATAGAACATACGAGTGACATAAATGTGTGTGATTTGTCTTAAGGAAAAAAAGATGATGCAAGTTCGGCAAAAATTTTCATCATTATTGAGTTGGGGTGATGATCATATGGGGGTTTATTACACATTCATTCTGTTTTTTGCATGTTTGAAAATTTTCACAAGAAGAACTTTAATGACATAAATTCAGCACGTTGACAAAGCCAATAGGTGATGATGTCTTCAGTTACCTGTAGACTGATGGGTCGCTGAGGTCAAGGGTCTCACTAACATAGTCTGCCAGTATGAACGGGAACACTGGATACTGCATGAGATCATTGAAAGATCGGCCGGCATGTTTGTTTAAGTGAGTCAGATACTCAAAATTAGTAATTTGCCCAGTATACCACAAATTTGTCAGAGCGGTGATATTGCCATATTCCAGAAGATTAGGGAGGTTATTGGTTAGTATACTGTGGTATACATCATCGCGAACCTAGAACAGGAGAAAAAAAAACAGCCCAGATTTTATTTTTAGTCTTGACACTTTCCTCCAAAGAATCCATGATATCATAGGCATGTTACTAATCTCAAGTCCTTCAAGAAAACACTTTTTGCCCAAGAACACTGACTAGTGGGGAATTAAAATTCAAATCTAGGTCTTCCTCTAAAGGTTGTGCTATATATATTTATTTATTGAAGTACAATATTATATTAGCATCAGGTGTACAACATAGTGATTCAATATTTTTATAAATTATACTCCATTTAAATCTTATAAAATATTGACTATAGTCCTTGTGCTGTACAGTATATCCTTATAGTTTATTTTCTACATAGTAGTTTGTACTTGGTAATCTCCTCTGCCTGTTCTCTCCCCACTCATACCACTAGTTTGTTCTCCTCATATTTGAATCTGTTTCTGTTTTGTTACATTCATTTACTTTTGGCTCTTAACCACTATGTTTTGCAGCTGGAGAAATCAGTAAGAAACTAAGAAGTCTATACAGAAAAATCACTTACATACAGACCCTAAGGGAAAAAAATGTCAATAAAAGGAAATGAAGTGTCTTCATCTATATAAATGAAACACGCTGTAGCAGAAAGAGCACGGTTTTCTGAATTAGACAGACCAGGTCTTTTTTCTTGCTTAAATCTTTTGTGCTGTAGTTCCCATACTGTAATATGGGGATGCTGCTGCTGCTAAGTCGCTTCAGTCGTGTCCGACTCTGTGTGACCCCATCGACGATCTCTTACCAGGCTCCTCTGTCCCTGGGATTCTCCAGGCAAGAACACTAGAGTGGGTTGCCATTTCCTTCTCCAATGCATGAAAGTGAAAACAAAAGTGAAGTCGCTCAGTCGTGTCCGACTCTTAGCGACCTCATGGACTGCAGCCCACCAGGCTCCTCCGTCCATGGGATTTTCCAGGCAAGAGTATTAGAGTGGGGTGCCATTGTCTTCTACAAATATGGGGATAGTAAGATTTATTTCATGAGAATGAAATAAAATATCCTACATAAAAACAGGATACCTCATTTTCACTACTGATGGAAAACTAATATATGAACTCTTTTTTTAAGAGATTCAGAAAAGTTCTGTCACAGAAAAAGGGTGTTCTGATTTCTTCTAAAGCAATTAAATGATAATTGGTAATAAATGGAAAAAAAATAGAGGAACCAGGCCTTTCTAAAAACAAATTTGAATTACCCCTCTTAAATGTGTATATGCTTCAGGCATAGGAAGATGAGCCAAAGATGTGGATGATTAGAGATGAGACTAAAAGTGAATGAGAAGAATGAGCTTAGTTATGGAACAGGCATAAGATCACAGGGTATTTAAGAACCTAAACCTGGAGGTCTGTTTCACAACAATGTGAATATACTTAACACTACTAAACTGTATGCATGAAAATGGTTAAGATGGCAACTTCTATGCTATTTTTTTTAATCAGAATAAAAAATTTTAAAAAAAGTTCAAAGCAAAAATAAAAACCTAAACCTACAGCCTAAATCTGAAGGTTGCCAGATGCTGAAGCTAAGGTTGGTGGGAGAGAATTTATGACAGTTTGCATACTAAACTCTGCAAGGAAAAGGAAACATTTATTCATTCAACAAGTATCGACTGTGCACCTATATACCATGCTACAGCTGTAGCACTTAACAAAACGGTCTTTACATTCTGCTGGGCAGACACTGTTGGATGCTATGAAGTTCTCTAGAGAAAAGAGGAAAGTCAAGGAGACAAAGGGATTCCTGGGGGTAGGAGTGAGAAAGGGTTGCTGTTTTAAATACATAATCAGGGAAGTCTCTCTGATAAGAGGTCATTTGATCAGGGAACCTGAAAAAAGTAAGGGCGTGAGTCATGTAGATTTCTAAGAGGAAAAGCATTCCAGGCAGCATTTTAGGGAGCTGTAAGTGCAGAGGCTTTCAGGAATCAGTGTGCCTGCTATAGTCAAGGAAAAGGAAGTCTCCACAGATGGACTAGAGACAGTGAAGGATAGAACAGTAGAAGATAAGGTCAGAAAGAATAAGGAAGTGCTAGGTTATTCAACTGTAAGGTCCCGGCTTTTAATGGAGTGACAGAGACAGTGGTCAGAGGGCTCTGAGGAGAGGAATGGCACAATCTGACCCATTTTAACTGCTGTGTTGAGAGCAGTCTGAAAGAAGAGGGAGTGCGGAAGCAGGGAGGCCAGTGAGGAGGCTAGTGCAATGATTTATGCAAGAGCTGACAGTGCCTTAGACCAGGATGGCAGCAGTGGAAACACTCAGATTCTGGGTATACTTTGAGGGGCGAACCAACTGAATTTACTGAAAAGAGCAGATGATTAAGAGGAGTCAGAATAAGTAGGATGACAGAATAAGAGGAGTCAAGGATAACCCCAAGATTTTTGAACTGGCCAAGCATAAAGGGTGGAGTTGCCATTTATGGAGCTGGGGAAAACTGGAGATTTTAGGGGGAAAATTAGAAGTTCAGTTTTGTCCATGTTAAATTTGAGATGCCAATTAGACTTTAATGCAGAAGTCCAGTGAGGAAGGTTTTCCCCCCACTTTCTTTAAAGAAAGAATAATCAGCTGTGTCAAATGCTGCTGCTAAGTAAGATGGAGACTAAGAAACACAACTGTGGGGTTTAGCAACATTCAGGTCACTGGTGATGCTGACCAGAGGTCATGGTGGGGTGGTGAGGAAAAAGTCTGACTGGAGCATTCCAAAAGAGAATCTGAGGAGAGGAACTGGAGGCAGCAAGCACACACAATTTCTTCCAAGAGGTTTTCTATCAAGACAAGCAGACACACAGTAGCTGAAGCAATGTGGTAGTCAAGAAAGGGTTTGTCAAAAATGAAATCTACTATCAAGGTTAAACTACTTCAGGTTGGTTATACATTCATTTATTTACTTATTACAGATACAGTCACTCTGGGGAATAAAAATTTAATACAGTCTTGGAGGACAAAAATAGTAAAAGATTTACTTTAATCAGTACTAAGAAATAGGGTAATTTTCGTTTGACTTCAGAAATAAAGTTCAAATAAGTTAAAACTTCATTTAGTCAGTATGAGTGTAACTAAACTGATTCCATTATCTTTTTGAAAAAGTATATCAATATAGGCAAATTTACCTTGGTGTTATCAAATGCTAACAGGAGTGTTCTGCCATTTGTTAAAAATATTTCTACAGCATTATCCCTCAACTGCCACCAACGCTTGTGAACTTCTTTAATTTCTTCATATGTCCAGGAAAACGATGCTGGTTCCAATTCTCCTTGAAGGCTCTAAAGTCAAAGGAAATAACATGAAAGCATTTGCTCTACATGAAACAGAATCATTTTAATTTTACATTTTAAAACACTATCAAAATGCAATATAAAGCCTTCCTTCTGTGGCAAAGTGGCAGATAAGACTCTCTAAAAATCCTCCTGCTACTAAACACTTCAAAATGCTGGATAAAATCTAAAAAAAAAAAACTGAGTTAATAAACTTCATTTAAACTTTATTAATAGGCTGTATTTTCCAGAGAGGTTTTCTGTGTATAAAACTGAGCAGATAGTATGGAGTTCCCACATATGGCTTGTCTGCGCTCAGTTTCGCTACAGTGAACATCTTGTACTCACGTAGTACATGTGTTACAAATGATGAGCCACTATTGAACAGATTATTCTTAACTAAAGCCCACAGTTTAATCTTGGTGTTGTATAGGTCAAATGGGTTTTGACAAATGTTTAATGACATGTGTCCACCATTACAGTATCATACAGAATAGTCTCGCTGCTATGAAATTCCCTTCTGCTCCACCCAGCACCGCTGATTTTTTTGTTGCCTCTACTGGTTTCCTTTTTCCGGAAAGTCATATGGTTGGAATCATAAAGTATGTAGACTTTTCAGACTGATTTCTTTTAGTAAGCAAATATTATTTTAAATGTATAGCTGAGCATGCAAGAAAGGAAGGGAAAATGATATCTCTAGGAGTCAAAAATAAAAAGGAATTTGAAAAACAGCAGTAAGGAAGAAGTGACACTTTGGTCTGCTCTATGTGTATCTTACCATGTCCCAACTAATTTTTAGAAATGGAGGCAGGAAATATATTACAAGGAAAGCAAAATGTTTTAATGAAAAGGTAATATTCTCATTCTTAAAACCAAATTCTTCCCTGTTTAGCTTCAACACTCAACATACTTTCAATTTAACAAACATTAATTAAGCATCTACAGGCAAGGTGCTTGTAAGTGCTTTGCATGAAATAAATCTATACATGATAAAAAGGGGGCACAGGATATTTGCACATGCTTTGGAAAGGCAAGACAGCAAATGTCACACAGGAAATAAGCACAAATGCTACAAAAGTACAGAGAAAAGAAGGATCCTTCAATTTATTAAAAAGCAAGGGTCTTTTTAGAGCTTCCATTTGGGTGGAAAAGGTCATCTTTTGGACCCACCCAGGAAAAAAGCTGATTCATGTATCAACTATTAAACTCTTGTTCTAAAAAGATACATCTTTAAAAATAACATAACTGTACTTTTGCTAGCTGGGATAAATACTGTAGTAATGCTATGTAAATCACGAAATAATGCCTATTCAATTTTGGGGGATTATATGAAAGACCTTAATGATTTTTTAACATGACTTACTTTACAATAATATTTTATGTTTTCACTCCCTAATTTCTTTGAATCAAATATGTATTAACCAGTAAATCATACATAATCTTATTTAAATGCATCCTTATGAATTCCTGGCTTTAGAACTTCTGAAACAAAGAGCCTTATTTTTCCTGTTACAGGACTCTCAAAGCAGTATTTTAATGGCATGTAAATGAATTCAAACAAATAAAAAGTTTATTGTACCAAAATGTGACTTGAGTCTTTTTTGTTATTTTCAATTAATATAAGTATTTCCAGAAGAATAAAAATTATGACTACTAAGCTATGTGAACATTGTACTTAAGTTGTTAAATCAGACAATATTTTTCTTTCTTTTTGAAGGCAAATGTATGTGACAATAAACAGGGAGTGGCAAGAATTCTGATGCTACAGAAGATAGTAGTGAGAACGAATGGACATAAACTGAAATAATATGAATGCTTCAGAATCTGACCCACAATACTTGCTGCTATGAGGCTCAGAACATGAGTCAGAGGGGATGGCATGGTCTTTTTAAAATTATCTTAAAAACTGGAATTCAGACAAATTTACACAGCGTGTGACAAGAAATGAATTCTTAACAGTTCTACCTGCTTTCTGGCTGTATTAAACTTATACATGTGGGAATTTGTCTAGATTCATATAAATGCAAATTTAAACCGCTACTCACAGAACTCTCAACTGTATCAGAAGCATTATCTTCCACAAAATACATTCCACATTTACCTGCAGAAAATAATTGGCTGTGAGTTTAAAAACGTCTGTGCACTATTATCTTATATAGTTAAAAGCACCTCTAGAGTCAATTGGACCGAACATGAATCCCAGAACCCAGAAGGAGTTCTTAATACTCAGTAAGTATGGTTCAGAGGTTAAAGCGTCTGCCTGCAATGCTGGAGACCTGGGTTCAATCCCTGGGTCGGGAAGATCCCCTGGAGAAGGAAATGGCAACCCACTCCAATATTCTTGCCCGGAGAATCCCATGGATGGAGGAGCCTGGTAGGCAACAGCCCACAGGGTCACAAAGAGTTGGACACGACTGAGTGACTGCACTTTCACTTTCATTTTTGAATAGTGTCCATGAGATCCTGGGCAAGCTGCCTAACCCCACTGTGCTTTAGTTTCCTTATAAAAAGAATGGGGTAGGGAGAAGACTCTATTTCATAGAGTCACTGTGGGAATTATATAGAATATATGTAAAATGTTTATTAACAGTGTCTGGTGCTTAGTGCTAAAAAAGTGTTGGCTGTTTATTACCAGTATTCTTCTTAGGTTACTAGCATATTACTTTTATTTTGTACACATTAACTGAATTCAAGTTATAAACTAAATTTTCTAGCAAAAGAGGAATCCTTAATTATTTTACTGATTTAAACACTCAATAGGGCAGAAAAGTAATGTGTTAGTCGCTCAGTCATGTTTGACTTTTTGCGACCCCATTGGCTGTAGCGCGCCAAGCTTCTCTGTCCATGGATTTCTCCAGGCAAGAATACTCGAGTGGGTAGCCATTCCCTTCTCCAGAGGATCTTCCTAATTCAGGGACCGAACCTGCATCTCCTGTGTTGCAGGCAGATTCTGTACTGTCTGAGCCCTGATGGAGCCCTAATTTTCCTGCTTGATAGGTTGTTGTTAATGCACATCCCTCCATCACATATCCAAACAGTGGGAACTTCCTGGAGCTCTGCACTGGATGCTGGTCACCCTGAGCCCTGGCATGGACAGCTCAAAAAAGGGCACCATCTCCATCCTAGTGACTGTGGGGCTCAGCCCTGGCAAGCTTGAAACTCTGCATGTTAGGGCTTTGAGGCTATATAACTTTAGCCTACTGCAGTGACTCTCCAATTTGAGGGTGTGTCAGAATCGCTGCTGGAGAAGGAAATGGCAACCCACTCCAGTGTTCTTGCCTGGAGAATCCCAGGGACAGGGGAGCCTGGTGGGCTGAGGTCTATGGGGTTGCACAGAGTCAGACACGACTGAAGCGACTTAGCAGCAGCAGCAGCAGCAGAATCACTGCAAGGTATATAAAAATGTAATGTCTGGGCCCCATCCACAGAGTTTCAGATTCAGTGGCTCTGGGCAGGGGCCTGAGAATTCGTTTTTCTTAGATGTTCCTATGTGATCTGGACGCCCCTGATTTGAGAACAATTGGCCCACAGCATACAAATCAGTTCTTTAAGGAAATAGAGACTATGTGGTTTAACGCTATTCCTTCATGTCTTGAGGAGAAAATTTCTCACTAAATATAACTATCCACAGATAGTTTTGGCCCTTCTCTCACAAGTACAGTGAAGAATATAAATTAAGAATAATCTCAAGGTGGATATATTTCATGTGTATAGGGATATCCATTAAAACAGTAGGCATATAAACATACTAATGATTCTTTAGTTTAGAATTAAAAATTGATACATAATAAAAGAAACAAATTTAAAAATGTATACCCATGAACAAAGTTAACTTTATAAAAATTAAAATGCCGTTCATATGCTTTTCAAAAAATAAGACTGTCATTTCTTCACATTCATGAGTCATATGCGTTATGACAGTGTTAAGGCAAAATAACCTATACAATATTAGAGACAGTTTACCTCATTTAATGGCAGTCTGTTAAAACAATGTTTTAAATTATCTAAGAATAAAATAGGCACAGTGAATATGTATAAAAATCTTCAAAATGTAACTTACCTAATAACAATTCACCAGCTGTCTCTCTAGATGGTGCAACGCTGATACACCTTCGATTGACTCTGTCAAAACATATTTAAAATTACTATGATTATATGTTTTGAACAACTTCAGAGAATAAAAGCTTTATTTTATCTAGTAGAAGATTTCAGCAGAGCAGGCAAGAGTTTCAAAAGCACAGAATGTCTTGTTAGAGTCCACATGAAGATATTATCTCATTTCTGACATTATAATAGCAGAGAAAATAACGGAAACTTTTAGAAAAGGTGAATAATGCCTACACCCTACGCAGAATACAAGGACTCAGTTATTTAAGAGACTTCAATATTTCATATTTTCCAGGAAATAAGCAAACATTGGCTCGTGCCTCTGAACAAACCCAGGAAAGAAATGGAGCATTATAGGAGAAAAGGGGGATTCAGAGTCAGAAAAATTCTATTCTTTAGTCTAGTCACTTAATCTTGACTCTCAGTTTTTTATCTATAAAATGGGCCTGATAACAACCTCCACTACAACCAAGTGACAGTCCTATCAGTAGTTACCATACTGACCCACAGTCCTCAACAATGCTATGACATGTTAGATGTGACTTATCTTCCTCACATAACAGACTAAGACTGAAGTCCAATGAAAACTCCCTATCAAAACTGTCTGATCTCTTCGGATTTTGGCCATTCAACTTTGTCCTCTCTTGAGCCATGTTCAGGTCTTTTCTTAAACCACTGCATTATCTAAAATAAACATCACATAAGCACTGCAATAGACTATTGAAGTCTCTAACACATTCAACAAAAGAGAAGTTTCTTATGGATTCAAATTTACCTTATAGACTCACTTGCAGCTTTGTCTTTTACAGTAGAAGAGAAAGAAGAATGAGTTTTGTCTTCAAATAGGTAAGAGAGTGGTGGTTTGACCACATCTGTTGAGGAAAAGAGATTACATCATCTTTGTGTAATGACCACCATTATCTACTATTTATATGTTGAGTCAAGAAGTCACTATTACCTTCTGATTTCTGTCGATCCCTAAGCAGATACTTATTTGGAATAGTTAAGTAACATCTCTGTAAACGTCTCCTCTCTCGATTTGGCCCTTCTGTTGGATCCAACTGCCATGAAGTTGGATAGTAGATGGGGTCATACCAGACTGCTCTACAGGTAGAAAGAAAAGGTTCAAGTGGCAATTTGAAGTACTTATAACTTAAAAAAAAAATGTAAAAATTTAACACGTAATCAAAACGGATCCACTCAATTGAAAAATCCCAACTATTGATATAACTAGACAGGGATATGCACACACATGGCTTTCCAGGTGGCTCAGTGGTAAAGAATCTGCCTGTCAATGCAGGAGTCTCAGGCGACGCAAGTTTGATCCCTGGGTCAGGTAGACGCCCTGGAGGAGGAAATGGGAACCCACGCCAGTATTCTTGCCTGGAGAAACCCATGGACAGAGGAGCCTGGAAGGCTGCAGTCCATGGGGTTGCGAAGAGTTGGACACAACTGAGCGACCGAGCACAAACACACTGCATACACACAGTACACAAGAATAACAACAAAAAAAGTATCCCTCTGCTCTGGAGTCCAGTCTCCTTGTCTCAAGGCAAGCAAGAAACTGCTACTAGTTTTTTGTACCTATTAAATTTTTAAAAAGATACAGCATGACTACTATATATGCTTTGTGATATATTAGACTTAGTATGGTCAACTAAAGAAAAAAAATCAATTTCCAAATAAATTTTTTTCATTTCCCATTTTGCCTATTATCTAATGTAATAAACAAAATTATTCATTTTTCTAGTAATTACATTTCTAAAAATGTTTTAAAATAAATTAACATTTGAAATGAAAGGAAATAGTTTATAGAAATAGATAAGAGAAGTAAATTATCCTTAATCCTACTACCCCAAACATACCAAAATATTGTTAGTGATTTTCATTTTTTAAAATTACAGTTATAACTCATATACACACATATTTTCTTATATACACATTCCTATATCCTGCCTTCTTTATTACCATTTTAAGTGGCTAAAATTATATTGAGTGAAAAGATCCTACTGTATTTATTACTATTGTTATATACTTAGTTGTTTCCAATTCATTCACTAACATAAAAAATGCAGAGATGAAAATCTTTGTTTATTGATTTTGCATATTTTGAATATTTTCCTTAGGACAGAATCACTAAAATAGAATAACTGGAACTAGAAATAAATTGTTTATAGGGTTCCTGATATATTATGTCAAAGTATACCATGCTACCAAACCTCTGATCAAGAGCTAAGATACATTATTCCTACTGTGGAGATGAGTTCCTAAAAAAACTTTTTATTTTAACATAAAAGGTAAAATATAGTATCTAAAGATTTTGAAAAACTAAATTAGCCTCTAGCAATATTCAGTTTTTCCCATCTGTTTATTAATTCTACTTGTCTTATGTGAAGAATATATTCATGTCTTTTGCTCAAACTTTTGGGATTTTAATTTTTATTTTCAAACTTTATGAAATTTTAAAATAATAAAAATACTAACTTTGAAATACATGCTGAAAATAAATTTTGTTGTGGCTATGCTTGTTAAATACACTGGAGAAAAATTAAAGTTCAAAGCCATTCATTTCTTCTTTGTAGCTTCTTCAATTGTGTTTGATCTTAGGAAGTTATCTATCAGAGTTGATAAATACTCTATTTTCTTCTGCTTTGTAAACTTAAGTTTAATTTATTCATTCACCTGGAATTTGCTTTAGTACATAGCTCCTCAAAGTCATAATACTAATCAGTTATGTTAACCAAATTCAGAGAATAATATTTTAATTTCCCTCTTTTCACTATTTGTGATGCATCTTTTTAACTGTGTTACTGAAGTCTTAACTAGAAAAAGATGTATTTCCCAACTGTCTTGTTTCAGTGATTTCCCTATTCTTTTGCAAAGATTGTATGTTAAAAAGAAAGCCAATAAACAGATATTACTCTCTGGAAGAGCTAATGTCTCTCTCTCTCATTATTTTTTCTCCCTCCCAAGAATTAAAAAATTCTCATAGGCATATTCTTTAAGAGGAAATAAATTACAAATGATTAAACAAAAATATTTAAGCTAATGAGATAGTATTATGAATCTTTATTCTAGAGTGAAAATAACATCAATATAAAACATTTGTGCAAAACCACTGAAAGCCCTCCCACATTGCCCACCTGTCATGCGTCAGTTGTTGAATAAGCTCCTGCCAGTGTCTGCTGGCACTCAGATCCACTTTGTACATTCCTCTGATATGCTGGATCACCTTTTTTCTCTCAATTCCTTGGGAAAGAGACACTGCCTGGGTGATATCTGCAGCTATTTTAGATATATCCTTTGATTTTGAATCCAAACGCTGAAAGAGACTAAACAGACAAGAAGCCTGTAAGTTAAGCATATGTATAGGAACATTAAATGTATATCAAAACATGGTACATTAAAACTAAAAGCATATGCAAAATATAATGGGGCTCCTAAAAGACATAACTTTTAGCACACATGAAATCCTACCTTTGCTGATTATTATTAACTGTTTTCTGCCAGCTGGCTTTATTCACACTTTCTTCAGTTTCATATTTCCTTTGTTCCTAAAAGATTTAGATAATAATATACTATATAAAACTTATTATTTATCATTTAACACTGGCACAGAACCCAGCAAACTAAATTTAAAAACAAGTAAACAAAGGAAAAAAAATTGTCTCCTGGAGACCAGAATATTAAACTAATCAGCTACTTAAATAATGTTCTAATTCCCCTTTGTTTCCACACACTTTGGGTCACAGAAATTAGGGTGGAATAGTTAACTAGGGCTGCCAAACCCAATGGGTTTGCATAGCTGCTTGCTTCCTTATTTTGCTTTTTCACTAAAGAACTGAGAACTTGAGGCTGATGATTCAACTTGCTTGTCACTATTAAAAACCTTTTTCTTCCCTGAAAGCTAGTGGTAATGAATATGGATGACCACAGAGAATAAAATGCTCCTTAAAATAAGATTATTTGTTTTCTCATAAAAAAGCAATATAAAGTATAAGAAAATTATCATTTGAAATTCACCATCAGTGGTACTCTATAGTAAAAAAATCTCTCAATCATTCTTTAGTTACAGTCAATGGGATCTCCTAAGAAAGCCATTTCTTTTGGTTTCACTGACTCACCTCTTTGATCACTCTAATAAGGTCTGATTTTGTTGATGCACTGGGAGGGATGCACTTATGACCACATAATTTTAAAGCATTCATAAGCAGTTCTGCTGTGTCTAGTTCTTCTTCAGTCAATTCATCTTTGTGATTATGTATCAACTCTGACAAATACAAAACTAATTTGGCTCCATGCTTTAAAAAAAAAAAGTAACAATTTTTTTAATTAAAAAAATTTTAAGTCATAAAGAATTTGTATTTTTACATTTAAATTCTTTAACAGTTACAACTGAAGAAATTCTCAAATGATTATGCACTGAGTATATGATGACATTAGAGTATATGCTTGGAGAAGGCAATGGCACCCCACTCCAGTACTCTCGCCTGGAAACTCCCATGGATGGAGGAGCCTGGAAGGCTGCAGTCCATGGGGTTGCTGAGGGTCGGACACAACTGAGCGACTTCACTTTCACTTTTCACTTTCATGCACTGGAGAAGGAAATGGCAACCCACTCCAGTGTTCTTGCCTGGAGAATCCCAGGGATGGGGGAGCCTGGTGGGCTGCCATCTATGGGGTCACACAGAATCGGACACGACTGAAGCGACTTAGCAGCAGCAGCAGCAGCAGAGTATATGCTAATTTTGTTAAGTACAATGTTGTTATGGTGACATAAAAAAGTCTTTTGAAAACAGGTTGTGATTTATATAATTTGCTTTAAAATACCTCAGGAAAAAAAATTATGATAAATATGATAAAAATACTAACAATAGTTAGACCTATGAGATGGTCATATGGTATTCATTAAGTATTCACTAGTCTATTTTTCTTAGTATGTTTGAAAATTTTTATTGTTAAAGGTAAAAAAAAGGGAAGAAAAAGAGGAAAAAAAGAAGAAAGGAAGAATAGAAGTAATAAAGGAAAGAAGGAAAAAAGCACACAAGCTTTTGGGGAAAGAATTTTAGAGAGGGTTTGCTAAAGGAATACAGAAAATAAGCTTGGGATGAAGGAAAATAATTCTTAGTTCTTCTCATAGAAATACTGAACTGGAAGGGAAACTTTCCTTTAAATCTTAAGCTAAGAGTCTCTTTAATTTCTGCTTGGGAGAATAAACACTGGAGAAAATACCAGAACAAAAAAGTATCTTTGGATCCATTTGTAAGCATTCACTATTCCCTGGGGAGAACAAAAGGTGAAAAACTCCAAAACCAGTTAAGATGTCAGCATTCAGTATGTGAATATTTGGGAGAAGGGTTGGTTTAGGTCAGTCTTTTATGAACAGGCCCTACAGACAAAATGAAAATGTTACTTAAGAAAATGAAAATGGTCCTTCCTAGTGTACAACTAAACCAAACTCTGATTCACGATTTCTTAAGTGGATCTTTTTTTTTTGAGCACACATGCATACTTTTATTATCTATGCTGGGATTCCAAAAGACATGGCTACCATTTTTGCTTTAGACGATTATTTGACTTTGGAAACATGTGAAATTTTATTTTTAGATAAGCTTTGTTTATACCAATTTTATGGGCCTCCCTGGCAGCTCAGACGGTAAAGATTTGCCTGCAATGTTGGAGACTAGGGTTCAATTCCTGGGTTGAGAAGATCCCCTGGAGAACAGAATGGCAACCCACTCCAGTATTCTTGCCCGGAGAATTCAACGGACAGAGGAGCCTGGGGATCTATAGTACATGGAGTCACAAAGATTTGGACATGACTGAGTGACTGATATGCACACACGCCAGTTTTAGTGCTTTTTATTCACTGTGCAGATCAAAGCTTTTTTCCGTTAAGTGGCTCGTTCATGCCAGAGATATTACACCTGATTGTTAAGTGTACACTATATATTATTTAGACATTAACTTTGCCAACAAGTTAAACATGCGTAATTTTATTTTTTAACAATTTGCTTTCATACAAATATCACTGTATTTGGCTTTACGATATTTTTAACTGTGAATAGTCAACAAATGGATTTGGAAACTATTACATTTTAGGTGATATTTAAATTCACATGCTGAATCACATCATGTCGTTTCCCAAAAGCATAAGATGAACATATGCAATGATGAAAATAGCAAAGCTTATTTTAATGCAACATTTTAAATTAGTCAGGAGACAGCTGTTAGCTGACCAAAAGAGAAAAAGGAACAGATGCTCTGCAAGTAAAAGGCCTGAAGAGTTGGCAAATAAAGAGGAATGGTAAAGGACTAGAATATTTTCATATGTGCATCTTAAAGGTAATAATCTTGATAGAACTCTAAAAATATTTGTTTAGTATTCGGTGACATTTTAAAATCATCTTGAAAAACTATCAGAAATGTTTTTTTTTTTCATTCTGAATGTCCAAAGAAACATGATTTTCCTAGACATTGAAGCTGTTTCTAATAGCTCATTTTAACATCTTCTGATCAATCATTTATTGACTGTAGTTTCTGGGACTAGAAAAGTTGTTTTTGGAGACACAACACACATAGAAATCTTATTTCCTGCTCTCAGGAAACTGATTTAAGGAATTGAATTTAAACACAAATTTTTAGAAAATAATACAATGTATAAAAATAAAATTTTCGATGAAGTTTCAAGAAGGAAGAGTTCTGAGTAGACTAAAAGAAGGAATGAAGATTTTGAAGGTGGTACCATATGATGTGGGTGCATGGCTAAATGGACACAACAGGCATACAGACAGACAAATGGGAGGAGAGAGTGTGTTGCGTGCTGTGGACAACATGAAGAAAGCAGCTATCAGAAGGACAACAAGGGATATGAAGATGTTATGAGAGAAAAGATGAGGAGCCACAGACTGGCTGGAGAATTAACCAGATTCAATTGAAGAGAAGCTTGGAGCTTTAAAAATCAGGCAGACTACAGATGGAATACAGCTTGTAGGCAGTTATAAAAAAGGCATAAGAAGAGCTCTCTATACTGCTGCAGAACCACTGCAGGATATATTGTTAGCTGAAGAAAGTAGAGTGAGAAGCGTGTGTATCATTCATTACCTTTTCTCCTATAAAGAAGTGAGAGAGAGAATACATACGCATGCCCATGTGTGTGTGTATCACAAATTTGCTTATATCTCCAAAACAAATAAAAACCAAATAAGGATGGTAAGCTACAGGGAAAGGGAAAGAATGAAGGAAGGCTACAGAGATAAAAACTAGAAACTCTTCAACTGTGCTGTATTTCACAGTTTTGATTTTGAAACCAGGTTGACATTTTACAGATGGCTCAGATGGTAAAGAATCTACCCGCAATGTGAGAGATCTGGGTTTGATCCCCGGGTTGGGATGATGCCCTGGAGAAGGGAACGGCAATCCACTCTAGTATTCTTGCCTGGAAAACCCCATGGACAGAAGAGCCTGGCAGGCTACAGTCCATGGGGTTGCAATGAGTTGGACACGGACTGAGCAACTAACACTTTCACATGTTTATCAGCTTTGCCCACTAAAAACGCTGAGAAGAAATGACAATCCAATAGAAATGAACATACCTAGTCCTTAGATTTGTAGTTTCTAAATACTATTATTTCATTAAAAGGAAATGGGCTTCTTGGGGAAAAAGTTTGGTTGCAGGTCTAGGGAAGGAAATATACAAGATGAGCCTGGGACATTCTTTGCTCCAGAATGGAAGGAAGTTAATAAAGCTGTGCTGTGCTCAGTCGCTCAGTCGTGTCCGACTCTTTGAGACCCCATACACTGTAGCCTGCCAGGCTCCTCTGTCCATGGAATTTTCCAGACAGGAATACTGCAGTGGGTTGCCATTTCCTACTCTAGGGGATCAAACCTGCATCTCCTGCCTCACTTGCACTGGCAGGTGGATTCTTTACTACTGTGCCACCTGGGAAGCCTCAAGTTAATCGTATTAACCTGTTAAACAGGCCATGTTAAAAGTATACAACAACTTGAATCTACAGACGTGTTCATTTGAACCTGAAAGATAAAAATAACTGCAAAGATTTGAAACTACTTATAAAATTTATAAAACAATATCTGAATTCATGACAACATCTTAAATATAAAAACAAATACAAAAATTAGAGTTTGCTAGGGCACCAAGTTATTATTCTAAAAACAAACAGATGAAAGAAACAAGCCTTTATCTTGCCTTTCCTACAGAGACTATATTTTAGGGTAGCCAAACAGCTACTAAGGGAATATTCTTCCCTATAGAAGAATCAGAGCTAACAGATGATGGTGGAATGAGAAACACAGAGAAATCACTATTTTGAAATTCCTAATGAAAAAGTGGATCTTGGCAACTTTCATTAATGGTTACTAAAATAATTAAGGACTGAGGGTGAACTTTATAATCGATGAATCAGGCTGCTACCATCTCAAAAAAGCAGAGCAACCAGATGTTTTCTGCCTGTTGCCATGATATAATGGAAAATGAAGTATTTTTTAAAAAAACAAAATAGGAAATAAAAAAACTGGAATCTAGTCAAGCCTCTAGATCTAGAACCACAAAGATACAACTAAACAAATCCAGAATGTGGGAGAGTCTATAGAACAAATGACTCAGTTTCATCAACAAATAATGACAGTTAAAAAAAAAGATTGGGGACAGTAATTACAAGGATTAAAAAAATGTAGCACACATCAAAAAAATATTGTGTGGGCCTTGTTTGGATCCAGAATCAAGAGAATTATCCAAAAAATTAAAAGAAAATTGGGAAAATTTAAACATTGGGTATTAGATGATAATAAGTAAGTGAGCCAACTCACTGGAGAAGACTCTGATGCTGCAAAGATGGAGGGCAGGAGAAGAGGGCGACAGATGATGAGATGGTTGGATGGCATCACCGACTCAATGGACATGAATTGGAGCAAACTCTGGGAGATAGTGGAGGATAGGGAAGCCTGGTGTAGTGCAGTCCATGGGGTCACAGAGAGTTGGACACGACTTAGCGATTGAACAAGAAGAAGAAGGAATTACTGTTACTATCACAGAGAGGGATAAGTTAAAATAAAGTCCTATTAGCAGAGATTCAGACTGAAGTATTTACAGGTAAAATAATCTGATACCTGACTTTATTTCAAAGTACTACAAAGAAAAATTAAAGTCAGGTTATGGTCATGTGGGGTTCTTTTTTGATTTCATCCAACTTTTAAGTTTATTTGAATGTTGCTATAATAAATCTTCCATCTGAACCATGAGGGCTTTGCTAGTGGAATCTGGGTCGGGAAGATCCCCTGGAGAAGGAAATGGCTACTCACTCCAGTATTCTTGCCTGGAAAAATCCCATGGACAGAGGAGCCTGGCGGGCTACAGCCCTTGGATTCCACAGAGCCATACACAACTGAAGTGATTTAGCAGGAAGGATAATAAATCTTAAAAAATTACCAGATAGAGTAATTTGGTCTTGAGGTGGAGAGGAGGCTATTGTAGTGATCCAAGCATTAGGGGTGAAAGCCTAAAGTGGGGGGTGGAGTGTGGGCAGAATATAGGGAAAGACAGGACTAAATAAATGACTGGCCTTGGTGATACAATAGATTCAAGAGAAAACAAAGTCAACCACAGTTGCAATGTTTCAAGCTGAAAGCAGTAAGGATACCACCAACAGAAACGGAAAAGTGGAGAAGTGAAGCTGGTAGAAGAGAACTTGAAACATCATGGTTGGATTCAGAGGGATGGCAGCTTAGCTGAGAATAAAGCAACAAAAGAACAGCTCTTTGACTATGTCTTAATTTTGCCTGTTCTTGGTCTTCATATGAATGGAATGATAAAATGCCTGCTCTTTGGTGTTTGGCTGTCCCTTTCAATGACACCACGATTTTGAGCTTCATCCATATTGATGGGTGCATCAGTAGTCAGTTCATTTGTATTGCTATATAACAGTCTAATGCATAAATATACCACAGTTTAGTTATACATTCTCCCACTGACAGATACTTGGGTTATTTCCCGTTTTTGGCTATTAGTAAAAAGGCTGTCATAGACATTCTCCTACTAGTCTTTTTATGGACATATGCTTTAATTTCTCTTAGGTAAATATCTAAAAATGGAATTTTAGCATCACAGGCTAACCAGTATATTTAATTTCGTAAGAAACTGCTAAACAGAATGGTTACACCACTTAAATCCTCCATCTACTGCTTGCTAAGTGATACAATTTATAGATTCCAAAACAGCTTGAGTATTTTGATTTTACCATTCCAGATGATCAACAAATATTTTAACTTACTGTAAATATTTTTGAAATATGTTATATGTACTGTTACTTGGGCCATTCAGTATAGATGTTTCATGGATAATATAATGCTTTAAAAAGCCTCCAAACTGTTCTTAAAGAAAACACTTCAAGATTTAGTAACATACTATGAAGGATCTTATAAGAACTCAGGTATAGAACTTAAACACTGGAAAAAGGAAGGGGGATTAAACAGATTAAACAAATTGACTCTGGTAAGTGGCATCTGAAAAAAGACCTCAGAAAATATTTGTTTAGTTAGAAAACTATATTCATGGTATTTGGCATGAAAATACAGTTTAGATTCAGTTCTTGATTTGTATAGTTTTATAATAGCTGTTACTCATGAAGTATTGGGGTACTTACTTGCAGGGATGGGCTAAGACAGTCTCGCAGTATTTCCTGATGATTTGGTTCACGAACTATTTCAAAAATTTGCTTTCTCTCTTGTGAAGGGTGGGCTGGAGACAACATATGCACGAGCAGTCTCCCAAGTTGCATTCGGAAGGTTTCCTTACAAGACGATAAGATTTTAGCCCACTGCTGTTTGGAACTACTGGTTTTACCTGAAGCCTTAAATCAAAACAGGAATGAATTAGGATCAAATATCTTAAGCAATAATATAATAACCCTAACACAGCCCTAAAAAATCATGGAACATGTTTTATTCTAGAATTTTCAAACAGCTGAAATTAGGAAGATATACACATCCACACAAACAGGGTTTTAAAACAGATGGATGTGCATCAATATTTATAGTGGCATTGTTCAAAACAGCCTAAAGGTAGAAACAATTCAAATACCCATTGATGGATGAATAGATAAACAAGCGCAATATATACCAACAGAACAGTGGTTTATCAGGGACTGGGGGAGAGACTAATGGGGAGTTACTGTTTAACGAACACAGAGTTTCAGCTTCCGATAACGGAAAAATTCCTAGGGATGGACAGTGGTAATGGTTGCACAACAATGTGAATGGACTTAATATCACTGATTTGTACATTTAAAATTGTTAAAATAGCAAAATTTATATTATGTATGAGTGAGTGATGTCGTTCGGTCGTGTTCGACTCTTCAAGACCCCATGGACTGTAGGAGCCTACCAGGCTCCTTTGTCCATGGGATTTTCCAGGCAAGAGTACTGGAGTGGGTTGCCATTTCCTTCTCCAGAGGCTCTTCCCAACCCAGGGATCAAACCCGGGTCTCCTGCATTGTAGGCAGACACTTTACTGTCTGAACCATCAGGGAAGTCTTATTTTACCACAATTTAAAAGGGAGAGATAAAGAAGCTAAAGTCCTAAGACACTTAAAAAAATACCCGGGGTTTGGAAATTTTAAATGGCAAAAAAAAAAAAAGGAACCATTAAAGAACAACAGTAAATAAGCCTACCAGGATTTTACAATATAAAAGAGAAGGATTCATAATAGAGGCTTGAATTAGTACTAAAATATTGAATATTTTAGTAATATTTTAGCTGTTGTTGTTTAGTTGCTAAGTTGTGTTTGACTCTTTTAAGACCCCATGGACCAGGTGATGCTGGTAAAGAACCTGCCGGCCAATGCAGGAGATGTAAGGGACCCAGGTTTGATCCCTGACTTGGCAAGATCCCTTGGAGAAGGGCATGGAAACCCACTCCAGTAGTCCTGCCTGGAGAATCCCATGGACAGAGAAGCCTGGCGAGCTACAGTCCATAAGATCGCAGAGTCAGACATAACTGAAGCAACTTAGCATGCATATATAGACTGTAGCCCATTAACTTTCTCTGTCCATGGGATTTTCCAGGCAAGAATACTAGAGTGGGTTGCCATTTCCTGCTCCAAAGGATCTTCCTGACCCAGGGATCGAACCCTTGCCTCCTGTACTGGAAGGCAAATTCTTTACCACTGAGACACCAGGGAAGACTGAAATATTGAGTAAAACTGTCACAAATTAAGAATTGTATATAAATTGACCATCAATATCCCTTAACAAATAACCAAATAAGCTGTGCTTTTGAAGGTAGTCCCATAAGGGTTAACCTAATCTTGATCAAATATCCTTTATCTGGTTTAAAAATTGGAATCAGTACAGTTTAGAGTTTATTCTGTTTTGGAAATGGCTCTCCAGTTACTCCTAGTCCTAAGGGCTCTTTGTGAATGACTCAGTTCTAAGTGGAACCTGCAGACAACCAAATCTAGTTATACTGGCAGAATCATGATTTATGAGTTCTGCTAGAATTAGATTAGCCTTTGCTATCTATGAGTGTACTGACCAATTTCTCCCCTATGTTCAACTATAAATGACCACAAAAACCTAAGTGAGTTGATGATAAATGGAGCCTGATGCTTCTCAGTATTCTCTACATAATTTTGAAGATATTAGACCTGTTTAAGCCAACATCTGCACTTCATAATTATCCATAATAATAACTCTAGAGTAAGCAGCTATAAATAAAGTCCTTTAAAACAGGTTATTAGTTTAAGCTCTCATAGTAATCATCAAATTCCTATTCTTTTCTGATGCTGATTTTATTTAATAAATTATAATATTAGAAAATAGCTTTTGGGTTATAGACTTAAAAACCAATGCTGCATGAAGTGAGTAGTTCTGAAAAAGGCAAATTAGCAGTACGTTTTACTTCATTATTAAAATTCAAGTTGTCTGAGTTTCAGAAAAGTCTGTGATAGTGTAAGAATATGATTTTGAAAACGTGTAATACAGACACTTCTACTCCTGAGAGAGAAGGGGACGACAGAGAATGAGATGGATGGCATCATCAACTCAACGGACATGAGTCTGAGCAAGCTCCGGGAGTTGGTGATGGATGGGGAAGCCTGGCGTGATGCAGTCCATGGGGTCACAGAGTTGTACACGACTAAGCAACTGAACTGAACTGAATACAGACACATAAAACCTCTACTCCTTCTTTGTGAATGAACATTTCCCAAGTAACTAATTTACTCACACTAGATACTTTGAATCCTTCTACCAGATACATGAACATTTCTTTCTGAAATGGATTGAAAACAGAAGGCTGTTCATGATGAATATTTTCTTCAGAAATTTCAGTCTGGGAAGCTGAGGTCCTGCTTTGAGTTGTACTTTCTGGAGTACTCAAAATGTCAATAATATCTGGATTAAATTCTTTGAATTAAAAGAAGAATAAAAAATTAGTCAATTCACTAATACTGAGCCATTATAAATGATAGTGGCAAAAATATTCTATGTAATTACTAATTCCATTGTCACAATATAAACATGTAATAGCTGCATTTGACGTGAAAAATACAATATGCTAAAGAAAGTGAATTCACCTAAAACAATGCAGAAATTTAAGCATACATGAGTCATGTAATCCTAAATTAAAGCTTTGTTTTACTAATGAAGATGAATTAAACTACAAAATTATTAAAGTCATGGAGGTTCTTGTACAATAGACCATGTGATATTTACATTAGATAGATGTGAAGACCTGTTTAACCAGACATGCTATCCCATTAAATGCTGTGCATGTGATAACAGTTCAGTTTCACAGTTTACTCTAGAGGCTGGTTGTCCCAAATATAAATTAGAAAAGTTAAAAAAAAAATGGGTGTCACTTGAAATTTTTTAGAATTTTGGCTTATTTGTATTGTTTTTGAGTATATTTCTTTGCATAGCTTTTTTAGTGTTTGTTGTAGGCATTAAAGTTCATACATAAACATATAAATCATTAGCTCCTGTAGAAGTGCACCTTGAAACCACAAAGTTATAGCCCAACATTATGTATCAGAAGGACTAAAACGGAAAACAGTGAAACTTCTAATGCTGGTGAAGACATGCAGAAAACTGGATCACTCATACATTGCTGGTAGGAATATAAAATTTTACTGCCACTCTAGAAAAAGTCTGGCAGCTCCTTAGCAAGAACAAAACACACAACTATCGTTCCACCTAGAAACTGCACTCTTGGCTATTTATCCCAGAAAAGCAAAGACCTGAGTTCACACAAAAACTTTCACACACATCTTTATAGCAGCTAGCTCTGTTTGTAACAGCCCCAAACTGGAAAGCACCCAGATTGTCTTTCAACAGGTAAATGATTAAACTGTACACCCATACTATGGAATATTACTTACCAAAAACAAAAAGGGAACAGATTATTGATACATGTAACATCCAGGATGACTCTCCAGAGAATTATGCTGAGTGAAAAAAGTCAATCTTACACATACTGTACAGTTATATGCTGTATGATTCCATTTATTTAACATTCTTGAAATGATGAAAATACAGAAATGGAGAACTGATTGATAGTTGCCAGCGATTAATGAAGGGGTGGGTGTGGGAGAAAAAGAGGATGTGGCTCTAAAAGGCAACATATTCTTATTCTTATAGTGATGGAGGTGTTCTTTTTCTTGAGTGTAGTGATGTCAATATCTGGGTATTGATACTGAACTATAGTTTTACAAGATCCATGGCGGGGGGAAACTGGGTAAAGGGCACACAGGATCTCTCTGTAGTATTTCCTAACAATTGCATGTGAATCTATGACCATTTCAAAGAAAAGTTTAAAAAATATATTGGAAGTACTATACTATTTTAAATTTCAATGGTCAGTCTAGGCCAGCATTTAACATATTAAAAAAGTAGAATTTTATTCAAGGATACTGGGTCCAAATAAATTCTTTTACTAGTATGGATACTAAAAAATTTTTAATGCTGTTAAAAAATCTGAAATTTAGTCAGTTCTCTTTATCGTCTGAGCCACCAGGGAAGCCCCTCTCTTAAATTATGCTCATTTCAATATCTGAGCAAGAACACATTTATTCTCTAGTCCTACCTTGATAAACAATCCTGTTAACTGCAAAAACGGTGAGCCTCTGCAGCCTCTGTGCAAGCTCTGTTTCAGTCGCCTGGACAGGGTTCTCTTGGCTCATTCTCCGTTGCATCATCACATGAAGTTCATCACTTGCTACTGAACGCATTTTCATCAGAAGAGAGTCAGTTTGAGCAAGGAGAAATTTTCGAGGACCTTTAAGTATATAAATTAAAACATCAAGTGCTGGAGTTAACAAGGATCAAAGAAATCATTTCTGCTATAACTTTTTCATTATCAGACAATGAAAAGAACTTTATTTAATTCAAAGGTAATTTATACAAGGAAAGAGTGATTAAGAGAAAGTGATTTTTCCCTCTTTGAAGAAGTGCAACAGTACACTCTGATTTCAAAGTCCTAAATAACAATGCTATAGCTTGTGACATAGCTTAGTAGGATAGATATCCTTTGGAAAAATTTTAGCCCTCTGAAAAACTCAATCAGAAGGGTGTATATATTCAAACATTTTCAAATACCGTTTCACTTCTTCGTATTCCAAAATAATCAATAGTTTTTTTAAAGCATATCATGTTTTAGCAAGAACATTACTATTTTTGAGTAATTAACATTGCTGAAATGGCAACCCACTCCAGTACTCTTGCCTGGAAAATCCCATGGACGGAGGAGCCTGGTAGGCTGCAGTCCATGCGGTCTCAAAGAGTCAGACACGACTGAGCGACTTCACTTTCACTTTCCACTTTCATGCATTGGAGAAGGAAATGGCAACCCACTCCAGTGTTCTTGCCTGGAGAATCCCAGGGACGGGGAGCCTGGTGGGCTGCCGTCTATGGGGCCGCACAGAGTCGGACGTGACTGAAGTGACTTAGCAGCAGCAGTAACATTGCTGAATTTTATAAATTATTTTTGAGACGTGTATATAGTGACATAGTAGAAATCAGTCAAATACAGTGAAGAACTCAGAAAGGAGAGTGTAATTTCAGTAATTTATTATTAAAATGATTTGAAACATGCATCACATGTGATTCAGTCCTACAAAAAGCATTTCCTGAGAAAGGTTTCCTCAGGCTGAAGAGGCAGGGGTGGCTTCCTGCACCATTACTGCACCTGCTCCAAGAGGCACCCCACAGGGAGTGGATCCAGGAGAAAAGGAGGTAACTGAGTCTTGATTTAGCGGACTGAAGAAGGGCATCGGAAGATGACCATAGGAACCAAAATGACATCTTGGTAGGTGAGGAATAATGGAATCCTTCATTGGAATTGAACCTTTTTTTAAATTATGAAAGTATATATCAAAGTCCACAAATAGCCTCTATAAACATTACTTACAATAGGATTTAATGACTCATCCTGCAAGATATTGAAATATTTTACTAGCATTTTAGATCGTCCAGTATTTTAGGTAATCAGTATTTTTATCAGTTAATACAGCTTGGTGTGTAGAGTCACCTTTGAGACAAAAATGGAGCAAATATAAAGAGAAATTCATATCTGGGATATATTCAAGGATAATACTATCAGATTACATTAGTTTAAGCAAGTCATCCTAATCTCTGATATGACAGACCTGGAAGAAGTGGGTGTGAAAGGACACAAAGAGATGGGTGTGGGGCCTCCATCTAGCAGTTTCTAATTCTAGGCCTTGGTGGATCTGTGACACGAGGAAGCTGGACTGGATGACTTTCAAGGTCTTTTATCAAATTAAAAATTTTTAGGATACTATAAGCCTCATATATGTGGCTGGAATGTGAAGTCAAGTGGGCCTTAGGAAGCATCACTACAAACAAGCTAGTGGAGGTGACAGAATTCCAGTTGAGCAATGAAAGATGATGCTGTGAAAGTGCTGCACTCAATATGCCAGCAAATTTGGAAAACTCAGCAGTGGCCACAGGACTGGAAAAGGTCAGTTTTCATTCCAGTCCCTAAGAAAGGTAATGTGAAAGAATGCTCAAACTACTGCACAACTGCACTCATCTCACACGCTAGTAAAGTAACACTTAAAATTCTCCAAGCCATGCTTCAGCAATATGTGAACCGTACATTTCCAGATGTTCAAGCTGATGTTAGAAAAGGCAGAGGAATCAGAGATCAAATTGCCAACATCTGCTGGATCATCCAAAAAGCAAGAGAGTTCCAGAAAAACATCTATTTTTGCTTCATTGACTATGCCAAAGCCTTTGACTGTGTGGATCACAATGAACTGTGGGAAATTCTGAAAGGGATGGGAATACCAGACCATCTGACCTGCCTCTTGAGAAACCTATATGCAGGTGAGGAAGCAACAGTAAGAACTGGACATGGAACAACAGACTGGTTCCAAATAGGAAAAGGAGTATGTCAAGGCTGTATATTGTTCCCCTGCTTATTTAACTTCTATGCAGAGTACATCATGAGAAACGCTGGGCTGGAGGAAGCATATGCTGGCATCAAGATTGCTGGGAGAAATATCAATAACCTCAGACTTGCAGATGACACCACACCCTCATGGCAGAAAGTGAAGAAGAACTAAAGAGCCTCTTGAGGAAAGTGAAAGAGGAGAGCGAAAAAGTTGGCTTAAAGCTCAACATTCAGAAAACTAAGATCATGGCATCTAGTCCCATCACTTCATGGGAAATAGATGGGGAAAGAGTGGAAACAATGGCTGACTTTATTTTGGGGGGCTCCAAAATCACTGTGAATGCAATCATGCAGCCATGAAATTAAAAGACGCTTACTCCTTGGAAGGAAAGTTATGACCAACCTAGACAGCACATTAAAAAGCAGAGACATTACTTTGCCAACAAAGGTCCATTTAGTCAAGGCTATGGTTTTTCTAGTAGTCATGTATGGATGTGAGAGTTGGACTGTGAAGAAAGCTGAGCACCGAAGAATTGACGCTTTTGAACTGTGGTGTTGGAGAAGACTCTTTAGAGTCCCTTGGACTGCAAGGAAATCCAACCAGTCCATCCTAAAGGAGATCAGTCCTAGGTGTTCACTGGAGGGACTGATGTTGACGCTGAAACTCCAATACTTTGGCCACCTTATGTGGGGTGCTGACTCATTTGAAAAGAGCCTGATGCTGGAAAAGATTGAGGGCAGGAGGAAAAGGGGACGACAGAGGATGAGATGGTTGGACAGCATCACCGACACAATGGACAGGAAGGCCTGGCATGCTGCGGTTGGTTCATGGGGTCGCAAACAGTTGGACACTACTGAGCGACTGAACTGAACTGAACGTTAAGATAAAATCAAAACTCCTTAACATGGCCTGTAAGAACTGGTCCACACCATCCTGTAGCATCTCACCTGGTGGCACCATCTCATCAAGGACTACACTCCAGCTACATGGCTGCCTTTCAGTTCTCTGAACAAGCTTAGCTTTTTGCTACCTCGACACCTGCACATCAGCTGTTCATTCTGCCTATAACACTCACTGACTTCTCTAATTTGTTTCTCATCCCTTGTATTGAAATCTTGCTTCCTCAGAGACTTCCCTAACCCTACATGTAAATCAGGTTGCCCTGCTCTGTATGGTCTCTTATTTCTATCCTCTGTATTTCTCTACCATTTTATGGTAGAGAGGTAGGATCTGTGTCTTTCTTAATCCTTGCATCTTTAACATTTAACACAGTGCTTGGCACATGGTAGGAGCTCAAGGGATAACTGAATGAGAACAGCACTGAAGAGAAAGCTAGAGAATAATTTCCTCTTGGAGGAAAACCTTCTCAAACACTACAGTTTAACTTCTGAAACAAAGCAATGTTTTTTAAAATGTGAGTGATATAAGAATATAGGAGAGTCAAACTACTTTCTATGTATAATTAGTAAAATATTATTTAAATACTCACCAGCAACGCTCTTTCGCTTTTGAAACATTGTATGATGGGGAGCAGAAGGCGACTGAAGTGAATCTGTAAGGTTTTCAGAGTCATGATTTGCAGTGGTCCTTATAAATTCCATAGCAGCCTGGAGAACTCTAAACTGTAGAGCAACAGCCATATCTAAAAACAGAAGATACTAGAATGTTTTCAAGCTATGTGATTGTAATTGAGTTGACTTTTATATTAATACTAATGCAATATCGAAAGTGTCAATAATGTTTTATTAGACGTAAATTTCAAAATTTTGATCATGGGTTCTTGATGGTAGTAAACATTTTTTAACTGTCTTTAAAAGCAACTTTAAAGCAAATTTCCAAAGGATCACTATAAAAAATTTTTAGCTAGTATTTTTCTAGCTCACAAATGTGTTTCATTTCATGTAATTGTCTTAAAAGAATAGGCTTTTTAATACAGAAGGCAAAAGTTTAACCAAAAGTTTAAAATATGAAATTCTCACATTTTTATGCCCCATATTCACTTTCATATTCGCTACCAAAGAAAATTAAAGGGTATTATTAGTCAACATAAGCCTTTTAATTTTACTTGGCAAGAAAAATCAGCAGTTTCTTTTAATGATATGTTGCCAGCTACTAATTACATTAGGGTGTCACTTGTAATTTTTCCCACTTAAAAAGGCTTCTTTTTAAAGCCAGTAAACAAAGTTAAGGGTGAACATTTAGTAGAACAGTTTCCTCTCCTCTAATCCACTCTCTCTATAGAAGCCAGAGAAAGAGATGAGGTTCTGATAACAGTTTTGGCTATTATACAACTGCTCCCCCCAATCCATAAAAATTAAATCTTACTTTGGGTCCTCCTGTTTTTGCTATTTTGAAGATATCCAAGCAGTACAATAAGATCTTCAATAACTCTAAAATACTGTGAGCCTGAGGAACTGCAAGCATGAATTGTAACTGCTATGAAAAGTTGCTGTATATCACAAGCAAGTAATCTGTATTCATTCAAAGGAATGCTAAAGAAAAAGAATAAATAATTTAAGGCAAAAAGAATTGGTTTAAATTCCTGTTCTGTTAGCATGCACTCATTCATGCATTCATTTGATATTTATCCATGCATACTCTATGGCAGGTCATATGAACTACAGGCTAGGGACAGATAAAAAGATAGACTTTGACTCGTGTCAAAATTCAGCTTGCAGAGGACCAGACAAGTGAACAGGTAACTATAACCAGTAAATGGTGTAAGTGTAACAACAGAGACTAACACAAGATACTGTGGGCGTGCACCACTAGGTTCCCAGCCACCAGGGGTTCTATGGGTGTGAAGAGGTATATTCTGAGGCGCCTCAAAGATGGTGACTCTGAATAAATTAATTGACCTCTCTGAATCCCACTTATACAAAGTATGGCCATTTTACGGGTTAAAAGAGACAAAGATTTGAACATGTATTAGTCACTTGCACGTGTGCTCAGTTGCTTCGGTCGTGTCCGACTCTTTGCTACCCTATGAACTACAGCCTGCCAGGCTCCTCTGCCCATGGAATTCTCCAAGCAAGGATACTGGAGGGGGTTGCCACGCCCTCCTCCAGGGCATCTTCCTGACTCAGGGATTGAACGTACGTCTCCTACATCTCCTGCACTGCAGGCAGATTCTTTACCACTGAGCCACTGGGGAAGCCCACACTAATCACTTATAAGTACCTAAAAAATATGAATTAGTTACTTCTGTCCCTCAATTTTTAACCTTGATCATCCACCTCAGTGTGTGATATTAAGCTTCCCCACTCCACGTTTTCAAAATCAAGCAAGAGTTAGAAATGATAACTTTTGAGGCCAATCAATAGAGTAGCATGTAGGGACATTCTGTAAGCACAATTTATTTAAAACAACAGCAGTAACAAACAGCTGTTAGAAGGAGCCTGCTGGTACTCTTTCCAAGTTCTACCAATTTCATGTACTGTACTGTAATCAAGACTAGATGTTTTGAGGAAATACGTTGTATTTCTCATCTGCCCAAGACACAGACCCTAAATAAGACAGGTGCCCAGTGAAAACTGAACTAAGCCGACTATGAATCCTCTCTTGTACCAAGAGAGTCTCCCTGGCCTAGTGAGTCTCCCGGGCCTAGAGAATCACCGAGGATATGCTCTGCCTTCTCTGCAAAAGTATATTAATATTTAATGCTTTAACATGCAGTAAGATG
Organism: Oryx dammah; assembly: GCF_014754425.2. NCBI lineage: Eukaryota > Metazoa > Chordata > Mammalia > Artiodactyla > Bovidae > Oryx > Oryx dammah. The sequence goes on along the minus strand of NW_024070190.1, from coordinate 6,951,381 downwards.
GTGCTTCTGAAGATTTGTAACATTAATATTATGCTAATAAAAATGTTATTCTGTATATCCTAAATGAGGACACCAAAGGCACAAAACCCAAATAAAAATACAACCTCCTAACATATTTTTCTAAATTATTAATCAATCTGGTGGGCAACCATTTGCCAATGTTCTTCTGACTGAGGAGACATATGTATACTTCCGGCTGATTCAGTTGATATATGACAGAAACCAACACAACATTGTAAAGCAATTATTTTCCAATTAAAAATAAATAAATTAAAAAAAAGTAAATTCAGTATGGTAGTTAACAGTGGGAGAAAACAGTAGTAGGAAAAGTGGGAGAGTATGTTGACTGTAAAGCAGAGCCTTTTGAAGTGAGAAGATTCAGCCTCAAGTTCTCTATTTACTAGCTATATGATCCGCAACAAGTTATTATATCTCTCAAATTCTCAAATTTCCTATTCCAGAGGGGGATAATACTTTCTATAAGACCATAGTGGAAGCTTGGTAAATATATCTGAGGACAGGTAGATTGGTTCAGGGGCTTCCTAGGTGGCTCACGTGGTGAGAATCTGACTGCCAGTGCAGGAGATGCACGTTCGATCCCTGGGTCAGGAAGGTTCCTCAGAGAAGGAAATGGCAACCCACTCCAGGATTCTTGCCCGGGAAATCCCATGGACAGACAGGCCACAGAGTCGGACAGGACTGAAGTGACTGGGCACACACACAAATTTGTTCCTTGTTTTCAGGTTCTAAATACCTAAATGTAGGTCAGATAAATATCTTAAAAAAAAAAAAGAAACAAACTTTATTGAAAATTATAGAAAATATACCCTCTCAAATCTAATCTAATCAGATCTGAAGGAAAGAAATTCTTTGAAAATATTATGGAATATCAGATGCTTTAAAGTAACCTGCTACTGAAGTTTTTTCCTTTCCAAAGTTGTTAATCAGAGGTAGTTTTAAAAAATGACTTAAACTTACATCTTTTCTAATCCATTCAGGGTTGCTACTGTATTACATAACACGTAGAGTAGACCATTATCCAACAACATATCTGCTACCTTAGAACAAGAATTTAATATTTGGAGAAGAAGTAAGAGAGCATTATGCAAGAGCACACTGTCGTATAAGGAGGTCTCTAGTAGTCCCAGCACAGGAATGACAGACCACTTCCGGAAGAGTCCCATGTTGTTCACAGCTTCCAAATCAAACCTATAATAAATGATACACAAGAGCATGTTAGAAGCTACTAACCATGAAATAAGGAAAAAATGATTGCAAAATTGGCCATTTTGTTGATCTGATTTTGAGTTCTTGTATACTATTTGCCTCTGTGATGGAGGTTATGGTTTTCCAGTGGTCATGTATGGATGTGAGAGTTGGACTATAAAGAAAGCTGAGAACTGAAGAATTGATGCTTTTGAACTGTGGTGCTGGAGAAGACTCTTGAGAGTCCCTTGGACAGCAAGGAGATCCAACCCGTCCATTCTAAAGGAGATCAGTCCTGGGTGTTCATTGGTAGGACTGATGTTGAAGCAGAAACTCCAATACTTTGGCCACCTGATGTGAAGAGCTGACTCATTTCAAAAGAGCCTGATGTTGGGAAAGATTGAGGGCAGGAGGAGAAGGGGACAACAGAGGATGAGATGGTTGGATGGCATCACCAACACAATGGACGTGGGTTTGGGTGAACTCCAGGAGTTGGTGATGGACAGGGAGGCCTGGCGTGCTGCGGTTCATGGGGTCGCAAAGAGTCGGACACGACTGAGCGACTGAACTGAACTGAACTGAACTGATGGAGGGAAGTTATTGACGTGTTTTACACCTCATTTTCCTTATCTGTCAAATGTGTGCGATGACATCTGCTCTACTTTCTTCTCAAGGCTGTTGGGAGAATCAAATGAGATGATGCAGAATTGCTTTGAAAAAGCCAAAAGCTTATGCAAATGAAAAGCAATACTGTCAGTGCTACAATTAGTAGGTCAATTCCTTGATGTTTGAACTGGCCTACTTGCAAACAAGTATCAGACACATTTCTCTCTACTTTATCAGACATAGAAATAACAGCTTAACATTTCTGCCAAACTTTTGGCTTGGGAGAAAAATGTTCTTTAAGTTTTGCATTTATTCATTAATCCATGAGCATTACACCAGGGTCAAAGCTCAGGAGTCGGTATGCCGGTTTACTCTTCTCTCAGATAACCAGCATCCCTGAGGGGAGTTAGGAGCTTGTCTATGGATCCCGCATGTAATCTGCTGCTGAGACTATGGGGGCCACCTTCTTCTCAGGTTAACTCTGTATGCCAAAACTTAAATATCACTTTCTTTTATTTGATGCAGCATTTCTTTCTTTTCAGTGCCTAGCTAGTGAATGAAATGCAAAGGAAGAAGTTATAGAAAGAATACCACATGGAAAATAAAAAATTGGTTCACCTGGAAAATGACTTCTAGCAGATTTTTTCTAAAAGTGATAGAATAATTTTAAGAGTCAGTTTAATAAATTTTACATTTAAGACAAAAGATCCCCAATTCTGGTGAAGGGAAGAATGCACTTACTCTTCATCAAGGCCAATACGTCGCCCAAAGAACATTTCAATGAAGCATTCTAATAATTCCTGAGTTCCCCGATGAAGATACAACTGGTTGGCTAGTAAAGAAAACCCACGATTCTTCAGAAATTTATCTTTTTGTTCCTTGGATGCTCTATTAAAATATGCATCTAATAGCTAAGGAAAAAAATTAAGACAATTTAGATAATATATTAAAATTTTATATAACACTACAAATCACACAGTGTACTATACCTGTAGTTTTAAGTTGTTTAACTTCACGTGTATAGAACATACAAAGCTCAAAAAAGAGGGCCACCTCTTCAGCAAAACAAACAAACCTAAAACTTTCTCTGTGACTACTACAGAATGCTAAGGATGTCTTGGAGGTCTTGGGTAGCCTTAGGTGAATATAAGTAGAACATTTGTGCCTAATTCTGAAAAAAGAAAGATTAGTCAACACTGTACAATGCTTTCTCTCAAAGAACAAAAATATATATCCTAAACCTCTATTTTCTAGACTTTCTGACATTTTATTTATTCTAAGCATAGGCCTAAATTTTTACTCTTTCCCAGTGTCTTAAATGTAACATATATATAATCAAAGTAATTATTTTTCCTTCCAAACTCACTTCTTTCATGGTTCTGGTATTGGAGCACAAAATCACCATCCTCCTAGACTCTAAGGCTGATCTCACTTTGGGCTTCTCTCATCCTGACTGCCCACGTGTGATTAGCACGGTCTCTCTCCTCTATTCCAGGGAACGTTTCTCAAGTCTGTCAGTCCTCTGACTTCCCACCTCCCCAGATCAGGGACTCAATATCTCTCCCCTGGATCACAGTGCGAGCCTGTGAACACAGTGCTCCCAACTCTTTCCCCTGCAATCACTCCCTCACAGTGGTGATAAGACTATTCTTTCCTAAAACACACATCTCTTTACTGCCCTACTTAAAAATCTTTCTAAGTTTACAGCATAATACAAAATACACCTTTTGCATGAATCCTGCCCTTGTTCACCCATCAGAATTATTTGGTTTTCCTATGCTTCCATTCTTCTTTATTAAGACTACCACTGAAGCATCCATCACAGAAGTTCTTACATTTTACTTAGTTGTGTATATGTCTCTCTCCCACACTGGTCTATAAACTCTTGAATGCAGGGGCTTATTCCCTTTTATATCCCACAGAGCAACTAGCCCAGTGTTTTACACATGAGATGGAAGCTATGTAAATACTGGGTTGAACTGAGACTGCTTACACAATGTCCCACATCAAATTAAAACAGTGGGATTCTTTGAAGATCCTTTTAAAGGCTTGTTTCCTAATGGGAACCATTCATATCAAACCTTTATTCACTCAATAATGTACTTAGGACCTTTTATAGAACAAACACAAGATACCTACCCTCATGGAGCTTATATTTCAGTGGGAGAGTAATAAAAAGTACATAAACAAATTAAAAAGGTAATTATAAGATATAACTAGGATGCTATTATAAAACAAATGAGGAGTAGGGCTAGACAGAAGATGATTAGGGAAAGTCTCTCTGAGAAGGTGACATCTGAACTTAAACCTGAAGTTAAGTGTCTAACATTTGACAATAATATACTCAGGAGAGACCTCCAATGATCTATGTGTTCCTTGTAAGTAGTAGATTTAAAAAACACACTGATACAAAGCCATATATGGAGGAAGGCTTAAAATTGGATGATAATACATATAAAAATTGGGATAAGCAGTAATAAATTATATCAGCTCATGATGCTTAAGAATAAAATAAGATTTCAGGTCTATTTGAATACATGTATTCAAACTTTAAAGTACACATATATTTATTCTTCCAAATTAAAGCAACATATTTAGTATCTGCCCTTACTTTAATAACTTCTTGTTGTACAGCAGGTGATGGGTGGTTGGCGAGGACTAAAAGCGTATCTGCTTGAATGAGCCCGTCCATCACATCTTCCAGCATAACATCAGGCAGGATGAGAAGAACTCCACTTAGGAGTTCATACAACCCACAGCATATAGGTACCAAGCAGTCTTCGGTTACACTAAAACAGAGACCCACAAAGGGTCATAAACACAATATCAGGGGAAAAAAGTAGTGCATCATGACTACCTCACGAACAGTGATGAGCAGTAGTAATTTTCACATGTGAAACATAAGTTCATAAGGTTTAAAAATGTTTCCTGATTTAACTGTGATTAACAGATTTGCCATCACCTTTTAATTACCAGTAGTTTTTAGATATATAGTCTACTAAACACTAGTCTGCTCTACCTCTGTGATTTCCAAGTGCCACCTGTGCTGTTTAAACTATTTAAACATTCAGTTGCTCGGCTGCACTGGCCACACTTCACGTGAGCATGTGTCTTCTGAGTGGACAGCACCAGCGACCATTCCCATCACTGTGGAAAGTCTCACTGATGGTGCTGATTTGGGGAACAATAATAAACCGTACAATCTTCCTAAACTGAAGAGCTTTTCTCTAATAATCATATGGAATTAAATTAACCATAAGATAATCATTTCTTCAAGAACTATTTATGGTTTAGCCTTTAGTTAAATATGGAATTATCACCTAGTATTAAAGTAAGGAGAAAGGCATCTTTGCTTGTTGTTAACATACACGTTGTACTATGTTACAGAATAAAGAGGTCACAGCATAAAGAGATTTCTACAAGTACAGAAATTCTTCAAAGAACAGTTTAAAAAAAGGGAGGAAGTGGTTGTCATACAAAAACACATGTACCTGTGAGCACCTGTAGTTCGGCTGTGGTGTGGCTCATAACCGACAGGAAGAGCAAAGTTTTCCCAGTCGTCGGTGTTCTTGTCAACAAGACTTGGCCACCGGCCGACAGCCGCAGAGCCGTTCTGAGAGGGGAAAGCTAGCCCCAGGCTGGCAATGGTGCTGTGGCTGCGCTGGAACGAGGCCAGTCCCTTCAGGTAAAGAGGTCGGCGTGGGCAGGACTCGTCCCCAGGACTGTCGTCGTCTGATCTGGGCTCTGCTCCGAAGTCTTTCTGATCTATGTTGACCGCTGGAAGTTTCAAGACTCCTTTTGGGGCATCACTGACAGAAGCTTGGGCCGAAAGGGCAGCTTCCGTTTCACAAACCGTTTTTGCAGACTCACAGCTACTGATGAAGGCATCTTGTTTGGTTTTTTCCAGTGTCTCAGAACTCCTCAGAGGGCTCCATTTCTCTGGCTGGGAAGCAACGCCATCATCTACAAAACTCTGTAACTTGTCAATACTACAACCCAAACTTCCAGTCAGTTTCCGTGGCTTTATGTGAGGTGAAGAAGTAGGAAATGCTGGGAGGCTTCTAGAACGCAGCATACTGGCAGCTACCTGCTTTGGAACAGCACTGGATGACCTGTTTCCTGGTAAGAGTGGACAGGGAAACAGCACTGAAAAGTCAGCTCAGTGGGATCACTTCTCTTTTGTACCGTCAGTCTCAACCACAGTAATAACCCATTTATCCAGTGATGTTAGTGAACACATACAGGATAATGACTGTAGTGACTAATGCTTAAAATTTGTGTTAAAACTATTTTTGTTTCAACTACTTTTAATTAAAAATTTCCCAAAATACCTATCTCTTGTTTCCTTAATAAAATACAATATTGACTGAGTGATTCAAAGTTATTGGGGTGAATGGTCCTAATGAAGTGAAATTAAGTGAATTAAGTGAAAATCCATTTACCTCAGGCTAACAGTCACTAGGATGCAGTTTGTTTTAGATTTTCTTTTTTGATGTGGACGTTTTTTTGAAAATCTTTTTTGAATTTGTTTACAAAATGTTTCTGTCTTATGTTTTTCTCTTTTGTTGGCCACAAAGCATGCAGGATCTTAGCTCCTTGACCAAGGATTGAACTTGCATCCCCTGCATTGAAAGGTGAAGTCCCCAGGGAAGTCCCGAGGATGCATTTTAACACAGTGGAAAGAATGTTGGCTTTTTGAAGAGACGGTTCTGTTAATTAGGTGGCCCTAGGTAAATAATTTAATTATATGAGTGTTCATTTCTTCAAAGGTAAAATAAGCACATAATAAACGTGTGCTGAATAAATAGCAGTGATAGCCGTACTTGGTGTTATTATTACCAGGCTAAATGTCCCTAGACTGTTCTCTCACTCCTCATTTCTGCAGCCACTTTTTGCTGCTATTATTAAGAAATAATAATATTTCTCTTCTTGCCACAGCTCTCCATTTTTCTGCTCCTCATATTCTACACAGAAGGAGATCTCTCATCCTTAGTGTATGGGATATAAATGAATGCTCCTGAAGGTGTGGTCTGTGGGCCAGGAGCACGGGTATCAGCACCGCTGCGTGACTGCTGGAAATGTACATTCTCATGCTCCACCCCAGACCTACTGAATCAGAATGTAGAAGGCAGGGGCCAGGGATCTGTGCTTTAACAAGCTTTCCAGGTGATTTTTTTCAGCATCTAAAACTTGAAAAGTGCTGATATACAGTAAATAAGGACTGAATGAACTGTTTAGAGCTCAGGCTCTGTGGCAATAGAATAGCTCCATAGTTCAGAAGTTCTTCCTAGTTATTTCTGGATTTTGGCTGGAGGAATAAGGCTGCCAAAAGGGTCTGTTCAAATGACCTGGAAAAAATGGGGGCATGATTGTACTAGAAAAAGTTTCAGAATGATGCTCAACGATTTTAAGAATGACACATCCTATAAAATTCCAAATAAAACTAATTAAAACACAGCCTTAAAATATTATAATACAAGGCCATAAGATGTGCTAGGGAATAACCGAAACTCTTTGGGAGAGAAATAAAATTGGAGCTTAATACCCAGATACCTTCACCTACTATCCATGTCTCTATCTTACTGGCCTATTTAATAATTTGTATCAGAGCTGGAGGTGGGACCTAGTCTTTCATTGGCTAATGAAATCTATGCTGAAAGAAGAAAAGAGGCAGAGAAAACTTGGGGATGATGAAAAAGAAACCAGAAAGATAGGAAGTTGTCATAGAGAGTGGGAGACTGGAATTTCAGAGGTGGGACGTGTTCTTTGATGATGTTCAAGATGGACACAAGCAGACTGGAAGGTAAAGTAGAGGGAAGGTCCCCAGGGTCAAGGATCTCAGTGAGGCTGCGGTATGGATGGCCACTCACATGGTAAGTGAAGTTGTCCAGAATGAGTTCAGATGGAAAGGAGACAGTAAGCCAAACAAAGTTTTTGAAGAAAATGAGAAAATAAATCAGAAACTTAATGAAAGACTGATAAACGGGGACAAAGAATTCCAGAATAAAATAGCATGAGCCTCATCCATCTCCTAAGCTCTCCTGAGAATTACTTGCTATACTGACTGTGAGTTACTAATATTAGAAAGCAGTAAATGGAATCCTTAAATATATTCTGTAAAGTTTAGCTTTCCATTTATTTAGTTTATCAGGTTGTGCAAATAGGCATCTATATTCAGAACTAAATAGGAAAGGGCTACACTTTCAGTATCACTTTTGTTTGTTTGTTTACCTTCAGGTGGTGAAGCAGTAAAATCTGATGGGCTTATTATCATAAATCCAGGGCTAGTAACAGACTTTCCTCCACTGCTAGAATGCCTCAAGTACATGATTGACTGCACTTTTTCCTGAAAGATCTTGCCATCTAGAATCAAAATAAATTTTGAGAAAATTTTTAAAATGGATAAAACAAAAATACAACGTTAAAAGCAAGTCATTAAATACAAATATCTACAAAAATATTCAAAGTCAAAAAAATGGTATCAGTTCAGTTCAGTCGCTCAGTCGTGTCTGACTCTTTGCAACCCCATGAATTGCAGCACACCAGGCCTCCCTGTCCATCACCATCTCCCGGAGTTCACTCAGACTCACGTCCATCGAGTCCGTGATGCCATCCAGCCATCTCATCTTCGGTCGTCCCCTTCTCCTCCTGCCCCCAATCCCTCCCAGCATCAGAGTCTTTTCCAATGAGTCAACTCTTCGCATGAGGTGGCCAGAGTACTGGAGTTTCAGCTTTAGCATCATTCCTTCCAAAGAAATCTCAGGGCTGATCTCCTTCAGAATGGACTGGTTGGATCTCCTTGCAGTCCAAGGGACTCTCAAGAATCTTCTCCAACACCACAGTTCAAACGCATCAATTCTTTGGCGCTCAGCCTTCTTCACAGTCCAATTCTCACATACATACATGTCCAGAGGAAAAACCATAGCCTTGACTAGATGGACCTTAGTCGGCAAAGTAATGTCTCTGCTTTTGAATATACTATCTAGGTTGGTCATAACTTTTCTTCCAAGGAGTAAGTGTCTTTTAATTTCATGGCTGCAGTCACCATCTGTAGTGATTTTGAAGCCCCCCAAAATAAAGTCTGACACTGTTTCTACTGTTTCCCCATCTATTTCCCATGAAGTGATGGGACCAGATGCCATGATCTTCGTTTTCTGAATGTTGAGCTTTAAGCCAACTTTTTCACTCTCCACTTTCACTTTCATCAAGAGGCTTTTTAGCTCCTCTTCACTTTCTGCCATAAGGGTGGTATCATCTGCATATCTGAGGTGATTGATATTTCTCCCGGCAATCTTGATTCCAGCTTGTGTTTCTTCCAGAGCAGCGTTTCTCATGATGTACTCTGCATATACTTTATACTAATGCACATTTTGATATGTGAGGATACTCTACAATTTCTTACTTTAGATTCTTTTGTTAACTAACATTAGCTACATTAACTTCTATTTTCTTTGAATTCTGACTGTACTCATAGTTATTTCTATAGTTTAACAGCTAACTGTTCATTTTTTATATGCTAACATGATCTTTCCAAGGATCACGTTCATCTCTTCATTACTTGAGGGAAGGTCTATGTCTTCTGTTTTTACACAGCCCTAGTATGACTCCAAAAATTAATACATCCAGCTTAATCTTCCTTTCTGAGCTTCATACTTCTAAATTCAACTGCTTGATTTCTTAAATGCAACACAAATGCAACAAATCTAAATGTGAGTCACCTTTCTGCCCTAAATTCACTCCTGCATTGTTCTCTGGTTCCCATGGTAGAAGTACCCGTTTCCCATGCAGGATCTGGGAGCCACCCTTGACCTTTCCTTTCCTTTACCCATGTCAAGTCAGTCTCCAGGTTCTACTGACTTTGTTTCTTGAACTCTTCTCATCCCTAGCACAGTGCTATAATGCAGGCTTTTATCATCCGTCACCTGGATTATCATCACAGACTTCTAAATGATATCTGGGATGGACATCTGGCCACCCTCAAATCCTCATAGCTACCAGCATTCTCTCCATTAAATGGTAAGCTCTGCTTAAAACCTTCCAGGGCTCTCTGTTGCCTCCTTACCACTCTAGATAAAGTCCAAGTTTCTCATCTAGAGCAATCTCCATGAGCTGTCTCCATGCCCCTCTACCAGCCTTCTTCCTTAATGTCAGCAACACCAAGCCATTTGCTTTGCCTGGAAGGCCATTCCCTTCAACTCCTAGTCAACTCAACTCAGAGCAGGTATCTCCTCCTTCAGGAAATAGCCCCTTGCAATGCATTGCTATGCTTTGCACATGTTATACTTACCTGTTTATGCCTCTCTTCCCTTTACTAGACTGTAAGACCACACACATTTAACTCATCTTTGCAACTACCCTGTGCTACCAGAATCTGGACATTATTCACTAGATGTTTGCTGAACCTAATACAAAGTCATGCTGTATAATTTCATTTGGCTTTTTACTGTAGCTGTATCATTTTATTCACTATTACATGGCTTAAAATGGCTGTTTACAATCAGTTTCCCTCTCTAAATTTACTATTTAGCTTTCTCACATGTATACTCTGGCTTGCTTTCTTACCACATCACATTTTCCGAGTTCTTTAAAAAATCTGATTCCATTTTTTTAAAAAATACTGAGATTACTCTTTCTTGTTCCATCCTTTAAATAGTATTACCAATAATTCTATCCTTAGCTTCCTTTTTCCTTCTTTCTCCCAACAGTTTTCTTCAGTGGTCTCATCTGTTCCCTGAGCTTCAACTCACTTCTATGCACATTGTTCCTCTATGCTGAATTTTATTGTAATAACTTATACAGGTTGGCTCAAAACAAACACAACAAAACAAAATCCTTCAATTACTCCTGAGAAGAACACAGGTTCAAGTTCTCTGCTCTTATATTCAAGGACTCATTTAATATGATTTTGTGTGTGGTTGAATAAATGATGATCCAAAACTACATTTATGATATTATTTCTCTACTCCTTTACAAATCTCCTATATTAGCTAAAATTCACTATTCTTTATTTTCTCTATTTTGCCTTGCTTTAAGTCACTCTCTTCACCTGATAGTAATTCTCTAATCTATTAATACCTATCAAAATTCTTCAATGCCCATGGCAGATTATTAATCTATTAAATCTCTCTCCACATCTGAAGATGAAACCCTAACTCTCCTGAAATCAAATCAGTTCTTCTTTTGTATCTATTAGGTACTTGCCAGATATTATTTATTGTAATTATTTCAGCACATACATTTACCCTCACCTCTTGGCTTTTAAGTTCTCTGAAGGCAGAGACTATGTCTAGTTTACTGTATGGCCCTCTGTCCTGTCCCAATTCCAGTGTGTAACTGAGCAGTTTCTAGCACAGAGTTCATTCAATGAATATGAAGCAAACATGATCAAATGGGAAGAAAAAAACTAAAGTGGAAATAGCCAAGATCTAAAAAAAATGATTATACCTACCTATGTGCAAAGAAAAATAGAAGTTTGTGGGGTTGTGACAAACATAAGTATTAGTAGGAGGATGAACTGCTAAAAGGAAATTGAAGATAATCGTCAATAATTCCAAATCTGGAGGAGATCCAAGGACTTCGGCTATAATTTTCACAAATGATTTACAAACCTCTCGGGGCATGGATATAAGCTGCCCCTCTTTGTGTTCCTGAAAAAAAAAAAAGAAAAACTCTCCTTAATTTAAAAAGAACTGTCAACTTAACTAATATTTCTCATTTAAGCAAGATAATTTTGTTTAAGATAGAACTGTGTTGGTTTCCTGCTCTAGACTAGATATTTACCATAAAACTGAGTTGCTATTTCTCTATTCAAGCAATCTTGCTATTAAGATGTATTAAAACCATGGCCCCATATAAATGTTAGCTACTACTCACTACTGCTTCTGCTACTACTGATTTGGTTCAAACGAGAAAATTTCTGATAGACAAAACTGGTTACATGAATAGAGTGTGTTCCAGTCTACAAAGTTATTACTCACAGCAGCTCAGAGAGGTTTTATCCTTCATTTCTACAATATGAAGACCTGAAGTGATTGTATATCTAACTTAAACCACATAGAAAACATCTCAGTAGTGCAGCATAACTCACACTTAGACCTTTGATCTCCTTCTACTGCACCATCTACTGCCTTGAATAATCAGACCTGGCAGAATGCTACATAATTACCAAAAATAAAGACAGATATAAATAAATTACTTATATATTCCAACTCTACCTCCCCAGTGCATAGCAGCTGGCTTCTAGATCAAGGCTAGATCTTTCCTCTCTGTCCAAATACACAGTATATCTCTACATCCACTCTTCTTCATATATTCTTTTGAATTGCTGAATCAGAAAACTTAAAATCTAGATATTAACTTTAACACAGGTTAGTTTGACTACCTCAGATATACGGAGAGAACAGGAGTCTACAAAAGTCAGTCAAGATCTCACAATGGCCAAGTCAAGACAAGAACACAGATCTCCGAACTTGCAATTCAGTGTTATTTCTGCCACAACCATCTTTTTTTTTTTTTTTCTAAATCGTACCCCTGTGACTTCCCAGGGCTCCTGGTTACCACTTCAATCACTCATTCTTGAGTTCAGCCCAGTCTAAGCTTCTTCAACTTTGCCCTCTCCAATGACTCCTTACAAATAGTCACTGGTATCCTGCTGCTGCTGCTGCTAAGTTGCTTCAGTCGTGTCCCACTCTGTGCGACCCCATACACGGCAGCCCACCAGGCTCCCCCGTCCCTAGGATCCTACCTCATTAAAAAAAAGAAACAAAAAACTCTTAAATTGACCTATTGTGAAGCTTTTGTTAAGTCTGTTTCTCTTTCCTTTTGCTGTTGGACTTCCTAATAATCATGTATTCTCACTACCTCCAGTGATCCACCATACATGCTTAAAGTTCCCAGAAATCTGGGTCTTGCCTTCTTCACTCTGATGAAATATTGTAAGCTATTAAGAATTTCCAAGCTGACGGCATTCTCTCTGTCCACATTCTCTAGGAACTTTCTACCTCATTTGGCTCTACAGACCACCCCTGTCTGGGCAGGTTCTCCTCTCTCTGCCCATTTTCTTTACCTCTTTCACAGAAAAAAATCTCATTGGAAGTTCCACAGAATTTCAGTCCATGGTACTGAGTTATTAAACAAAAATCACTGCAGAAAATACCTCCAGAAGTAAAATTACATAAGGAGTACCTGCAAAACCTGGCAGGTCAGTAGAAAGTGATGAACTACTCGAGCTTTCAATAACTGCTTAATATTAAACATCTGCTGCTGGTGGTCTGCTCTGATGAGGACTTCTAGGGCTGCCAGCAGAGCTTCCCAAACACCGTGCTGAGAAAACAAACATATGCACAGGGTTACTGAAAAACATGGCTCGTGCTTTTTAGAAGACATGCAATACATCAGTTTAACACTGTGTAAACACTCACAATTTGTCAAAGATTAAATCTGCCTGAAAAAGCAAATCTAAAGATTTATTCCAAGATTATTATTTTTTTTGACAATAGGTCATTTCTAAAAATTTATGTTCAATGCAATGCTGCATTAGGGGCTTTAGGACACTAACCTTTCTGTGGCATTAAATGATGCACAGTATTTTCAAAAGATGAATTATCTTGGGGAACTTATTTACCGTTTACTACAGAGAAACACATTATCCATATAAATTGTTTGCAAATAATTTATTTTCAAAGAGCATTATTAAAAACATATAGACTTCAATGCTAATTTGTATACTCAGCATTTAATCAAATACTTTTAGAAAAAAAATGTACTAAACTGAAAATATTTACTGACAGTGTAGAAATTCTGAATTTTGGATTTACTTTTAAGTCCAAATTATAGAATCCTCCACACAATTACTAAACATGCAGTTTAAAACTATAATTAGCATCCTCTTAAGGTACTTTAAAATGCTTCTCCCATAGTATTCACAATAATAATGAAAAAGAAATCTTACATAGATAACCACTACTGAAAATAATCTTCACCTCATTTTATTACTTCAAATAATCTTTCAATAAAGCTATCAACAAAAAGCAAAATTAACGGGTTTGGGTTGTAGGTTTGCTGCTTTTCCGGCCATTACATGATGGAAATGAATAATGAAAAGGCCAAGGAATTGATAGACTTAATCATACTATTCTAACCAAGGCCTCTCTCTTAATAGGACAGGATCAAGATGCCCTGAAAGAAAAAGGCATATGAAAATTTGAAGACAAAGCAGCTCAAATATGAAAACCTGATTCAGGCCTGAAAAATAATACTAAAATAGAATAGTGCCTAAGCAAACCAACAACCAGACAACCAACAAACAAAAACCAGAACAACTCAGCTAAAAAAGCAATTAGAAAATTAAAAAATAAAAGAAAGAAAATTTTATCTCAAATCCATAGAAGTAACCATGCATATCAGTTTTGAATTTGACCAAAAAATGCTTTGCTTATTAGTCAAACTTTTTTAATGCTCAAATTAGCATCCTCTTTTGAAATACTAAAATAGCTGTCGATTTTCAGTTAAGATTCCAACTCATAATCCACAATTGAGAGGTTTCTTTACTACATGTTTACAGTCATTCCGCCTTTGGTCCAGTTTGTTTGCATCTACTATCACTATGTGCATTAGCTTTCTCTCCTTGCAACATCATGTGTATTTTTATACATACGTAAATTTGTTGTTATTGATTAGTTGCTAAGCGCTGTCCAACTCTTTGTGACCCCGTGGACTGTAGCCCATCAGGCCCCTCTGTCCAGAGGATTTCACAGGCAAAAATACTGGAGTGGGTTGTCATTTCCTTCTCCAGGGGATATTGCTGATGCAGGGGTTGGACCTGTGTCTCCTGCACTGGCAGGCAGACTTTTTACTGCTGAGCCAACAGAGAAGTTCACAAATGTATACATATTATATGTGAATGTACATGGAGATGTGCATTCTGAAATTCTGAAAGAGAATTTATTCAGAATGAGAAGTCACAATGAAATAAAAGTTTTAAAAACTGACAAATACCATAAAATCTAGAAAAAGCTAGCTGCTTGACACAGCTCCATAATACTTCCCGCTGTGTTTTGTAGGAGCATATTCTTGGACTGCTTCTTCATATAACAATAATTCGGTAATATAATTTTATACAGGGAGAACAGAATAATCTGTCTCTCCTCTAACATATTTGGTCAAAATTTATTTTTGTTAATGATAGGTTAGAAAAGTTTTCTTTAGCTTCATAACTCATTATTGATAGTAAGTCTGGGGTGACTGTTGCCAAATTTGGAAGTAACCAAATATTTTTAAATTGTAAAGGTATACACATTGAATTGGTCTTCAGCTACATTTGACGATAATGGTGTTACACTCTAAGTAACTCTAGACAATCTACAGTCTACATTAGAACTGAGGAGGCTCTACGAACCAAACCATGAAGACTATACTTTAGCTAGGGCAGAAGGAAAAAGCCCCACATTCATTTTCCTTGCTGGGTCCTTGTGAAGACCACACAATCCATCATCCAGTTGTTAAGACTTCCTAGATCTAAGATCAAAGCATGCTCCTTAGCTTGTGCCTACCATGAAGCCAAGACTTCACAGCCTTGCTCCGCAAACAGATACAGCTCTGACTTCTGGAAAACATGGCTCCCCTACTCAGAAGTGTGTCCGTTTCCCTCTCCTTGACTCAACTCCACACACTTTTAGTAGGATTTCCTTTGAGAGTTTATGGTAAATGCAAGTCTCCAATTGATTCAAGTTTTCCAGCCTGAATACTGCTACTACCTGCAGTCAAAGTTTTGATCCTGATTCTCTAGATCAACATTATCTATGGCTGTCTAAAACCTTGCACAGAAATTAATCTCTAGATTTCCATTTACAATTAATACTACACTGAAGCAGTAAATTTGTTTTGTTTTTGAGAAGACTGATTAGATGAATATTTAAAAGTACATGTTTCTCTGTGCAGCAAAGAAAACAGTCAACAGAGTGAAAAGGCAATACACAAAATAGGAGAAAACACTTACAAACCATATATGAGATGAGGGATTAGTATGTAAAATATATGACTCTTACAACTCATTAACAGAAAATCAAATAACTCAATTAAAAAATAGTCATATGACCTGAATGGACATCTCTCCAAAGAACATATACAAAGGGTCAATAAGTATATGAAAAGATGCTCTTCATCAACCAATCATCAGGGAAATGCAAATCAAAACTACAAGTTATTATTATTACCTCATATCCTACAGAATAGACACTATCAAAAAATAACAATTGTTGGTAAGCAGGTAAAGAACTTGGATCCTTTGCACATTGCTGGTAGGACTGTAAAATGGTGCCTCTCTTACAGAAAATAGTATGGTACAGTAATTCTATTTTTAAAAAATTAGAATTACTATATGACTTAGCAATCCTATTTTTGCATATGTATCTAAAATAACTGAAAACAGGATCTCAGAGGGATCTCTGCACATTCACGTTCACGGCAGCATAATTCACAATAGCCAAAATGTGGAAGCAACCTAAATGTCCATGACAGATGAACAAATAAAGAACATGTGGAAAACACATACAATGGAATAGTGTAAGAAAGAAAACAGTCTTGTCATATGTTATAACACAGATAACCTTTGAGGACATAATGCTAAGTCAAATAAGCCAATCATAAAAAGGCAAACACTGAATGATTCCACTTGGATTAAATATCTAATACAATCAAACCAAAGAAACACAATGTGGAATGGTGGCTGCCAGGGACTTGGGGGAAGGGAAACAGGGAGCTGTTGTCTACTGAGTCGAGCAGTCAAACCAAATGAAAAGGTTCTAGAGATATGCCACATGACAAAGCATATATGGTTGGTGCTGCACATGTAAAAATTGCTAAGAGGGTAAATTCATAACAAATGCTTTTTAACCACATAAAGTACATGCCTCCGCTTTATTCCATATCTTCCAGTCTAGCAATAGTTCCTCTAACAGTTTAACATCCTGGATTATAGCATTAGACTCTACATCCAACTTAAATTCTCCATTCTCATTGATATGAATAATATCTTCACCACAGCAACCTTCAAGAAGGGTCTACGGAAAAACAGCATTAATACAAGATGCATCAATAATCAATCCAAAAATTCAACAGAAAGACGAAGCTTTCTTAGCACTTAGCACTCATAACATTAAATTCAAAAGAAAACTACTGAATAGCTCAGCATTTCACAAGGTATCTTTACCTTGTTTTGTAAAACAATTCAAGTAATAAGAAAACCCCCAAATTTCAAATATTTATAAATGACTATTTAGTTTCAAATATGGAGTAAAATAAACTACATCCTATTTTTAAAATTCAATGAATCTGTTGAGTTTTAAACTTTTTCTAAGAAGTATTCATGCCACAAGTGTATGGATCTTGCTCATTTTAAGAGTTGGAGTCTGGGGGCATGGGAATAGGCATTGGTCTTTTGCCTTAATACTAGAACCCTCAGAAAGAAATACTTTCACAACGTTACCAAGTGCTTTTAATTAGAAAGATATTTAAATATGTGATTACAGTTGGGTCAAAATAAAAAGTTAATACAGCTTCAAGATTCTAACTCTATAGCAGCATTGCCTCCCAAGAACTGCACAGCACTAGGTGTCTGGAGAACTGGGTTCACCCCCATACCCGTGGGTGCTGAAGCAAGCAGCAGTCTGTGTATGAGTCACTATCACCAGTCTACAGAATGAGGGGCCAGCCCAGGAGGTATCACTGGCTTATCAAGATCTAAAAACCTTAATTTTTTCTTATATTTTTCTAAAATGTTTTAGAGGAAATGAAAATGTAATTATTTAAACGACGAAAAACCCAGAAGAGCCTTCATTTGATTAAATACATATTATCGAGTTTCCTTATTTTTCTTCAGGAATAAATGAAACACGAAACATCTATTACTAAGAGACTTAATGAAGAGGTAAGTATCACTGCATATGAAACCCTGAGAATAAGTTTTATGAGAACGTACCTTCAAAATGTGAAAGCCAACAATGCATTTTTGTTTTATCAACACCTGATGAATCATGCAAAGTCCATTACAGTTTTCTAACTCATGTATTCTCTGTTGGTTGTATTTAATTAATGAGAGTATAACTCTCAATGCTAACGCTTGAGTTTCTTCACAGCTACTGAGTTCCACAACCTAAAAACAAAGTAGATAAATTTTTTCTAATTTGTCGAGATTAAAAATTTAACATGTGGGGTTATCTTTCATTATGTAATACCAACCTATCAGTCTCATTTGAAAGTTTTATTTTTTATTGCTGACACTGTTTATAATTACTTAAGAATTTTAAACAAATAAAACCAATAAGTTCCATGCTCTTATGTCTCAAATATGCTATAAATTAACTAAAATAACATTGATAACCTTAGAAGTCGTGGCATTTTATTGGTGATCTGAAGTGTCAGCGAAATGCTTCATATTTTTGATGCTTAGTCAACAAACAGGCTCTATGTTCTATGCTATGGAAGATAAAATGATAGATAGACTGCTTAGACTGTAAATAGGCAGACTACCTACCTCCTGTGGGGCCTGCTGATAGGTCAAAACATAAGACAGAATAAAAACTAACGATTGTGACTTGTACTTCAATTCCCCCAATGCTTTCTGACAACTACTATATGTAAGAAACAAACATCCTATTATGATTTGAAAAAGCAAAGAAGAGTGAGACAATATGAATGCATGAGAGCATAAAAACTATTTCTGACTCCACCCTGCTCGGGATGGGAAGCCTATGTGAAGATCACTGGGAGAGAGAGGAAAACCACAGGAAGCAGGGATAAACAGGTGTCCAAGTGTGGGACCCAGGAGGAAGAGAGATGAAGATTGGATTCATAGTACATTTAGGAGGCTGCAGGTTGCCTATCTGGCTAGATGGAGCAGATTAAGCTCAAAAGGTAGGCTATACCTGTAAGGGTTTTAAGGAAACTGAATTTTACTTTTGTAGGGGAGGAAGGATATAATAACAACTAACATTGATATGTCTCTTAGCACAAAAAGTAATCAAAGGTGCCCCCACTAAAGAAAAAAAAAAGGGAGACATATGACAATGGTGCAGAAGTTACACTTAAGCATAAAATTTGGAAGTGAAAAAGATCAGGGTTGCTTTAATTAAACAAGGGTTTGGACCACAAGGAAGTATAAATGATTCGTACTGAAGCGAGACCATTTGTACCCTCTATTTGGATTTTAGCAGTCCTTGAAACAGTCATGTACACCACTGTCTACTTCACCTCAGGAAAAAGATTGTTCCAGCCCATAGATGGCTAAACACAACAGATAAATAAACATAATTCTCTAAAACAGTATCCATGGCGTGGGTCAAATTTTTTGACTTTCTCCTCTTTCAAAAAATTTCAATCCCAAATAAGTTATTTTTGTACTTACTTGTTGACCTTTATTTTTCCCCAAGCATCTGGAAGTTTCAAGGGAAAAACAAGTTTCACAATTCTTCACATTTCTTTTCTACTTTTATTATAGCATTTTTTTTCTCATTGGCAATATTAAATCTTATACACTTAATACTTAATGGTTCGAATTACATCTCTGGATACAGAAAACATCTTCATAAATTATTTACTTATTTACTTAACTGCACCACATGGCATGCAGGATTCTTAGTTCCCTGACCAGGGATCGAACCCATGCCTTTGGCATTGGGAGTGGAGTTTCAACCACAAGAAGTCTAAGGAAGTCCCAAATCTCCATAAATTAAAAAGAAATTTTAACAAAAAAATTACTGTGGCAGAAACTTTGATGACATTCTAAACAATGTGTGCTTTTTTAATCTTGAAAGTTTAATACAATTGATACATAGCATTACTGTTAATCAAAAAGGAATCCTAAAAGTTATCAATAAAAAAGAAGTAGTTTATCTTTAAATAAAATTACAATCAGTGATTCTTACCCTAGCAAAGAGAAAGACAAATATACCAGTTCCACCAATCTCATGCAGAACGCCTTGAAGGGTTTTACATTCAGTGGGCTGGAGATTCTTTAGATGATGAGGTTCTAGTAAGATACTGTGAACTTCTTTTGAGCTGAAGGGTCTTTGAGAGAGTTGGGGTTTCATTTGACCTTTAAGTCTAATAACTGGCTCATAGATGGTGTACTGAGCAGGACAGTAAGTTGTATATACAACTGAAAGACTTTCCTGAAACACAAATAATTTCCTTCAATAACTAAACAGTTTAAAAAGTACATTATCAACTAGCAAATGGATTATTTCAAAGTGAAAAGACAAGCAAAAAATCTTTTTCTTTGTTTTAATAAAGACAGTCACTGCACAAAACAAAGATGGACATGAAAAGCAAGACAGCTCTCCACAAAGAAAAAGATCCATTTCATTTAGGAGTGGTCAATACATGTAAACCATATGAAGGCTGAGAAAAATTCCAGCTTTGATCTTTTGAGAATAAACATGAAATTATACCTATCACCAATAACAAATCCCTACCATACTCATGTCCTATGAACTGTTCTATGCATTTATAAATAGTAACCAATCCTTACAATCCTATGAGATGGGACTCTGGGTCAATGTATTCAAATATATTTTGGTACTGAATTTGCTCATGGGCTGCCTACTCATTTAAATATGACTCTATAAACTAGAGCATTCTTTCCACTAGAATAAAACTCCAAACTATCAGCATACCTAACAAACTGAGTATTTCTCCCAAGCAAAGGGTAGTTTTGATTAGGTTCTAGCTCTCTGTCAAATATTCTATCAATTACTTTAAAAATTATGGTAAACTTTAAAAACAAAATGTACTCTGAGATGCTCTCAATGAAGGCCGCTACAGAAGATCACGCTTATGGAAAATCGTGTAGCAGCTGGGGGCTTTGGGCTTCGATCATTTTCAACCCACTGTGATTCGAGTATAGTTTCATTAGACATCATCTAGCACATTTGCATACCAACCAAACTGATGGCACAGTCTACTGTATATGATTATGCTGGGCAAAACAAAATCATAAATCTACAGTAGTTTTCATTAAAAATCTGATAAAATGCCTGGTTATCTGAAACAAGTCCCATCTGATACCAACACCTTGCTAGGAGGGCACCATGTCTGTCTGACCTCTTACTCATAACCCCAAAATACCAAGCTAAAAAAGTCAGGCTTAAAAAAAATATGCTTTCAAAAAAGATTTTTCACATAAAACCTGTATAATTTTTACTTGTGATAATTTCTGTTGAATTTTATGAATTATAACCTCTATTTTGTTCAGGCAAAATAAAAGGTTAAGAATACATATTTTTTGTGAAAAAAGGATTAGCCAAAAACCAGAGAGCTAAAATTATCTGAACAAACATCCATTGTATGAGCTCCTTGGTCTTCCTAAAGCAGAGATACTCAGTGTGTGGGCCCCAACCAGCAGCAGTAACATCACCTCAGAAGTTGTTAAAAATGCAAATTCTTGGGCCACACTTCAGGTCTACTGAAGCGATCTATGTTTCGGCAAGTCCTCTGGGTGATTCTGGCTGGATACTACCCATGCACCGTAGAACATTTACAATCTCTGGCCCCCGTTCAATAACAGTGGACAGCCAAAATGCCCCTAAGCTCCATTTCTGAATACTCCTTACGGAGAAAAAGATTGTGGGTCTAATACCAGATCTTTAGTTAAATTCTATATCCATTTTACCACAGATACTTAATACCACTCAAGACTTACATGTTTTAGACTATGAAGGATCAGTTTCCTAGTTGCTATAATGAAAAGTATCCATCACAAGCTCCTAAACTGTGTATTAGTATAACACTGTATTAGAATAATGTATAAAATGCAATCAAGAGTCTCATATAAGCAGAATTAGCAATAATTTGAAAGCAAAATTCCTAGTTGCTACTGATATTAAAGAATAAAGTAATAACCTCCAATTAAAATAAACTTATATTAAAAAAAGAAAGAAAAAAAAGAATAGTCTAAAATCTGAATATGTATAAAGTTAATACAAATAAAAATTAGCACTTATTTTTAAGTATGGAAAGGAAATATAATAAGCAATTTTTAAGGCTAACATGTATTATATTTTTATTATATCATAAAAGTTTTTCTTGAATGATTAACAACAGGTATAACCTAAACTACTACTTAGTATAGAAATATAGTTCCAAGGAAAAGCAGATGAAAATTTGAAACCTGAAAACAAATTTTGAGGAAGTCAAAGTATTTTAATTAAAAAGAAAAACATTTGTAAGTAAAGAAAATGTTGAGAAACAGAAAAGAAAAACTCTAAAAATCAAATCACAGCTAATTCACCTTCAATAAACATACATAACAGTTACTAAAAAGTTAAAACCTATAAAATGAAAACTTACAATTAAAAGACCAATGTCCACATCTTTGTTGGTCATAAAAAGTTCTCTGATTTGTTCACATTGCAAAATTTCTTTATTAATGTACTTGGAGTAGTCATTCACAGGCTTGCCATATTTACACGGCATTATGGACGTATGGTTGGGTCCACAAGCATATAGATAAAATGCCTCTTGCGAGCCAATCTTAGCCCCTGAATAGCAAAAAACAAAAAACAAGAAAAAAGTTCCTTATTTAAAATACTCCAGAATTTTTCATAAAAACAAGAAATCAGAGGAGTTTTTTTGCTAGATTCTTCAGTTGTTCACTGTATCTTTCAAAATTAAAGCCTCAATTTTCAAATTGGTGTAATGAGCAAGAAATCTATAGCAACTCTAGATGTAAAATGAATTAATATACATATATATGTATATATATAAAACATTATCTGTAAAACTCTTGGTAAAATAAAGTAATAATATTTATATTTGCTCCTTAAGCTAAAAATAGGGGATTTTTTGGTTTTGTCTTTTTTTTTTTGCAAATGGAAATTTTATCTCAGTGAATTCCTTTTAAAAACAACATATAGATTGGTATCATCAGTCCTTCATCCATCCATCTATCTATTCAATAAACACTGTCTAGATGCTATTATGTACCAGGTTGAGTAATACATTTTTAAAAATCATGTATTTCTTCTTCACCTAAAATTTGGTATTTTTTATGTAATATACTAAAATTATAAGTAAGAGAGACAGCCAGTCTAACTGCACCTGCTATAATGCATTTTCCAGGATTATAAAGTGATTTAATATAGGCTTCTCTTTGGCAGGCGGGTGGGGGAGGATATGTGCTTTGCATTAAATATATGTATCAATTGTCTCAGAACCACTTATCTTGAAATCTAGGAAATACAGTACTTATTAAGTACAAGTGAAGGAACAGGGATAAACACTTTATCCAGGACAATTAACTTAGTTTAATACTTGTTAACTGAAGGAAAAATCTGAAAATGCTCTGAAGGGGAAAAATATACCATTGAAGAGGAGTAAATTTCCCAGGCCCCATTTTCCAGCCAATTGCAAACATTCTTCTTGGGATGATAAACAATGGCCGATCATGCAAAATGTTTTATTGCTGTCAGATGACAAACTCGTTTTTCTTGGAAGCATAAAATCCAAAGTAACATCAGGCTTCCTACATTGAAAACAAAGTTAAATCAATTACTTCAGGGATTTTTAGAGTGTTAATGTTTAATAACACAAAATTCTTGAACAAGTTTTTTGGCTCAGTATTGGATAATTGGTAATGGGAGAGAGAGAAGGACTGATTCTCTTGTCTCTTGGTCCAAGGTGCTGGTGGTCCACAATCCCCCAGAGGAGAGGAAGGGACAGAGATGCCTGGTGATCCACACCAGGCCATGGGAAGTACTACCGGACATTTGTGGCAAGTTTCCTTTGCCACTTGACTTCTGCATATTCGCCTTCCCGGTTTAAAATACAAATCTACCACCTCTCCCTGATTTTACCAGAAAGTCTCCCATCTCAGTACACAATTCCTAAAACCTCATGCCCTCTTCAAAAACTAATCAGGAAGAGTATCACTTCTTCAGGTTTTGCTCTGACAAGGCACTGAAATGCCACTGCTTTTTTGCATTTTCTGTGTTTTCAGCAGTAAATATTGCAGAGCTTTTGATTAATCTCTTGCTTTTCTTCATGGATAAAAGTTATAGGAATCCTCACAAAAGGCAAAGTAGGAAAAGGTAAACTAATGCTTTCTCCTAGAGACACACACGATGGGAGAACTTCATCTTCTTGTTTAAATTGCAGAGTGCCGAGCTCTTCCCTCATTCTAGACTGTCTTAAACTCTCTTAAGATAATGAAGGTAGCCTGTAAAGACAAAGTCTGTGAATAAGACAAAGCACTTAGAATAAGCTAATAATGAGAAATTCTATTTTGGTATATATTTACTTAAAAAATTTCCCTTAAGGCTTTCTATTCCATACTTAATAGCTATTTAGCTATTTAAATAGGAATATTATTAACAAAGGAAAGATGTGAGCTAACCTTTTTACTGAAGTTCAATTGACATACAACATTATAGTGAGATAACTTCTATTACTGTGCAGGCATCTCTTTCTTGAACCAACTAAATGGCTGTAACTGAAACAGTACTGCCACCTAGTGGCATTATGACTTAATTCAGTTCTTAAGGGTAAAGAAAACCTGTAAAACCAATGCAAGAGGAGTTCAACAAACACTAAAATAATTCATACTATCTAATATGTGCCATATATTCCTACCAGATTTGTGTTCTGTTCATCAAATAAAAATTAGTAGAAAGCATTAACAATTTTTTTTCAGTGTCGTTACATCTTGAAATGTATTACTTGTAGAAATAATTGTATTAGTTCTGAGAGAGATATAGTGCCAAATTTAAATCAAAGGAATAATATATTTCTTATATTCCTTGGTCACTTGCTCAATGCTATATTACTAGATAAAATCATTAACTTATACCAAATGGTAAATTCAAAGTAATGTTCAAACAAGTGGGTGAGTAAAAATTGAGTGCTAGGATTTTAACTTCAGAACCGGCCACGGAGAACATCTAGACACTCATTCTGAACATATGTAACAATTAGTTTATGATTCCTGTGTCTGTCAGCCTGCCTGACTCACCAAAAGGCTGTAGGGTTAGTAAAGCATGTATGTGGATGGTCAGTTGTGTCCAACTTTTTGTGACCCCATGGACTGTAGCCTGCTGGGCTCCTCTGTCCATGGGATTCTCCAGGCAAGAATACTGGAGTGCGTTGCCATTTCCTCCTCCAGGGGATCTTCTTCCTGCATACCCTGCACTGGCAGGCAGATTCTTTACACCGAGTCACCTGGGAAGCCCGTTAAAGAAAGCAGAGGGTTTTAAAGCAGGGCTCTATCCAGGCTCAGAGTCCAGGTTGAGTTTCAGCCACCCTCCTCACTGCAAGCAGCATTTTGGGTTTCTGCTGCCTCACATGAAAGGGTAGAGGCATCTCTTACTTTGTTGTGCTGCTAGAAGGACTAAATGAGGTCATCTGTGCAAAGTGCTTACTACACTGCCTGGTAGGTGCTGAGAGTTCCAGAAATGAGGAGCGTGTGCAGCAGACTCTCACAGTCCCATCCCCAATCCCAACCAATTTAACTCAAGGTTCTGGAAACATATACTGATATGCCACAGCTCCCTTCAGGCTTAGGCAGTTGTGAAGACAGAACTTCTCAGAGAATATTTTCTTTGGATTATAGAAATTGAGATTCAATGACATATTTTCATGTACTTTTTAAAATGAATAAACTGTTTCCTTTGGCAGACACTGCGGACTGGCTACCCCAAAGCTGTTCACAAGCCTCTTCTCCCAGCCTTCCTGAGGCTGCAAGGCTGTAAGCAGTCGACTCCTGCAGCCTCCACAGCAGAGCTGGCAGGCACACAGGCTTCCCTTCTTTCTCACAGGCCCTTTCCTCTGCCTGGCTCACTCTTCCTCCCTCTTGTTCATGCAAAACTCCATCTCCTTCCTTCAGATCTCAGCTTAAATAATCTGTTTCTAGCTAGGTCTTCCCTGATGCCCTTCTCTTAAGCAGGAAACCAGGTATTTTCTGTCTCGGGACCCATTTGTTATCTTCACAGTACTTGTCATGATTTATACACACTCGTTTAATTGTGTACCTTGCTGTCTGCTTCTTCACTGAACTATGAGCCCCCAAAAGGCAGGGAACATGTCTGTCTTGTTTACCAAGCTCCCAGCCTTAATACTGCACGTGCTCAGCACATAGCAATTCCTCAATAAATACTGGATGAACAAATGAATGAAAAAATCAATTACTTTGTGCTAAGGGTATATGTTATCTCTATGATCTAATCTACTCTTGAGAGACTTTAGAGAAAACTGAACGATAAAGTATATAAAGCACCTTGCAAAAGGTCTAGCCGCCTCATCCCGGATTCAAAGCTGCTGTCACGCAGCATCACCATGCCCATTCATTTTTCTTTCTCATCATTCAACTTAGATATTCCTTCCAACCAGCTCAGTCCTCTCCTGTGTTATACTAGTTTCCAGTTCTGTATTCCCTTTCATGCTATTTCATTCAACAAAATACTTTCCAACTCTTATAAATCCAAGTACCTTACAACTCTCTTTGAGTTAAACTTTACATTAAGATATTTCACAAGATATTTCTTATTATTTTGACTCACAGTTCTCCTGGTTTGTAAAAATCAAATAGTACTATAACCAAACTTATCACCTGGTATGTTTCTAGGTTTCTATCTTAATCTATCACCTGATATACTGGCTTATATTTTTTTCTAGTCATTCTAATTTCTTTTGAAACTCTGATTTAATTTTGGTATTAGTTTTATTAGCCACTTAATTTAAATAATTCCTTATGGATTTATCTTGTAATATATGGGCTTGATGCACTAAATTTATAAATGTCTAAATGTTCAGATTTGTACATGGTCCCCCAAATCCAAATATTAATCTTAAATGGTTTCTTCTAAGGCAAATTAATTTTGTATGTAAGTGATTAAAAAAAAAAACAGAAAAATATCTCACTTGACAGATTCCTATTAAAATATGGTAAATTTCATCTATAGTCCTTTTGTAATTTGTTTCAGAAGCTGTAACAGAATAATTAAAATTATAACTGAGATTATTAAGTATTTACTAAAAGTGTTTCATACCTCTGTCCAGAGATCCATATGGAGAGTTTCCCATGGATATTCTTTTTCCCTTGGGGCTGCTGTAAGTAAGTTAGTACTAAATGTTGCCATTTGCTTGGGAGGAAAATATTCTCCTGTGATTCAACCTGTGCTAGTAACACAACTTTTGTATCATCGTTTGAATCCATGCAGACACTGACAAAAAAAGAGTAAAGGTACAGGCTGAAACATGAAATTTCTGATATCAGTTTTTAACATGTATAGTTAAGTATAACTCTAGATATTTAAGTAAAATTTAAAAACCAGTTCTAGTATTAAACCAACTTGAAAAGTCAGGAGGTCTTTGTTTTATATCATAATCTGCTTGATTATTTTATTATACTATAACCTCATTTCATGAACTTAAAAATAGATCTGGCTCATTTGCTAGTATTAACACTTTGGGCAATAATCTTCAGGATTCAATTTGCAAAAAAAAAAAAATTATTATTACTATTTATATACTCATTGCCCTTTTAGTGCAATGTTTGCTTCATACAGAAATTAATACATATACATAAATATCTAAATGCTAGTATGTATCATTGGTCTAACCTACTCTGAGGGATTACTAACAGAATTAAGATATAATTTACATAAACTACCTAGTAACCTTTATAACATTTACAGAACATCCCTAAGTAACATATTTTACTTAAATTTTAATAAACATTATTGTAGTTCAGTTGCTCAGCGGTGTGCGACTCTTTGCGACCCCATGGACTGCAGCTTGCCAGGCCTCCCTGTCCTTCACCATCTTTGGGAGTTTGCTCAAACTCATGTCCATTGAGTCGGTGATGCCATCCAACCATCCTGTCCTCTGTTATCCCCTTCTCCTTCTGCCTTCAATCTTTCCCAGCATCAGGGTCTTTTCCAATGAGTTGGCTTTTTGCATCAGGTGGCTGAAGTAAAGTATTGGAGCGTCAGCTTCAGCATCAGTCCTTCTGATGAATATTCAGGACTGATTTCCTTTAGGACTAACTCGTTTGATCTCCCTGCAGTTGAAGGGACTCTCAAGAGTCTTCTCCAATACCATAGTTCGAAAGCATCAATTCTTCAGTGCTCAGCCACCTTCTTTATGATCCAACTTTTACATATTTATAAAAATAGTATAATACTGTTCATACTCACTCAATACAAATAAAAGACTTGTATCTATACTAGTTAACAAAGGAGGCAAGAAAAAAAGGACAAGACAGCAATGAGAACCTAAGTCTATGAGATAATGGCTATTAAATGTATAATCTGCATGAAAAACAGTTGCCTGTTAACAACATCGTAAGATCACTGCAATCGGATAGAATACCTCCATAGATAAGCCTTAAGTAAGTATTTGGTCCAAGATACACTGAGAATTAACATAGTGAACTTTAGAGTTTAATTATATATTATTACAAAGATTATAATAATTGTTTGAATCTACCTTCTTTTTTTAAAATTAAGAGTTTTCTATTTTGTCACAATGATCTTTATAGCAGATTTCACATTAATGTCTTTTACATAAATTATTTAAATACCTAAGCTACTCCTGGGGGGAAGGGTTGAGGATAATTATTACCGAAAAATAAAAGTGCCGGTGTGGGGATCAGCCCACACTTGGATCATCAGTGCTTTGGATCCCAATGAGATCATATGAATACAACCTTCTTCTATGAGCCTTTCACTAGGATTCACATATGCTGCACCTTCCAGTCTGTTGTTCTCTATGAAAAAAAGATGTTAGGATGATTAGTCAAGCATCTGACAAAAACTGAGTGGAAAAGTAATGTAAATTGAATTTTGCCACCTAAGAATTGATAGCTCTAAACAATGTACATGTGATATTACTGATGAAGGTGCTATCTAATGTACATGGAGAGTTTTCTGTATTAGGTCATTTTGCTCTGCTCTTTCGATGTACAATTTATAAAAGAAAACTCTATTAACTATCCAACACATTAAATTATCTGCTAAGATTTCTTAAAAGTTCAATTTCCTAGGCTAAACCATAAAAATACCTAAGTATGCTATGCTAATAACTTGGAAATATGTCTGTGGAAAAGTAGATTCAGAGCTCCAACTGTAGATACCAGGTGACATTTCCCACCCTTCAGTCTTGACAGTGTCATTAAGGTTTTCTTTTCTATCTATAGGTCAGTGGTAGAAGCTGTTCCTAGAAACCAAATACTGGGGAAGGCCTAGTGTCCTGAAGCAGAGGCTCCAGTGGGGTGTGTAAACTCTGTGGAATGAAGAGCTATTGAGACTAGCACCTCCCGATCATGATAACCCTCCAAACCTCTGGCTCAGTCATTTCATTCATTCCACAGACCATAAGAATTAGCCCACTTTCCTACCACCATAAACTGCTTTTTAACGAACAAGTTCTTTCTACCTAGCAGTTTCATAGTCACAAAAGAGTGATTCAATAGGCTGTAGAAAGAACTGGAATGAAATTTATTCTCACTTTGGAGGTTGGCTGATACGGTTACACATTTTGTGACAGGAACTAGAAGAGAGGCACTGAGGAAAGATACAGCGTAAGAAGGAGAGCTTGAACTACAAGAGAGAAAGGAGATGAAATGGAGGTGGAATGACAGGAGACAGGGAACAGGTAAGAGAAGGATGGAAAAGCGGCTACAGGGTTCCACGCCTTCCTTTTCAAATATCAGGAGCCACCCTAACCCAGCGATGGGACCACGACAGAGGCATGAAATCGGGTTGGTGATCCCAAAGCAGTTGCGTGTGTGGTGGTCCACCTGCCTCCTTCCTCACACTCCCTCTCCCACCCCACACTAAGCAAAAGTACAGAAGAAAATGGTGTTTAAGGCTGTCCGACCATTCAGGTTTGGGTACGTCAGAACCTACCATCACTAAGGCATTCCATGAAGAACGTGTGGGCAGTAAGTCAGAGTACCACTGTGTTCCTAGTGCTCAACTAAAACTGCCTTCTGAAAAGTCTTAGTACACAGATAATGCTGTTGTCATACCTGTTCCATCAAAACTACTGTCCAGTAAAATCAGTGACTTGTTTCTTTTCCTTGTCTTCTTCCCTTTTTCTGTGCTACTCTCAGGTTCGAGGATACACTCCACATTAAACCACAGGGAAATGCTGAAGCCTTCTGACAGGTGTGGCTGTCCGAGCAAAGGCAAGTGGACTGGGGCTATGTGCCAAGAGGAAAGCAGCTGCTGGGGAAAACTCTCACTCTCGCCCTCTTTCTTACAACGTGACACTCGTGCTCTTCTCAACAGCCCCATGGCCTTACTGTTGAGAATCCCGGGGCACTTTTGTGATGAAACACCATTGCTTAAATTTGGAGTATACAGTAAAGGGAAGGTTAGATACTGTGAAGGACTCATAGTAATGTCACTTTCAACAATTTTCAGAATACCCAGAAGAAGAATTTCCTAAAGGAAGAGAAAACCAAACAAAACTTTACAGCCATGTTACAAGGTATATAATAATCTTGAAAATCAGGTTATAAACAAAAATACAAACATAAACATATGTATATCAGCATTTATATTTAAATAACTTCTTACCTACTATATCATTAAAATTTTCATTTTTGTGTGTTACGATATTGGCTCAGATGGTAAAGCATCTATCTACAATGCAGGAGACCCAGATTCGATACCTGGGTTGGGAAGATCCTCTGGAGAAGGAAATGGCAACCCACTCCAGCACTCTTGCCTGAAAAATCCCATGGACGGAGGAGCATGGTAGGCTACAGTCCATGGGGTCACAAAGAGTCGGACACAACTGAGCAACTTCACTTTCACTTTTCAAAATATGAAAGAGATTTGTCTTAAAACATATAATCTCTTGTGGTTAATTTGTTTTAGATTTAGAAGATTTTAAAAAGGTTCAAAATTAAAAAGTTCTGAGCTGGTTTTAAGTGTTAGAAATTAAGTACAATGATTGTATTGAGAATCATGTCTACCAAAGAAAGGTGTTTATTTCCAGGTGCACTACAGTTACTTCTCTCAATTATTTTTAAATGAGGGATAGAACCAGAGACCTTGCAAATTCTTTAGGTTTCTGAATGGTATTTATGGTATGACTGACTTCCTAAAATTGATTGCTCAGTTACTTTCCACCTTATTTTACATGCCTTTTCCCTAATCAAATAAAAATTTTTCATCTTTTTAGATTTATTTATAATTACAAGTTTCTGGTTAAACTGAAACACAGAATGTACAAAAGAGATGAGAGGAAACAAGTATTTAATTAAAGAGAAAAGCAACAACTAAGGAGACTAGTAAAAAAATAGAAAAGATTAACCCAGTACCATGTCCTATCCATTCATAAAACAACATCTAATGTCGAATACTATGATAAATGAACTCAGAAAAATAGAATACAAACATCCCATAAAAATATAGTCAGTTCTCAATTGTCTGCACTAGTGGTTTTTAACCTCATGTTCCACAGAGCTCCTTCAGGGTCTATAAGGCTCAAGTAAGGTGGTGAAACAGGCAGGGCTCAGGAACATTCTCCAATCCTACTTCAAAGAAAGTAGCTCCAAGGCCTTCTGTTTTAATGTTTAAGCGTTGAGTCCAGATTTCATTATAAAAATGGGCTTCTCAGCAAAGAAGAGTCTAAAAATCACTAAGTTGCACCAACAGACAATGAAGAGTGAATAATAATTTTCTAAAAAAAATGATAACCTTCAAAATGGTTATCATTACTCATAATTATCTTTAGTAATTAAAATTATTCAGCATTTCTTAAGCACACAGACTTGGGGTGGAATCAGGTAAAGGGATTATGACCCCAATGATATATCTAGTTTGCCAAAACAGAAGTTAAATCGTTAAAATTGTATAAATAATAAAATAATTGAGAATTTTGTATGGCAAAAACCACTACAATATAGTAAAGGAATTAGCCTCCAATTAAAATAAATCAACTTTTTAAAAAGCCTGCAGGGAAAGACCCAATATTAACAGCAAAAAAAATTAAATTAAAAAAATGAGAATTTCACACACAATAACATGGAGTTGACTGTATAACAGTTATCACATCAAAAGAGGGAGCTTAGTGATTTCTAAAAAAAATAAAATTCTATTAGACATCAGTGAAAAAATGTCAAATTATAGCATATTTACTGTACAAGGAGATTTCTCCAGAAATATTCTCAAAAGAAGGGTTAGCTCTTCTGAACATGTTCTTGAACTCATCAAAGATACCAAAAGATCCACCAATACTCTCTGGCATGCTAAATTAAAGAAAGAGAGAGGGGAAAATTTAAACCAATATACAGTAATTAAAGGAACTGAAAAAACAATTTCACTGAAAGAGATTAAATATCAATACTATTGTCATATCTTAAATGGATCATAATTAATCTAATAATCCAAATATCTGCTGAAGAAATAGCAATATCACTAAATGAAAACCAACTAATCAGCTGACAAAAAAACAACAAAACCACTTTTCTGAAAGAGTGGTTAGCTCAAAGTAAAATAAGAGTATTTAAAGAAGCATAAATTAATATAGTATTTCTTAAATAAGCTGATGCTGTTAGGTACTGTAAAACAATCTGCTACCTTCTCATGTTTAAAATGTTTAATTTATAACTTTAACTTTCTAAAGAGAAAATTAGATGCTATAAACAAAATTAGAAATATTAAAAATTACAAAAACACTTAAATATCACTAAAGATTAGTTTGAACACTTTATTCTATCATGAGGCTTAGTATGAAACATAACTGGTAATGTACAAATTCATAGAACTTTTGAGAGTAAAATACTGAATAATATTTATAACATATATATTACATATGCTATATATATTACATGTATAATACACAAATTCATAGAACATTTGAGAGTAAAATAATAAATAATATTTGTAGCATACATATTGCATATATATTACAGAGATCAAAATATATTTACATGCATTATCTCAGCTGATCCTAAACAAAAAGTTCTACAAAATAAATACTATCTCCCTTTTGGATATGAAAAAATAATTCTGATATAAAACCTAAGAACAGAAGTCCTGTTTCAGCAACATGTTTTATAAAGAAGCCATGAACTGACATAGAAAGGAAATTGCAATGAGACTAAGAAATAGCATGGACTTTATCCTATTAAGTCATCATCAGATGGTCAACATTGAAATCAGATTGATTATATCCTTTGTAGCCAAAGATGGAGAAGCTCTATACAGTGAGAAAAACAAGACCAGGAGCTGACTGTGGCTCAGATCATGAACTCCTTATTGCCCAATTCAGACTTAAATTGAAGAAAGTAGGGAAAACCACTAGACCATTCAGGTATGACCCAAATCAAATCCCTTATGATTATACAGTGGAAGTGAGAAATAGATTTAAGGGACCAGACCTGATAGATAGAGTACCTGATGAACTATGGATGGAGGTTCGTGACATTGTACAGGAGACAGGGATCAAGACCATCCCCATGGACAAGAAATGCAAAAAGGCAAAATGGCTGTCTGGGGAGGCCTTAAAAATAGCTGTGAAAAGAAGAGATACGAAAAGCAAAGGAGAATAGGAAAGATACAAGCATCTGAATGCAGAGTTCCAAAGAACAGCAAGGAGAGATAAGAAAGCCTTCCTCAGCGATCAATGCAAAGAAATAGAGGAAAACAACAGAATGGGAAAGACCAGAGATCTCTTCAAGAAAATTTAGAGATACCAAGGGAACATTTCATGCAAAGATGGACTCGATAAAGGACAGAAATGGTATGGACCTACCAGAAGCAGAAGGTATTAAAAAGAGATGGCAAGAATACACGGAAGAACTGTACAAAAAAGATCTTCACGATGAAGATAATCATGATGGTGTGATCACTCACCTAGAGCCAGACATCTTGGAATGTGAAGTCAAGTGGGCCTTAGAAAGTATCACTACGAACAAAGCTAGTGGAGGTGATGGAATTCCAGTTGAGCTATTTCAAATCCTGTAAGATGATGCTGTGAAAGTGCTGCAGGTACGCCAGCAAATTTGGAAAACTCAGCAGTGCCACAGGACTGGAAAAGGTCAGTTTTCATTCCAATTCCAAAGAAAGGCAATGCCAAAGAATGCTCAAACTACTGCACAATTGCACTCATCTCACACGCTAGTAAAGTGATACTCAAAATTCTGCAAGCCAGGCTTCAGCAGGACATGAACCATGAAATTCCAGATGTTGAAGCTGGTTTTAGAAAAGGCAAAGGAACCAGAGATCAAATTGCCAACATCCGCTGGACCATGGAAAAAGCAAGAGAGTTCCAGAAAAACATCTATTTCTGCTTTATTGACTATGCCAAAGCCTTTGACTGTGTGGATCACCACAAACTGTAGAAAATTCTAAAAGAGATGGGAATACCAGACCACCTGATCTGCCTCTTGAGAAACCTATATGCAGGTCAGGAAGCAACACTTAGAACTGGACATGGAACAACAGACTGGTTACGAACAGGAAAAGGAGTAGTAGGTCAAGGCTGTGGTTCCAAATAGGAAAAGGAGTACATCAAGGCTGTATATTGTCATCCTGCTTATTTAACTTATATGCAGAGTACATCATGAGAAACACTGCGCTGGAAGAAGCATAAGCTGGAATCAAGATTGCCGGGAGAAATATCAATCGCCTCAGATATGCAGATGACACCACCCTTAAGGCAGAAAGTGAAGAGGAACTCAAAAGCCTCTTGATGAAAGTGAAAGAAGAGAGTGAAAAAGTTGGCTTAAAGCTCAACATTCAGAAAACGAAGATCATGGCATCTGGTCCCATCACTTCATGGGAAATAGATGGGGAAACAGTGGAAACAGTGTCAGACTTTATTTTGGGGGGCTCTAAAATCACTGCAGATGGTGACTGCAGCCACGAAATTAAAAGACACTTACTCCTTGGAAGGAAAGTTATGACCAACCTAGACATCATATTCAAAAGCAGAGATACTACTTTGCCAACAAAGGTCCGTCTAGTCAAGGCTATGGTTTTACCAGTGGTCATGTATGGATGTGAGAGCTGGTCTGTGAAGAAAACTGAGCACTGAAGAATTGATGCTTTTGAACTGTGGTGTTGGAGAAGACTCTTGAGAGTCCCTTGGACTGCAAGGAGATCCAACCAGGCCATCCTAAAGGAGATCAGTCCTGGGTGTTCATTGGAAGTTCTGATGTTGAAGCTGAAACTCCAAATCTTTAGCCACCTGATGCAAAGAGCTGACTCACTGGAAAAGAGCCTGATGCTGGGAAAGACTAAAGGCAAGAGAAGAAGGGGTCGACAGAGGATGAGATAGTTGGATGGCATCACCAACTCAATGGGTGTGAGTTTGGATAAACTCTGGGAGTTGGTGATGGACAGGGAGGCCTGGCATACTGAGGTTCACAGGGTTGCAAAGAGTCGGACACGACTGAGCGACTGAACTGAACTGAACTAAACTGAACATGAATCAGTTCCAGGTTTTAGAGTAAGAAAATAATATGACCAAAGTAAAGTGTATGTTTGTGGATTTTTTTTTTTCAGTTCAAAACTAATAGGTTCCAGTTCAAAATGGGGGACTAGACACACACACACACACCCCTCTATCACCACAAAGTCACTGGACTAAAAGTACAGAAGAACAAAAAGGAAGAAACCCATAATAGGAAAAAAGCAGGGGAGGCAGTGGGCACTAGCAGCACATCAAGTGAGAGATTTAAAAGTATTTCCTACAGATGGAAGGATAGAGAGATAAAAGAGAAAGCTGCAGCCTAGGATCTCTCTGAATTACAAACGGACTCAGAGGAATGGAGAGCCGAACTGTCCAAAATCTGGGGAGAAAGTAACAATAGGGCTGCTACCACAGGGATTAATAAGAGGTTTGTCTGTGAACATGCACCTCTCTCCCTTATTCTGAATATTTAGCACAGATAACTCATCATTTACCATTACGCCCCAAACTTGTTAACTGTTCTCTAAAGAAACTGAATGGATTCTGCCAACAAAAAGCGGAGATATACGGCAGGATGTATGCATTAGGGCTTCCAACTATAACTATAAAGTCTGCAGACTGGCCAAGTTGCCTAACCAAGGGTAAAAACAGCAGCAGAAGAGTTGCTATGCAGGGTATACAGAGAATAACTAGAGCATACAGAGAATAACTAATACTCAACAACAAAAGAAACACCCTGATTTTTAAAAAGCATAAATGATTTGAATAGACATTTCTCTGAAGAATATATACAAATGGCTAACAAGCACATGAAAAGATGATCAACATCACTTATCATTATGGAAATGCAAATAAAAACTACAGTGAGACACACAATGAAAAAAAATCAGACAAATTCCAGTAGGAAGACATCATGATCAGTCCTCCTTAAAACTCTCAAGGTCATTAAACAGGAAAACTCTAAGAAACTGTCACGGCCAAGAGGGAACCTCAAGAGGTATGACAACAAAATGCAATGCGAATCCTGGATAAGGTCTTTAAACAGAAGAAGAACATTAAGTACATATGAAGGCAATTTGAATAAACTACGAACTTTAGTTAATAATGTAACAATATAAATACATTAACTATAGCAAATATACTAATGCTAACCTAGGTACTTTCTGTACTAGGCTCAAACTCTCTGTAAAACTTTCTTTTGGGGTGACAGAAAAGTTTTAAAATGGGCAATTCTGAATCTACTAAAAGACAGTGAACTGTATACTTCAAATGGGTGAACTATATAGTATGTTAATTATATCTCAAGTACATGAATTATACCTCAATAAAGCTGTTATTAAAAGATAATGGAATAGAATTTTTCAGAGCTAAGATACAAATAAGTCTTCATATCAAAAAGGTCCATTAAGTGCCAGCACAATATATAAAAATATAGCCATAACTAAGTAAATGCAGAAGAAGGGAAGGCTTTCCTTACAGTGTAATTCCAATTAAGAAATGAAGGAATCATGGAAATAGAAAATTACTATTTGACAAATACCACCATACCACCATACTAATTATTTCAGTCAAAAATCGTCAATGGATACTAAAATGAGTAGGTTAAAGTAAGATAGAAAAAGGATATTTACATAGTCTCAAGTTATCTCCCCACAAGATACTTACTAATTATAAAGAGAAAATAGTAACTTAACAGTGGAAGCACCTTGCAAGATATTGTCTTAATCAAGTGATCAAAGGCAACATCATCATTGCTAAGATACAGATATCATGAACCCCTGGACATGATGTACTGAGGTATGCCTACCCAAAATGCATAACTTGAATTTAACCATGAGAAAATATGT
The DNA here is from genome assembly GCF_014754425.2 of Oryx dammah. NCBI lineage: Eukaryota > Metazoa > Chordata > Mammalia > Artiodactyla > Bovidae > Oryx > Oryx dammah. The sequence continues at coordinate 6,914,302 of NW_024070190.1, read as the reverse complement.
GACAAGCCCAAACTGACATTTTGTGTATGTCAGCCTTAATCCTCCAATTAAACTTTAGGTTTCTACAGCTAAAATCTAGGGTTCTATCTAGTATATATAAAATGACCATATTACATATTCATTATGAATTTCTCAAATGTCTGTGAAAGTACAAAGAGAGAGCAGGCATTCAAGTAATACCTGACAGAGCAGCAATCTTTTAGACTGGGTTACAGTCTCGTAAGAAACAACAGACATCAAACAATGGACTGGTTCAAAATTGGAAAAGGAATACATCAAAGGTATATTTTGCCACCCTGCTTATTTAACTTAAACACAGTATATCATGTGAAATGCTGGGTTGGATGAAACACAAGCTGGAATCAAGTTTGCCCGAAGAAACACCAATAACCTCAGACATGCAGATGACACCACCGTTATGGCAGAAAAAAAGAAGAAGTAAACAGCCTCTTGATGAAAGTGAAAGAGGAAGAGTGAAAAAGTTGGCTTAAAGCTCAACATTCAAAAAACGAAGATCATGGTGTCCAGTGCTATCACTTCATGGCAAATAGATGGGGAAGAATAAAACAGTGAGAGACTTTATTTTCTTGGGCTCCAAAATCACTGCAGATGGTGACTGTGGCCATGAAATTAAAAGGTGCTTGCTCCTTGGAAGAAAAGCTATGACAAACCTAGAGAGCATATTAAAAAGCAGAGACAGTACTTTGCCAACAAAGGTCTGTCTAGTCAAAGCTATGGTTATTCCAGTAGTCATGTATGGATGTGAGAGTTTGACCGTAAAGCAAGCCAAGTGCCAAAGAATTGATGCTTTTGAACTGTGGTGTTGGAGAAGACTCTTGAGAGTCCCTTGGACTGCAAGGAGATCAAACCAGTCAATCCTAAAGGAGACCAGTCCTTAATAGTCATTGGAAGGACTGATGCTGAAGCTCCAATACTTTGGCCATCTGATGTGAGGAGCTGACTCATTGGAAAAGACTCTGATGCTGGGAAAGACTGAAGGCAGGAGGAGAAGGGGATGACAGAGGACAAGATGGTTGGATAGCATCATCGACTCGATGGACATGAGTTTGAGCAAGCTCCGGGAGTTGGTGATGGACAGGGAACCTGGCGTGCTGCAGTCCACGGGGTCACAAAGAGTTGGATACAACTGAGCAACTGAACTGAACAGTCTCACAATGCCACTTCTAAATACATGACCCTGAACAATTCATTTGATCACTTGGAATCTAGATTTTCCTCTCTAGAAATTCAAGATACTTATATCTACTGTATTGGTTTGAGAAACGGGAGAGATGCTGCATATAAAGCTACTTCTGAAACCACATGGCACTATGCCAATGAAGCTATTATTGTCAACTTTTCATTTCACATAACAAAATTATTTCAAAGCTATTGTTTAAAACCAAAGTTTCAACGCACCTTGAAAATCAGAATCAGTCTGTGTTAAAATACTCAAGAATCCTCCTCCTAAAAGATTTTTCACAGTTCCCTGAAGATTAAAAAACAAAAAATAAGAAATTAAATTTCTTACCTCATGAACGCATGAAGAAACTATAATGTCATAATAAATTACTTGATAGTATACTGTATATACCTATCTAGATATTTTAAAATAAGTGGAGAGAATGCTATGTGTAGGGTTATACATAGTTTTCATTTTGTTTTTCATACTGTTTTTTCTGATTTTTCAAAAACAATGATCATGTATCAAAATTAAATGCAATTTAAACAATATTACTCGTTTTCAGAAATACACTAGGATTCTTATAGTTAGCCAATGACAACACTGATTTTTATCCTACTTTGGAGAACTATGGAAGCAGAAGATTTTTAGACTATCACTTGTACTAAAAATATACCATAAAGTGTTATAAAAGGTAAGTAATCATCTCAATTTTCAGACAAGTTGGGTTATATATAAATAAAGAGATGAGTAATTAGGGCATGTGTGTGATAAATACTGATCACATTTAATTAGATACATTTTTTACCTGTTGCATGAGTAGAAAAATATTCTTTTCTTTCTGTCTGATGATTTTCAAAAAACTCTCAAATACATGGGCAAGCACATCAAGTTTAGCTTTACCAGTAGAAAGCAAATTTAATTCCAACGTACAAATCTCAGGATAAATTATTTCCCCTTGAGCGAGGTTTTCAAGTAAGTCATTTGGACTGCTTGATGCAATGAAACTTTCTGCTTCAGGCTTTAAGTCTACCCCTAAAAGGAGAAAAATAAAAGGTTATTTTTATTCCCGTCCTAAGCACTGAAAAAAATTTCAAATCTCATTCATCACTTAGGAGATCTAGTGGCAAAAGTGCTATTTATAAGAAGATGCTCACAAAAATCTTTTCCTACTACTTGATTTTTGACTACAATAATTATCCTGAATAATCAAGTCATATGGATATTTTGATGATAAATGAGTAGCCTTAAAAGTAATTTTGATCTTCACTAGAAGCACAAGTACTATCAACAGTAATTTTTATAGACATGTGATGCAGATTTAATATACCCCTTTGAGACAACTGGAAAAAAGTACTATCCCAAACTTTCTGGTGCCAAAATATCTAAATCATAGGCTTATATCTCTGTGAAAACAGTAGGTTTGGCTATTGGTTGGATAAATTTTATAGTTTGCCTTTTTTATCAGTGGGATACAGACACTGCCTCACCAAATATTACATTCTGGAAAATTTAACTGTTATGCTCTTTAAAGAAACTGCTGTACTCTTTTTAAAAGTTCATATAGGTAAGAAATTTATAAATTTCTAACTGGACCAAAATTCTTTAGATCTAGTGAGCAAACTTAGACAAAGGAGGGTATCTGTCATTATTAAATCATGTCTGTACTACGATAAAACTGACACTATTATAGCAATATATTTCAAAAGCACCTGTTTAGGGGGGAAGGGGGAGTGGGAAGTGGAAGAAGGTGGTCAAAAGGTATAAACTTCCAGTTATAAGATAAACAAGTACTAGGGATGTAACATACAACATGGTGACTATAGTTACTACTGCTGTATGATATATGGGAAAGGTGTTAAGAGAATAAATACTAAAAGAGTTCTTATCACAAGGAAAAAGTGTTTATTTCTTTTCTTTGTATTGTATCTATATGAGATAGTGAATGTTAACTAAAACTACTGTGGAAATCCTCTCACAATATATGTAAATCAAACCACCTTAAACTTATATGGTGATGTATGTCAATTATTTCTCAACAAAGCTGGAAAAAAGTTTGTTTAACAAACCAAGTAAGTCACATGAATATATATGTATGAGGCTTTCAATCTGTGGCTGTTCCTTTGTTCTTTTCACTCTCTTTATGGTAAAAAAACAACAAAAAACAAAAAAACACCTGCTATGGGTCCATCAAAGCCCTTTAAGTAGGACATCAGTGATTATTCCAATTCACTCAATTTGAAAGAGACAACAGCCACTGAAGAAAATAACTACTGCAAACTTAGTGAAGACTAACAGTATTGGCACAGTCATAAAACCAGCAAATAAAAAGATGAAGCCCTCCCAGAAATCTCCTGGCTCTATTCAATCCATATCTTCCATTCTACTCCACTCACGTTTTCGGCCTGGAAACAAAGGATCACATGCAATGTTATTTCCATCTTAAGGACAAGCTGGGCTGTGGTGAACTAAGAAACCTATGCTGAAGCATTCTTGGATGCCACAAAGAGATGTCTGTATTCCTTTTATTACTTAAATCTTTGTAACTAACTGTTTTCAAAGCTCTTCCTGTCAATGTCCACTGAATAGATCTTTTCTATCAAGGCCTCAATGTAAATACATCTTCAGTGAGGCCTTCTTTGACTACCCAGTCACTATCACATCATCCTGTTTTATTTCTTCATATTGCTTATTTCTGGTATTTCTTGTCTTTTCCACTAGAATCCATATGAAATTAGAGACTTCTTCCACCCTGTATTCTTAGACACTCCATCAATATTTGTGATAACAAAAATATATTTCATTGATTTAAACTGCTTAAACTGCTTACAGGGGCTTCCCTCATAGCTCAGTTGGTAAAGAATCCACCTGCAATGCAGGAGACCCCGGCTTGATTCCTGGATTGGGAATATCCACTGGAGAAGGGATAGGCTACCCACCCCGTATTCTTGGGCTTCCCTTGTAGCTCAGCTGGTAAAGAATCCACCTACAATGTGGGAGACCTGGGTTCGAGCCCTGGGTTGGGAAGATTCCTCTGGAGAAAGGAAAGGCTACCCACTCCAGTATTCTGGCCTGGAGAACTCTATGGACCATACAGTCCATGGGGTCACTAAGAGTCGGTCACGACTGAGCAACCTTCACTTTCACTTTCAAACTGCTTACAAGAACGCCAAAATTTGTTGTCAAGATCAAATAAAATAATGATGTAATACACTTTACAAATATAATTCAATAAAAGTTCTAAAGTGATATTATTAAGAACCATTTGCTAGTTAATAATCTGACTCTCAAATGAAGTTACAAGTACTTCAGTGATATTTTACCATCATCCCAGGATTCACTATCCTCAGGATTGCTTTCACTATCTGCTTCATAACCTTCTTCTTCAACCAGAAGTTTAAAACTGCAACACTGAGAATCCTCAGCTTCTTCTGAAAAATCACCAGGCTGGGATGACAGTTCTTCTTCAGACTGATGACTCTATAAGATCAGTACAATTAAATTAAGACAAAAATTACAATGTTTGTTCATTTTTCTTAAATAAGATATTTATTACTCAAAAATCATTTTGAAGACAGCTTCAATATTTTAAGAAAAAAACATTAGGAACAGATATTAACCATTATACATTATGATATTCACACAGCATAATTCTCCAGAATTTCTTAGCCAATTTGATTAACACCTTTTAGGTGTCCTAACAAATTAAACTATAGGTCATTTCAGTTTTACTGAAAAGTAAGTCTAAGAAATTTCATTCTAGCTATGTAAGAGGAGATGAGTAAAAACCACAATGACATGGAATTATACTTCTTATAACTTAATGCAAATAAATACATATTATATTTACATATTTGCACAACAAAAGATTTTTCCAAAGGTTTTTATAAAGTGTTTCATAAATTAGATAACTAAAGACATGAAAAATTTTCAAAGAAACTGATTTTAAGATTTCAGAATGCAATTGTCTACATATAAGCATCTCTGAAATCAGAGTTCCAGCATTAACTCCCTGTGCACGTATCATGTGGCATGAAATTTTCCTTTTCTTATAAAAATGCTAATAATATCTTCACTTAAAAAAAAAACCACTTAAAGAAGCTCAGAGTACTTAATCATTGCAATATTTTAAAAAGAAGAATAATCTTTTTTTTTAATAGGTAGGTAGATATTTTAATCTACATAGGTATTCTGACATTTCAGGTAGGTATTTTAACATTTTCCAGTTAACCAACTGATTCAGTAATATGATTATGACATTAGTAGTTATTTTAGTAAGTTTTTACATTATATGACAAACAGTAATGTAAACTATTATGGCAGAAGATTATAAAATGCCAATATGTCTAGACCAAGGAATTGAAAAAGAAGTCACACAAAGATAAAGGTAAACAAACAACCTAGATGTCCATCAGCAGATGAATGGATAAGAAAGCTGTGGTACATATACACAATGGAGTATTACTCAGCCGTTAAAAAGAATACATTTGAAGCAGTACTGATGAGATGGATGAAACTGGAGCCGATTATACAGAGGGAAGTAAGCCAGAAAGAAAAACACCAATACAGTATACTAACACATATATATGGAATTTAGAAAGATGGCAATGATGACCCTGTATGCAGGACAGCAAAAAAGACAGATGTGTAGAGCGGACTTTTGGACTCCGAGGGAGAGGGAGAGGGTGAGATGATTTGGGAGAATGGCATTGAAACATGTATAATATCATGTAAGAATCGAATTGCCAGTCTATGTCCAATGCAGGATACAGTATGCTTGGGGCTGGTACACGGGGATGACCCAGAGAGATGTTGTAGGGAGGGGGGTGGGAGGGGGGGTTCATGTTTGGGAACGCATGTACACCTGTGGTGGATTCATGTCAATGTATGGCAAAACCAATACAGAATTGTAAAGTAAAATAAAAAATAAAGAAAGAAAGAAAGAATTCAGAAAAAAAAAATAAATAAATAAAATAAAAATTAAATTAAAGTGAGAAGAGAGTTCTGTAAATATTAACCATATCACTATAGAATCAAATAAGACAAAGAGGACAGCTGAGTCATCACTATCCGTGCATTATTACTTAATAAACTATCAGTTATATATGAGACATCAAATAATACTTCCATCTTACTGGAAGCAATTCTCGGTAAATTTCCAGATTAGATGAAGAAAAGCATGTCACACTGCTCTCCTATGTTTTATGAGATATAAATACAATCCATCCCAGAGGATGGAGACAGAACCCATTGAACTCATCTGACCAAATCCTGGCCCATATGTTCTAACCACATCACAGTGTCACACTCTGAACCCACACACTTCTGCCTCTGCCAGTCACACCCAAACAATAACAACACAACTGTATGTTACTCATACCTTCTCAGTCATAGAATCATCATGCTCAAAATCTGCTGAATGATTCCCCAGTGCAACTCGAAGCAGGGCATCAAATAAAGGCTTTGCTAATTCTGTTTCCATAACCTTTGACTTGGCAAGATGATCCCTCATTTCATGCAATATAGTTTCCACAGACAAGTTCTAAGGTAAAAGCAAAGAAACTAAGAATATCAACATGCTTTAAGAAAAAAAATAAACAGTGAGAAAACAAATGATAAATTAATATTTACATTAAGTAAAAGCTAGTCCATTTATTTGCAGTTGATATGAAATTAAAATGACTATATAAATATCCAGTGCTTATACAAATATCCTCCTGTTACAATTAAGAATAATTAATATTTTAATTTATCCAATGCTTTACTTATCTTATTTGCTTTTGAATTTGAATGTATCATAAATTAATTGTATCAGGGAAAAAATGATTAGTTGAAACTCAAGGTTTTCATTAACCATTTCTAGATTTTACTAATTCCTTTTCTTAGTGATTGCTTAAGACTCTAAGAAGCACTTATATTCTAATTCTTTTCTCTTCCTCCCTTCTTTACTCCTTCCTATCTGTCCTGGAATGGAGCTCTCACTGCTTGTTCTTCTGTTAAGGGATGAAGCCATAAGGATAGATAGGAAATTGACTTCTCCCTTAACTCTGTCCAGTGGGAGACACAGATACACACAGACAAGATATGATGGAGTAGGAAATGGCAACCCACTCTAGTATTGTTGCCTGGAAAATCCCATGGACAGAGGAGGCTGGTTGGCTACACAGTCCATGGGGTTACAAAGAGTTAGATGTGACTGAAGTGACTTAGCATGCAGGAAGAAAAGAAGGGATCTACCATATTTGAAATTTCCTTAGAAGCAGGGCCTAAAACTAAGCATTCCTTTTTGGCTGAGATGTGCTCTCAGGGGAAACTTGTAAAGGCATGAGGAAGGCAGAATATGCTGGGGGAAGAATCCAGGCAAAGATGTGCTTTCAGAATAAATGTGTCACCCCAGCCCAATTCCATGGGAAGCTCTGGAGCCTGAACTGCACCACAGAGACTGCCACTCCCAGAGCCATACCCATCAGTCACTGGCTCTCAGCACCCCACACTTTGGGAGATGGGTGCAGATGGGAGTCCTGAGCAGCCAACATCTGCAGCAGAGGTGCACGGGTGGATCAGCTTGGCAAGGGATATAGGCAGGGCACCAAACAGAACCACACCAAGACTGTTGAGTGTGGACGTTGAAATACAATAGCTGGGGAAGGAAATGGCAACCCACTCCAGTATCCCTGTCTGGAAGATCTCATGGACAGAGGAGCCTGTGGGCTGCAGTCCATGGGGTCGCAAAGAGTTGGGCATGACTGAGCAACTAACACTTCAGTTCAGTCGCTCAGTCGTGCCCGACTCTCTGCGACCCCATGAATCGCAGCATGCCAGGCCTCCCTGTCCATCACCGTCTCCCGGAGTTCACTCAGACTCACGTCCATTGAGTCAGTGATGCCATCCAGCCATCTCATCCTCTGTCGTCCCCTTCTCCTCCTGCCCACAATCCCTCCCAGCATCAGTCTTTTCCAATGAGTCAATTCTTCACATGAGGTGGCCAAAGTACTGGAGTTTCAGCTTTAGCATCATTCCTTCCAAGGAAATCCCAGGACTGATCTCCTTCAGAATGGACTGGTTGGATCTCCTTGCAGTCCAAGGGACTCTCAAGAGTCTTCTTACCCATTATTACTCATCTGACATCTGACATTTAAGGTGTATTTAATGCCTTTTAGGGTTGGTAAATTTTGTCACATGGGTTCTGTATTCCAAACTAAACCCTAAGCTTCTCGAGGGCAAGAACAGGGTCATGTACTCCTCTGTGTCCACCACAGTACCTGGTACTGTGCTAAGCATACAGGAGCACCTCAAAACTCAGAATCTTTGGAAAAACAAAATGACAACAGCATTACATTATAACTTTAAAAAAATTTACATTACACAATGGTTAGATGAAAGATAAGTTCTTACCTGACTGGGTAACTCCAACTCCATCTTTTGCTGACAAGCTCTGGTGCCATGAAGACAAATGGCCAGAAGGGCTTCCAAAAATCGTATGCCCTGAAGTGAGGTTTCGCTTTTTCGACTCATAAAGACTTCTGTTTCCTCTGGAACAGCTTCCACAGCTGGAATCTGTTCCACATTTACAGAAGAAAGATGCTCTGACTCGAATTCACCTAAACTGTCAGCACTCTTTTTCAGACTACTCAGTTCTGCTGGTGTGGGGTCACTTTTTACAGTCAAAGATAATAAATCTTCTTTCACAGTGATCTCAGGTTGAGAAATTCTGTTTAAATCTTGATTTTCACCCATGTTTCGATCTCCTTCCCTTCTCCCTTGCTCCTCTTCAGGATTTCTGAACAGTTCCTGTATTACCATAAATATTAATTTATGGCATACTTGGAAACCACCAAGCCTATAAAACTGTTTCTGGAAAATGGGACTTAACATGTAGATCCAACGACACATGGACCAAATGTCAGCTGCTTGGTGCATGTGTTTGGGAGAGGGCAGGACGAGGCTCTCAAGAGAGAAACACGGCAGCATGTGTTGCAAAGGCTCGCTCGCTGTACTGTCATAGCCAGAAGTATCCTCTGAATCACTGGCTAATTCTCTGTCAGATTCTGCCTCTTTACTTACACACAAGAACGCCACACAGAGGAAGAGGTTAATTGTGTTGATATGAACATCCTGCACCACAGACTTTCGTTTCTTTGGATAAGCATCTTTGAGCCGGGCATAAAATTTACTAAGACTCTGAGAATCTGAATAAGCTTGCTGGTTATACAAAGTACTGACATTTAAAGATGACAACTCCTTCTGTTCAAGGTCTATCCCGTCAATACCTGGAATTGAAGAATCTTTCTGTTGTTCCCCTAGGCTGATTATCAGAGTTTCAAATGCTTTTAGTGAGTGATTTCGGATACCATCTAAGTAATTTAATTCAATTATTTGGTTTACTCCATTACAACTTAAAAACAAATCTCTTATTACCCTGTGAGAGAAAAAAAGTACAAAAGATTTACATACAGGCACATCATTCATACACTATTTAAACATGTCATTGCTGCATATACTAAACACTACCTATTTCAACTTTATCAATTATCTGGCTGAAGTCCTTAGTTAGATATGACCAGGATTTCAAGTTGCTTTCTAACTACTTTTACACCCTTCTGCAAACACTGCATATATAATTCCAGTAGCATTTGAAAAGAACAGATTACATGCCTCTCAAGTGAAACGAAGCAATTCAGGGAAGAATATTTTTCCCCAAACGGCATATTTCTCTATATAAATTCTCCATGCCACAATCACCTCCATATTTGAGACGGACACTCTGAAAGCAGGGAGGCCTTTGCGGGTCCATTCATTTGGCTACTTGGTGGTTCACTCAGGACTTTTGTTTATTTTAAATCTGTATGTCATCAAGGGAAAGAACCAAACTACAGATCTGAAGTTTTTCAGCTCTATCTCAGGTAAAACTCACAAGTCTGGATCACTGGAATCTGAGTAATAATTTTAGTATAAATCATCTCAGCAAAGATCCAGGCTGTCCACAAATATGCCACAGAGTTATAAAACTGTCAGATCAAAGACAGTTCTATTTAAACAATGTCAGAATGTCAGGATTTTTTTTTCTAATGATTGTGAAAATAATGATTACAGATATGTTATACTTTACTGTAAGTTTTAAAAATGGTATATGCATTAATTTCAAAGGCCAACTACCTATCAGAAGCAAGCTTCATTTACAAAATTATTTTTTAAGTATGAGAGCTGACAATCACAAAATCTGCAAAACTCACTGGTGAGATTCTAAGTATCTTAATTTTCTTCATTTTGCTTACCTGTATTTTCCAGTTTTTCTACATACAGGTAATAAATGTAAATATGGTATTCAAAAAATAATAATTCCATTAATTTCACTGTTTTGATCATTATCATGCACATACACACTTTATGTACTATATATATTTTTTCACAGTAAATAAATGAAACATTTTTTTACTTTTTGTATGTTACTGATAAAATATTATAAGCATTTTCTCATGTCCCAATAGATCCTAGCTAACATTATTTTTGGCTAATAATATTACATCCAGTATATATAATTTAATTAATTTAACTTTGCCCCTGCTGTTGGGTATCTGCATCTTATCCATTTTTTCTCATATATATATATATTTAAAACTTTACTTTTTTTTCAGAGAAATTAAAATCAATGGCTCTGTCCTCTTCCCTATAAACACCCCAGTAAAACAAACAAATAAATAAATGTTTAAAAAAAATCTGACATGGGATGGGAACTTTTTTCATTGTTAAACTAAAATTAAATCCTAGGAAAAATAAATAATAAAGATATTCAAACATCTTTGAATATGATTTTTCAACAGTGAGAAAAAATATCTACACATATATATAACAAACCTTGATTTAAGCAGCGTAGGCAGAGTTTTTAAATAGATCTGAAGTACTTCCTGGGGCAAACACTGGTTATGATGGCTACAGACATGAGTCTGAGCTGAAGTAATGCTAAGCTGTTGACAGTGATGTGCTAATTCAACTCCTCTTTGCAGCACAGGATTAAATACGCAGTTATACAGTTTCCACTGAACAACAACATTGCCTTTCTGGATCAAACTGCAAATGTGATTTGCAATCTGTACACTCTGTAATCTGTCCTCTTGGAAGACAAACTTCTGATAAGCCTCTAAGGCATCCCATTTCCACAAGCCTTCTGACCCACTGCTGGGCAGGACGCCTTGAAATCTGTAGGGTGGACTAGACACAGCTGAGGGAGGTCCAGCATTGTAAGAGCTTCCCTGCAGGGTCTCCTCTAATTTGGCTAGTTGATCTGAGTCAACAGTACAGATGTTGCAAGCTGCTTTTTTAGTTTTCTGCGGTATCTCAGCTCCTCCTAACTGGTCCAAAATGAGTTTGTGAAGAATATTCAGTATATGCTGCTGACAGCTTTTCAGTGCTGGCAACTTAAAAGCATGGAGGAGAGGAACAATTACAGATTTGGGATCCATACAACAGCATATGCCGATGTTCTGAACCCCTGAGAGGATCTGGACACACGTGCTGCTCAAGGAAGCCTGCTGCAGTAAGCGTAAGCACTGGTGGGAACACACAGCAATGCAACAGCACCGCTCAGGGTAATACACGTCTCCATCTGCCGTCTCTTCAAATGGGCTCTTGGAAACCTGGTTTTTAAAAGCCGAGACCAACAGACCTGAGAGGTCTCTGTGGTGATGCATGAAGTGGGAATATTCGCAACGTCTGTGCCTTTTTCTTGTACACACTGAATGATGCAGCTGCTCTGACTTCACTTTTTTGACAGTGCTCATTATTTTCATGACATTATTGATGAGGGCTTTCAAATGTCCTGAGGCCTCGGGAGGAACCCCATCTCTTACAACCAGCCATTCCATTTGAAGAACTGCTGTTTCAAATAAATGAAATCCGTGATGCTGAATGAATTCTTGGACCAGATCCATGGCTTGACTGAAGAAGAACGGATTTGAAGTTGCACTTTGAAGACAACAGATCAGGATCTGCAGAACTCCCTCCAGCAGCTCAGGTAAAAGAAGCACTCTATGACGATACTTGGAAAACACAAAATCTTCCTGACCCTCTTGTAGTGTTTTCTTCTGTCTTGGGGCAAAAGGGTCAGGTTGCTTTCCTAGGCAAGTTCTAATTTTTAAAGCTGCTCTAAGCAATTCTGTTAAATTTTTTCTGAGATTTTCTGGCATCACCTCTGCCGTACTAATATCTACTGACATCAGATGCAGTACTGTTCGGAAAAGCATCCGTTGAATCAAAGCCACTGGTTCTTCAGTCCAACCTGCAGAAACCATCTGACCCTCCAAATTGTCACTGAGATTACAGCAGTCCCCAAAACCCGCTAGGAATTCAGTCAGTGTGGGCACTACACTGGCTGCGAGAGCAGAATTATGATTCAAGGTAATGTCAAACTTACAAACTTTCTCTAATAAAGATAACAAAACATGACATAAGTCAAATGGAGAATTGTTCATGTGACTGATGGTAGACAAGGCAGCTGGCTCACTTAAAATGTCAGTGTTTGACTCCTCTCTTGGAATCATTTCTCTGGAATTTTCCAAAGCCATGGTGTCAGGAGGAGTCTGCTCTTTGGTTGATAAGTGGTTAAGCTTAGCTGTAAGGTGGTCTTCTTTAGGACACTGTTTTACAAAATGCTGTAGCACATGGGACCTTCTGTATTTAGTCATTACTATACTTTTGTCATCTGAATTGGCTTCTGAATCTGAGGTGGAGAGCTGTGTCTTTCTTGCATCTCTTACAGAATAACGATGGGTAGTTTTACGTTGCCGCCTGCTTTTTCTAAAAACATTTACTTTTGCAGAAACCTGACCAGCTGGAGCACTTCCTTCTAAATATAATTTTTCCTGAGTAGATCTTTGAGAACTTGAGTTCTTTTCTTTGGTCAGGATTATACCAGCTGAGAATGGCAGATTAAAGTCTGACAAAATGAAGAAAGAAAATTTAGAATACCTTAATATGTTTTAAAACTCAATATGCATAGGTGATTATCCTCTTCTTTACTTTAGGAGTTTGTCCTCAGTATATTTTTATTATGGGGCTGACTTCTTTTAGCTTTTTGGTATGTCTCTACTCCCCTTCCTCCCCACATCACTTCATTTCCTTATCCTGCTTATATTAAATACCAAGTGGCCCTGAATCAAAGAACACAAATTGATTTTGAAAACAGGGAGAACAGAGTTAGGAAAGCAATGCTGGTATTTAGCATTACTATTTTTACCACTTTACAAATCTCCTCTAATAACACCATTAATTAAGACACAGAGGTATACTCTATCTTCAAAACAGTATTTAGTTTATAGCTCTGATATAACTTAGGAACCTTAAGATCTCCCCGAATTATTTCAAAATCATACAATAGATACAAATGTTCTCCGAGACTGGGGTTAAAGAGTTACTCATTCACAGTATTCACTGCATGTGCTACGCAAGGAACTTGGTATAGGTGCAAATATTGCTGTTTCACCCTCAGTGCCTAAAACCTAGGGCTGCTGTGTGGTCATCACTCAAGACCTATATCTTAGAGAAAAGAATAAATTTTCCATACTAATTAAAAAGATAATGATGCTGGGCTTTTTCCTTTGCAATAATACAAAAGGTACAGTTATAATTTAGAATGAATAAATAAAAATCTAAATAAAAGACTTGTGCTTTAAGGGAGAGAGGATTAAAAGGAGTCTGACAAATTCCACATATGCAAAAGATGCAGGCAATGAAGAGAACTTCACCAAAAGAACACAAATTAGAGTTCTTAAGTGATTAACAATTTGTGAGTTCATAAATTCAGAAGAAAATAAGAGCAGAGTCAGTGAATCAACAAAATAAGCAGGATAATATTAAGACAAGACCTTAGATAAATCCCTTAAAAGAGAGCTCCAATCAGAAATACATTAAAAATGCATATAGGCATTAAATTCAAGAGATTTTTTTTTTTCAATCTGAGAGATCCTTAAGCATTTCACAATATGCATATTCCAGGAATGGCCAAGGGGGAAAACTGTTAATCCCTCTACTAAAACATTTAAACTAAGTTTCATGTACTTAATATGATATATATATTTTTTTCTGAATCAGAAATTAGAAATATGTTGACCTTAAGTGTAATAATCCTGTCTAGTCCTAACACAAAACATTACTTCAAATTTATCCTTTAAAAGCAGCATTAGAAAACCTAAACTGCAAACGTCATTGATAAGAGTACTGGTAATGGAAAGCAGTCTTTAAAATAAGCAGAGAATCTTTAATTTCTTCAAACTTTTCACTCTCCATTTTTAAATGTTAGGCTGCACATACAGATTTACTCCTTTTGCTAAGTGTTCAGCTTCTTCATCTATTTTCTAATCATCAGTATGTTCAAGGAATTCTCTACCATTTTTATATTATTAGAAGAAATGAAAATGTATTTGCCTAAAGAATTTTTCATATTAAATATCACACTAATATATACTGCTTTGATTTTGAGCTGCTATCAACCATCACAGCAGAAGCAACCTTTCAATATAAGTTTTTCCCCAGTAGAATTTTGATAACACAAGTGATATGACAAAGAAAAGAAAATACCTGTTGCCTTTTCTTCTTGAACAGGTATCTTCCATACCAATGGAAGGAGTGACAGAAGAAGGGTAAGGAGTTCTTCTCTGCATGTCAATGCCTGTATTAGAAATAAAAGAATCCTTCATGCTCTGAGGTCATGAAACACAGTTATTCCTAATACCTTAACTTTAAGTTGAAAAAAAAAATCCCGTTTCTTGAGGAGGAAGAATCAAATTAACCTATGTTAAATCGAATTAAAGCTGTGATACTTTGCAATTTATAAACCTTCCCAAGGATAGAAGAGTGTAAGAGTATTTGACGGTATTTAGCACATTCTTGCTGCTTTTTCCGAAAGTAGCTGTTATTACCACCATGCACATTGTAAGAATTCCTCACCTACAAAAAGATAAATTTGCTAGGTGCAAATGAAAAGTTAAGCCCTATTAATTAGCAAACCAGTAACAAAAATTACTAGAAAAACAAAAAGGCTTCATGCAGTTAAATTTAAAACTCAGAAAACACAATTTTCAAAAAGAGAAATGGACATTATTAATACAATAGTATATGTAAAGAGAGACAGACTTATTAGTGAAGGTCATCCGATAAATAATTTATTGACTGCACACTAGGTCCATCCACAGCATTTACTGTCTTACCCTTTCTGGAGGATATGGTCCAAGCCCTGGAGAAGGTCCCCTCATTTGGTCCATAGAACACATACACACAAAACAGTTAAAGAACAGAAGGCACGCAGCATGTGTACATCCCCAGGTGTGGCGCAGGCAAACAGTTTAGGAGTTCAGAAAAAGGAGCAATCACTATCAGAGGTGTGCAAGTGCTATACCTGGGAAACTTGGGACATGGGTGGTCAAGGAATTAATGACAAGTCAAGTGCAAATTCCTCGTGTCAATCTGTGGGGAGGGGGTCAGAGTGGGTCAGGGTGACCTAATCAGATTTGCCACTATATAGACAACAGAACTGGTGGGGAGGGGAAGGGACTAATCAGTGTTAGAGGCAGGGAAACAGTAATACAGACGAGAGATCATAATTACCTGAAGGCTCAGACAGTAAAATTGAAAAGGAGGAGACATATTTGAGAAACCATAAGGGAGAAATGAAATGACTTGCAGCTGATTATCTATGGGGCATATGAGAGGGGGGAAAAAAAGATCCAAAAGAACTTGAAAGTTTCTGATTTAGGCCACTAGCTAACGAGTGATAACACAGTCATCAAGACAGGACATTTAGCAGTGGTGTTAGGTTGGGGAAAAGATGACGGATTCACTTTTTAGATATACTAAGTCTGAGATGTCTGTTGGATCTCCAAATGGACTCAGCTTTTCAGTAAACAGTTGAATATACATGACTGGAACTTAAGAAAAAGATGTAAAGTAAATAATTGGGGCGTCATCTGAGCAGAGGTCAAGGACATGGGTGAAATTTCCTAGGAGAGTATGCAGGAGGAGAGGGGCAGACTTCCCAGAGTGGCGTTCTGGAGAACAGCACTGAAAGAACTGCAGATGGTGGTGCTGAAGAGCAGCCTACAAAGGAGACTGAGACGCTACCTCTCTCCAAAGAGGAACAGAACAAGAAATATCAAGGGAAGGGAGCAGTTCAGAAAAGAGAGAAAAGTTAATCAAGTCAAGAGTTGTTGATCTTTAATTGTGTAAGATGATGGTAGGAAAGCACTTAGCAAGTACAGGGTCACTGGTGACCTTAACAAACACAGTTTTGATGGAGTGATGAGGGTGCAAATCAGATTACAAATAGGCTGAAGAGTAAAGGGGAATGAGAAAGTCGAGACAGGATTCAGATTATTACTTTCTAGCATCCTGGTTATGAAAAGGCTTAAAATTCTGCAAAAGCAAAATCTAAATCCCTTCTCAGGCCTGGAAGACCCTTCATGACATGATTCCTACTGACTTGTCCAGTTTTAACTCCTACCACCACAGCCAACCCCTACCTACATGTACTATTAAGGTTTCCTGAACATCAGTGGTCCTTCAAACGTCTTCCTCACATGCACTGCTCTTACAATTCTCTCACCATCCTTCCATCTGCCAAGTACCAACTCATCCTTCAGGTCTTAGTTCCTCTGTGGAAGACTTCTCTAATCGCTCCTAGGTCAAGTAAGGTTTCATGCCCTTGATTTAGTATAGCAACCAATTTGCTGAATGGTTAATGTCCAAATGCCCATTTTCTTCTTTCATTCATTCAACAAATATTTATTGAGCCTCTACTATGTGCCAGATATTCTGGATGTAGTGGTGAACACGGAAGACAACACTCGCATCCTTACAAAGCTGACACTAGCAGGCGAGACAGAAAACAATGGTGACAGATAAGAAACTTTCAGACAGAATGCTGTGATATGGAGAAAATTAAATAAGATGGAACGAGGAACATTTAAATAGGCTAGTCAGGATGGACCATTTGAGCAGACCCTTAACCGATGAGAAGGAAGAATCCATGCAAAGACATGGAGGAAAAGAGCTCATAGGAAAGATACAAAGGGTGGGAATGGATTTGACTTTTTCATAGAATGGCAGGCAGGAGAGTGTGGCTGGAGCACAGCAAGGGGGAGGGCACTGAGAGAAAAGGCTGTAGGTCAGCCAGGTGGACAGTGCCCAACACAAGGCGGCCTTAGGGAGGGGGGTCACATGAAGGGGTTTGGATTTATCTCTAAATATGATGGGAGATTTTTCCAAACATACTTTGCAGGCCCCTCTCAGAGCATGAATTCAGGGCTCAGGCCCTAGTTCTTAGCAATCACCTCCCTTTTTCCCACTCAATGCCTAGTACACAGCTGGATGTTCATAAACATTACCTGCCTGAATGATTTTGAATTCTGGATGCAAAATAAAAATTGTATCAAAGGGCCCCATTTCTATGAGCTTTACTTCAGTATCAGCAGATGTCTAGATAACGATTGTATGCAGAGCTTGTAAACGGTACCTATCTCAACATTTTTTAAGATGCCAGCAAACGATCCATTATCTTGCAAAAACAAGTAAACCAATTTTGGACAGGTACATTCCCGCCTAGTCCCTCTAAGCTGAATCTTTATCTTTAGTAGAGGAACTAATAACATTCTAACAGAGCTTGCCAAAACCTCAAGGGTGTGTGAAGAAGCGCTACAGACAGGCTGTCCTTGGAATTCAGTGCATCTTCCTGCACAGTACACTGGCAAATCACCGCTGCTGTGAGACTGGCGTTCCTGCCCCTGGCTTCTGAGACACGCAGCCTGGAACTTCTCTATTTCCTTCCCACTCAGCTCAAGCCTCAGTATGCCAAATTAGGCAATATACGACCCAAACAGAGCCATTCCCTGGCTATTCCTAAACTATCCGATCTACAGAAACCACATTACTCCTCATCTAATACTTACAATTTTATGTTCTCCCTCTGCTTGGAAAATGACCGTGTCACACATTTTTTTAATTCCCCATTGCAATAACAAACAGTGAGATCACTCTCATCCAGGTGGTAAGAATCATGCTCATGCTCCGTATCTACCAGGTGCCAGGCACTGTCTCTTTCACAATTCTATTGTTTTGATTGTATTTTATATTAACTGCCTATCCTAACCATCCAAAAGTAGTGATGGCAGGATGGAAGAGAAAGGGCAATTTTATCGGGAGGAAAAGCTGAGATCCCAAATTAGAGGCGATGTTTAGAAAGCTGCAGGCATATGGGCACCAGATCAGTGGGATTCAAGGATCTCAGGATGACATGTTAAGGAATTTGGACTGAAGTTATTTTAATTTATATTAATGGCATTACTTTCAATTTTAACATGCTGAATTTAATGTTCCAGACATAGCAGAAATATACGTGCTATTTGGTTAAGTCCTTCATTTCTTCTATCAGAATTTTATAATTATTTCTTAAATGTGTATCTATACACACATATGTGAACATTTCTTCATTACTACTGTAAACAGAATCTTTTTAAAATGTTCTAGTTGTATAGCTTTAGCTAAAGGAAACAATATGTTTGTCTTATATTCTATAATTCTGTTGAACAGTTTTCTGGATGATCTTTTGGATTTTTCTGTACACATCAGTTTAAAAATTAACTTTTATTTCTCCATCTTTCTCACATTTAGCTGTCACTATTTGCATATTCCACTTTATTACTGCATGTTTTGAAAACATGATATCAATCAGAATAGTAATAAAGTTATTCTTATGCTGGTTCTATTGCAGAGCTTATAAAAAATTATTTTGATTTTTTCATACAAACAGCTCACACAACTTGATAACAACGAAAAACACCCAGTTGAAAAGTGGAAATTTTCAAAAGTAGACATTTTTCCAAGCAGATGGCCAGTAGGCACATGAAAAGATGTTCATCATCATTAATTATCAGAGAACTGCAAATCGAAACTACAATGGCGTACCACCTCACACTGGTTAGAATGGCCACGATTTAAAAAGTCTGCAAATAAATGCTAGCGAGAATGTAGAGAAAATGCTCCTGCACTGTTGGTGGGAGTGTAAACTGGTGCAGCCACTATGGAAAACACTACAGAGGTTCCTCCAAAACCCTAAAAATAGAGTTGCCATGTGATCCAGCAATCCCACCCCTGGGCATATACCCAGATGAAACTATAATTCAAAAAGATATGTGTGCTCCTATGTTCATATGAGCACTATTCACAATAGCCAAGACATGGAAACAACCTAAATGTCTACTGACAGATGAATGGATACAGAACATGTGGTATATACATGCAATGGAATACTACTCTGCCAAAAAAAGAGAAATAATGCCATTTGTAGCAACATGGATGGACCAAGAGATTATCATACTAAGTGAAGTAAGACAGACAAAGACAAATACCATATAATAATCACTTCCATGGAGAATCTAAAATAGGACACAGACGAACCTATCTACAAAACATAAACAGACCCACAGACATAGAGAACAGACTTGTGGTTGCCAAGGAGTTGGGGGGATGAGGAAGGGATAGATTGGGAGTTTGGGGTTAGCAGATTAAAACAGAATGGATAAACAACAAGGTTCTAGTGTATAGCACAGGGAACTATATTCAATATCCTGTGATAAGCCAAAGTGGGAAAGAATATGAAAAAGAATATTCACTGAATCATTTTGCTGTACAGCAGAAATTAATACAACATTGTAAATCAACTATGTGAAACTTGCTCAGTCCTGTCCAACTCTTTGCTACTCCATGTTGAAAGTAGCAAAGACTTTTTGCTACTAGTAATACTGTACTAGTAGCCCACCAGGCTCCTCTGTCCATGGGATTCTCCAGGCAAGAATACTGGAGTGGGCTGCCATTCCCTTCTCCAGGGGATCTTCCTGACCCAGGGAATGAACCCAGGTCTCCTGCATTGCAGGCAGGCTCTTTACCATCTGAGCCACCAGGGAAGTCCTACTATACCTTAATAAAAACAAATATAAATTTTTTTCTTTTTTTCTACTCTTTTTAGATGAAACTCTCTATTCTTAATCTATTTTTAGAGTTTTTGTCAAGAATAGATGAATTCTGTTACATGTTTTTGATGTCTCAGGATAATTACATGTACTGTTTTCCCTACTGATGTCAAATACTGTGTTTTGAAAAAAAATAGTTTTTCTTGATTTAGACCAGAAATTGCAAACTTCTTTTGTAAAGGGCCAAAATGTAAACATTTTAGGCTTTGTGAGTCATATATGGCCTGTGTCCCATATTTTTGTTTCTTTTAACAGTGCTTTAAAAGTGCCAAAACTCTTCTTAGCTTGTGTGCTGCCCACAAACAGATCAATGGCAACAGGATTTCGCCTAGGCTATAGTCTGCCCAACCAACTCCCAATTCCCTCTCCCCCTCTCCTCCCATCAAAAATGGGTTATTAAGTGGCTATAATACTAAGAGTATTATGTCACAACCACAGAAAGACTTAAGGTGGTACCTAGTAGGCCCAGAGATTGCACTCATCTCACACACTAGTAAAGTAATGCTCAAAATTCTCCAAGCCAGGCTTCAGCAATACGTGAACCGTCAACTTCCAGATGTTCAAGCTGGTCGTAGAAAAGGCAGAGGAACCAGAGATCAAATTGCCAACATCTGCTGGATCATCGAAAAAGCAAGAGAGTTCCAGAAAAACATCTATTTCTGCTTTATTGACTATGCCAAAGTCTTTGACTGTGTGGATCACAATAAACTGGAAAATTCTGAAAGAGATGGGAATACCAGACCACCTGACCTGCCTCTTGAGAAACCTATATGCAGGTCAGGAAGCAATACTTAGAACTGGACATGGAACAACAGACTGGTTCCAAATAGGAAAAGGAGGACGTCAAGGCTGTATATTGTCACCCTGCTTATTTAACTTCTATGCAGAGTACGTCATGAGAAACGCTGGGCTGGAGGAAGCACAAGCTGCAATCAAGATTGCCAGGAGAAATATCAATCACCTCAGATATGCAGATGACACCACCCTTATGGCAGAAAGTGAAGAGGAACTAAAGAGCCTCTTGAAAGTGAAAGAGAAGAGTGAAAAAGTTGGCTTAAAACTCAACATTCAGAAAACGAAGATCATGGCATCCAGTCCCATCACGTCATGGCAAAGAGATGGGGAAACAGTGGAAACAGTGGCTGACTTAATTTTTCTGGGCTCCAAAATCACTGGAGATGGTGACTTCAGCCATGAAATTAAAAGACTCTTACTCCTTGGAAGGAAACTTATGACCAACTTAGACAGCATATTCAAAAGCAGAGACATTACTTTGTCAACAAAGGTCCATCTAGTCAAGGTTATGGTTTTTCCAGTGGTCATGTATGGATGTGAGAGTTGGACTATAAAGAAAGCTGAGCGCCGAAGAATTGATGCTTTTGAACTGTGGTGTTGGAGAAGACTCTTGAGAGTCCCTTGGACTCCAAGGAGATCCAACCAGTCCATCCTAAAGGAGATCAGTCCTGGGTGTTCACTGGAAAGACTGATGTTGAAGCTGAAACTCCAATACTTTGGCCACCTGATGTGAAGAGCTAACTCATTTGAAAAGACCCTGATGCTGGGCAAGACTGAGGGCAGCAGGAGAAGGGGATGACAGAGGATGAGATGGTTGGATGGCATCACCGACTCAAAAGACATGGGTTTGGGTGGACTCTGGGAGTTGGTGATGGACAGGGAGGCCTGGCGTGCTGTGGTTCATGGGATTGCAAAGAGTCGGACACGACTGAGTGACTGAACTGAACTGACTGAGTAGGCCCTGTTAGCCAGACAAAAGTAGAGTATTACTAAAAATTTTGAAGGTGTTTTTTCACATAAGCCTTACATGCCCAAAGTAGAGATCTGTCTGAAAAACAGAAAAAAGTATGTTAGAACACCTGCCTAGTTGGATTTCACTGGATGAGTGACTGCGAGTGCCTTCTCTCACTCTCCCTTGTTGAATGCAAGTATGTATTGTGGTTAACTTGTTCCTATCTCATCACTGTGTACAGGGTGTGTAGGAGTAGATAATCTGTCTTTTTAGTTCACGAGTCTCTCAATCAAGAAGAGCTGCTACTAAAGTCCTGCACCAGGAAGCCTAGAGTGCATAGAGAACTGATGCATACCGTGAGCTTGCGGACTTCCGACTGGATGCCATGTGGGAACATTACTTGGAGAGTCCTGGAAGGGAGTATGGGAGAGATGGTAATAATCATGGCCAGAGGGAAAACACTATGGTAGATAAAACATGGCCATAAGTGATTTCCTCCCATCAAGTGCTGGAGTCTGTGTTCTCATCTTTTAAATCTGTGCTGGCCAAGTGACTTGCTTAGACCAACAGAATGTGGCAGAAGTGAGATTATATGATTTTCTTCAGCCTCCCCCTCAGCCTCTTGGAATACTTCCACCCATGGAAAGAAGCTGAGACTAGCCTTCTGAAAGATGAGAGGCCACATGGATAAGAAATGAGGCAGCTGGCCAACAGTCCCATCCAGCAGCCCTCAGTCTTCTGCCAACCAACTGCACATTCAGATGTAATCCCTGCTGACACCATAAGGAGCAGAGGTGGTGATCCCAGCTGAGCCTGTCTGAACTGCCAACCTCACAGAATCATTAGCAAATAAGTCATTTTTTAATGCCGCTAAGTTTTTGAATTGTGGTTTGTTACATAGCAATCAGCTGATATACTCACTGCTCCCGTCTACCAGCCCAGGTGTAAAGGAGACAATGCAATGGATTATCTACTGCTGTCCAGTGGCTACCATTTCCACTGTGATCACACTCCCACTCCTCCAAGAAGTAGGAATGTCAGCATCTCATCCCTCATCCCTGTTAGACCAATCATACACAGGTAAATTCAGAATCTGCAGAACTAGATGTAGTAATTTAAAATTCATTCATTGTTATTACCTTTACTAAATTGAAAAATGTGCATTATTCTCCAACAGAAACAATTCTTGCTAATAATATTACCAGTGACTGACTTGTCAAATCTGAAGAATACTTTTCACTCCTTATTCTCTTACTTAAAAACCTCCCTAATATTTTCAGAATAAAATTAAGATTCCTTACTATGGTAGACTGACTTACTATTGTAGAGCCAACTCTTTGAAAAAGACCCTGATGCTGGAAAAAACTGAAGGCAACATGAGAAGGGGGCGGCAGAGGATGAGATGGTTAGACAGCATCACCCACTCAATGGACATGAGTTTGAGCAAACTCAGGGAGATAGAGAAGGACAGGGAAGCCTGGCGTGCTGCAGTCCATGGGGTTGCAAAGAGTCACACATGACTGAGCAACTGAACAACAAAACTACAGTAGACAAGGTTTGCCATCAGTTTCAAATCAAAATCAATTGTCATCAGTTTCAAAATCAAAATCAAAATAATTGTTATTTTTTTAGGCTGGGCAATTTTCAAGTTTACAAGTTTTCAAAAAACTTGTAAAGATCTCAGTATAAACTTTCAGTCTGTTATCTTTAATCATTAAAAAGATTATATTTTTGCTATTTAAGCATTTTTTCCCTAAGAATAAACAGATTAACATATCTGTATATGATAAACTATGACCAAATTGGGTTTATTCCAGGAATGCAAAGTTAGTTCAATATTTAGAAACCATCAATGTAATCCACCTACACTAATGGAAAAAAAATAATATGATAGTGTCAACAGGCACAGAAAAGGTATCTGACAAAATCCAACATTCATTCAGGATATGAACTCTCAACAAACTGGGAATAAAAGAGAATTTCCTTATTGTGATAAAAGGCATCTGGGAAAAATCTAGAGTTAACTTTAGACTTAATGGTGAAATACTGAATGCCTTTCCTTCAGGCCAAACACAGGCAGGCAGTCCACTGTCATCACTTCCACCCACCTCTGTACTAGAAGCCAAAGAAAAACACAAGAAAATGAAATAAAAGGCATACAAATTTGAAAAGAAGTGAAATTATTTATAGATGACATGATTGTTTACACAGAAAATCCTAAGGAATGCACAGTAAAACTTCAAGATAGATAAGTAAATAAATTTAGTAAAATCACAGGGCACAAGGTCAACATACGAAAATCAACTGTATTTCTATGAGCAGCAAGCAGCAGAAAAATAAAATTTTTAAATGCCATTTATAATGTCATAAAAGAAATAAACTATTTAGAACAAATTTACCCCCAATTACATAAGACCTCAATGCTAAAAATCACAAAATACTGTGGAGAAATTTGAGAGGACTCAAATAAAGAGATTTATATCATGTTCATGGATTGAGAAACTCAGGATTATTAGCATGTTAAGACGTTCATTCTCTCCAAACTGATTTCTGGATTCAACAACATCACAACTGAAACCATAACAGGCACTTTGCAGAAATAATAAGCTGATTCCAAAATGTACATGGGAAGGCAAAGGATCTAGAATGTTCTTCAAACATTCTTGAAAAAGAAGAACAAATTAGAGAACTTACACCATTTAATTTCTCGAATTACTATAAAAGTTACAGTAATCAGGACAATATAGTATTAGTGAAAGAAGATGAACAGAGTAGGAGAGAGAGTCTAAAAATAAACTATAAATATATGGTCAATTGGTTTTTAACCAAGATGGCAAGGTTTTTCAGTAGGGGAAAGAACAGACTTTTAAGAAGAAATGTTGTGGAACAAATGAATGGGCGGGCAGAAATCAACCATAATTCCTACCTCACACCATATTCAAATATTAGTTTAAAATGGATCACAGACCTAAAAGATCTAAAAATAATAACAAAAAAGCCCCTAGTGGGAAAAACATTGGAGAATATCTGTGTAACTTTGGGTTTGTAAGACCAAGATTTCTTAGACAAGATATAAAAAGCACTATTCACACAGGGAAAAAGTTGGCCTTTCTAAAGACACTGTTGAGAAATGTAAAGAGGGGCTGTCCTGGTGGCCCAGTGGTTAAGGTTCCATGCTTCCAATACAGGAAGCACAGGTTCCACCCTGGTTGGGGAACTAAGATCCTGCATGCCTCATAGCTCAGCAGGGAAAAAAGAAAGAAATGAAAAGACAAGCCACAGAGAAAGTATTTGCAATTCAACAAAGAGTTTTATCCAGAATACATAAAGAATTATAACAACTGGATTATAAACAAATAACCTGAGCTTTATTTAAAATGAACACAAAACTTGAACAGATATTCACAAAAGAAGATATACAAATGGACATTAAGCACACTAAAAAGTGCTCAACATCATCAGTTGTCACAGAAATGCAAATTAAAATTGCAGTGAGACACTACTTCACATTCACTTGGAAGGGCTACTACTAAAAAAAACTGGCAATGTCAAATATTAGAGAGGATATAGAACAACTGGAATTCTCATACACCGCTGGTAGGAATGAAAAGTGGTACAACCACTTCGAAAAACAGTTTGGCAATTTCTTATACTGCTAAACACCTACCCTACAGCCAAGCAATCACACATGCCTGGATATTTACCCAGGAGAAATGAAAATATATTCACACACAGACATTTATAAGAATATTCACAGCAGCTTTATTCACAATAGTCAAATGTAAACAACCCAAATGGAGAAGAAAATGGCAACCCATTCCAGTATTCTTGCCTGGGAAATCCCATGGACAGAGGAGACTGGTGGGCTATACAGTCCATGGGGGTCACAAAAGAGTCAGACACGATTTAGCAACTGAAGAACAACAACAAAACAACCCAAATGGTTAAACAACGGGAGAATGGTTAAAAATTATGGTATATCCATACAACAAAGCACTAACCAGAAACAAAAGTAACGAACTACTGATTTAAGCAACATGGATGAATCATCTCTGAGACACAAGCGTACATACTGCATGATTACATTTACAGGAAGTACTAGGACAAGCAACACTATACTTCGATGTTAAAAGTCAGAAGAGTGGTTATCTTGCAGTGGGGGGAGGGGAGTGGCTGAGTGAAAAGGAGTATGACAAACCTTTCTAAGAGGGTGGAAATTTCTAACCACTGATTTGGGTGGTGGTTATAGAGGTTACAGATTTGTCAAAACTTACCCAACAAAATACTGTGCATTTCCTATACATATATTATGTACCAATAAAAAGTCTGCTTAATTCCTTAGATTAACTATCTGTTAATAAAGCAGAAGTACTGCAAGGATTTAAGCTGCCTCTTCTCCAGAGTATCCAAGAAGTGTTTCAACATATGAGAAACAGATAGATAAGAAAAGCTAAAGTTTCTCTGGTACAGCTTTGAATCCAGTGCTTTGATTTCATTTTAAATGATTAAATCTTACATAGTTAAATTCCCATTTAAGAGCCTAAAGATCATTCTCCATTTTCTGGTTTAAATAATTAAGTCTTGGGAAGTCTTATTTTTTAAATGGCTATTCATTAATATTTTATTTTCACTCTACTTCTACTGTCCCTACCAGCATTGCTACAGATATTCCAAAAAGTGAGTGACTAGGGAGAAAGAGGGCATTAAAAAAATATTGCCATAGCAAAAAAATGCTGCAATTATGAGTTGAATGATTTCAAACATTTAATGGGCTTCAGACAGTAAAAAATCCACCTGTAACACAGGAGACCTGGGTTTGATCCCTGGGTCAGGAAGTTCCCCTGGAGAAGGGAATGGCAATCCACTCCAGTATTCTTGCCTGGGAAATCTCATGGACAGAGGAGCATGGCGGGCTACAGGCCATGGGGTCGCAAAGAGTTGGACAGGACTGAATGACTTCCACATTCCCATTCAATCATGTAACAGAACAGTAATAGATACTTCACAACTCAAAAGAGAAAGGCAGAAAGTAGATCAGTGTTTGCTGAGGGCCAAGGGGGATGGGAGGGACAGGGAAGTAATGGCTAAGGGCACCGGGTTTCTATGTGAGGGGGTGAAAATGTTCTAAAAGTGACTGTGGTGACAGCTGCATTTCTGTATGACTACATTAAAAACCACCAAGTCGCACATATGAAATAGATTAATTCTTTGATATGTAAGCTATATTCCAATAAAGCTGGCATTCAAAAAAGCTATTGAAAGTTTGATTGGGATTATATTGGAATTTACAGATCAATTTGGAGAATAAAATATATTTATTATATTGACTTTTTCCCAGTACATGAAAATTATGTAGTTCTGCTCTTATTTGGGTATTCTTTAGTTTCTCTCAACAACATTTTATAGTATTTTATAGAGAAATCTATATATAATTTATCAGATTTATTCCTGGATAACTGGTATTTCTGATGCTATATAAATAGTATCTTTAAAAAAAAGAGA
This sequence comes from Oryx dammah, assembly GCF_014754425.2. Taxonomy (NCBI): domain Eukaryota; kingdom Metazoa; phylum Chordata; class Mammalia; order Artiodactyla; family Bovidae; genus Oryx; species Oryx dammah. Next base: position 6,886,857 of record NW_024070190.1, on the reverse strand, counting down.
GAGAACACAGAATTGTTCTAATGTGGGGAAAGAAGATAAATAGAGCATGATATGTATACTAACTCATCAAAATTTTGAAATATAAAATCATCACATGTGGTCTAACAAATCATTTTTTATTTTAAAATTTATTTATAGAAGCCATACAAATATTTAAAAATTAAATTCCATTTAGTCATATTTGATCAATCACATTAAAAAAGAATAAAATTACATAAACCTATATGTTATAAATCAATGCTACCTCAATAAATAAATTAAATTTAAAAATATATAAACCTGAAAATATTCTGAAAAACTCGATGACAGGTAGACACCACAGTGAACAAATACGTCCTGATTTATATTGTTAGGTTTCTTAGCTTATAGTGAAAATAGCTGCTTTAATTTTAGTATCCATATTTACCCAATATATGTATTTCTTAGCAAATGCTTTCATGACAAGGAAATTTTATTTTACAACAGTTAAATTTACCCTTAAAGTGTTTAAAGCTGTCCATCATACTGGTGCTACAGAGTGTTTACTATCCTTTAAATTTAAATTAACTGAAATATTATTACCTAACAACATTAGTTAGTAGATGGTGAAAGCAGATGGTGGGCTTTTCTTTCATAAAATAAATATTTGTTTTCTAATAAAATGAAATGGATAAAAATTGCATTTAGGCTTCAAGTTAACCTTGTTTGAGTTATTTAATGTTTCTGGATCTCAGTCTTTCATCTACAAAAGGAGGTTAGATGAAAACATCTCCATAGTCCCACCTAGCTTTAAAATTCTGTTAATTCCATAATGCTAAGTTGCTTCAGTCGTGTCTGACTCTGTGCGACCCCACAGACGGCAGCCCACCAGGCTCCACCGTCTCTGGGATTCTCCAGGCAAGAACACTGGAGTGGGTTGCCATTTCCTTCTCCAACGCATTAAAGTGAAAAGTGAAAGTGAAGTCGCTCAGTCGAGCCCGACTCTTAGCGACCCCATGGACTACAGCCTACCAGGCTCCTTCGTCCATGGGATTTTCCAGGCAAGAGTACTGGAGTGGGGTGCCGTTGCCTTCTCTGAAGGAAACAGCAAAATACCATATGGTCTTACCATTGTTTAAGCAAACACAGTAATGTATGAAAACCAGATGATTTAGTAATTATTAGTTTACACAAAGGACTCTGTATTTTCACCCCAGAATTGGCAAGTTCTCTAAATATAATTTACACTACACTTTAAAAAAATACACCTGATGCTTACTCAAAGTACTAATCACGATCTTATCCTTACTAACAACCATAGTTATCTCACACTGATATTAAAATTAAAAAGCATACTGTATATGAAAGCATTTTAGAAAAAAGGCTGTTTATAACTGTAAGATATTTTAGACATTTTGGAAAGTATCCAAATAAACAATATGTTCATAAATGGAGTTACTTTTCCTTGTCTGAGTGAGGTGAGAGACAGGACTTTATCTCAAAGAGACTATCAGAAATTATGCAACCTAGAAATTACTTATCTATAATTAAAATTTACTGATGAAAAAAATGATTTGATATGAAAATGTTACCTGATCAATGATAGAATTTAGCTTCGTAAGTAACAGAAATCCTCGGCCATGGACAAGGTATTGTCCGAGGGTTGCCATGTGGGTTTCCTCTTCTTCTTCCTCCCTGGCCTCCACTCTCTGGACCACTGCATTGCAAAGCCGGTTGACATCGGTCAGAAACTCACGCGCCAGTGAGTTACTGTCAGTGCTCATGACCGAGCTATAAAATAAATATTACAGAAAAGATTAGAAAAATAAAAATGTTGCATAAAACTATTAATACGTGTTTTTGTTGCTATTTGTTTTTAATTGAAGACTGACTTTAAATTATATAGTAATTTAAAGGGCATTGGTACCTAACCTTAAAATCTTTCAGACATAGTTCTGATCTAGTCTGGTACTCCTTAAATATTCCTGCAAAGCAGAAATTAGTCCTGGGTGTGAAATGACTAAGCAAGCATGGGTAAGTGAAAGTGCTGGGAAAGAAAACACTGGGTGGGTGGTGGCGGTTAAAGTCAATGCTGACTTCCTCTCTAAAAGGGCCTCACTCTAGAATAAAAATAAACCCATTACTTATAAAATACTCTTGTTGTACATATTTTGAAAGATAATTGGATCTTTAAAAATATACACTGTTTTTCACCTGACAGAACCCAAAGACGCTGACATCATTCTGTAGGTTTTGAGGCTGTGCAAGTTTTTCAATCTTACCAGAGGAGACTGGTAGAAAGTAACTAACCAGGAAACACGGAAAACTCATCAGGTGTAGTGCTGACAACGCACACAACTCAACTGAGGGGCTGACACTGTGAACAGCTATGACCAAGCTCATTCAAGGGTACGCAAGAATAACCAGCTCTTCCACAAATGCAGCCCACTGACTATAGAAGACACCAGCAGTTGCAAGGCACGCTGCAACTTTAGAAATTTTTAAAAATGTGAAAAACAAAAAAACTGTGGTAATAATTAGGGCCTATCTTCTAGAAATTAAAATAATAGAAATTAACATGAATTTTTAGACAATTGAGGAGGAAATAATTTCAATCCCACTTCCTAAAAGCATAAGATGCCATGTCAGTAAAAAGTATTATATGCAGAAACATTTTTCCATATTTAAAAATGTATATAAAATACATACACAGTTACATATATAGGGTATCATACGTAAATGATCTATTACCTGATTGTTTCATTTAGATAGTTCGGAAATGTTCCCCTGAACTCTTTCTCTGTTTAACAGCTGTATGCTTACTTTTTAGTACATTCCACTGCATGTGTATTTTACATATAGTACATGTGTTTCCTTAGTAGATGTACTGTAACAATGTAGCCAATTTGTCATTGTTGAATATTTAGGTTGTTTCTAGCTTCTTACTATCATAAACAAACTGTAATAAATACCTTATAATACCTGCACATTTACCCCCATTATTTCCTTGAAGTAGAAATTGCTGTTATATATTTCTGTTAGGTTTATTCCAGGTGTCTTATAGTTTTCATCTTTATTCTGAATGGGATTTTATTTTCCATTATATATTCCAACTAGGATACAAAACTGGTATATAGGAGGCCTATAGTAAGTAGATTTATTTTGAGATATCCAAACCTAACTCCTGTATCCAAACTTCCTACTGAACTCTCTTATTGATCTTATTGGAATTTCCAGATCTAAAACCGTGTAAACTACAAATAACAAAATATGTGAACTTTTCCATCCGATATTCACACACTTTTCACTCTTCTAGCTGCAGTAGTTATTAACAGCACTAGCAGAACAACACTGGCAGGAGTGATGGGGGTACTTCTGCTTGGCACAGTAAGAAATACTTATTTCTTCCCACGCATCTAATAAGAATGCTGAATTTAACTGAATGTTTTTCAGCCATTCTGAATGCCAACTGAAAAGATGATTACATGGCATTTTTTAAAGATTTTTTGGGAACATTTCAAATGCCCAGAAAAAAAAAAAGATTCTATAACGTGAGGTTATAGCAAATACTCAGACTTCAGATCTAGCAAGTATTAACTATATTCAGTTCAGTCCTCGTGCATGGGGGGATGGGTGTGTGCGTGTGCACGTGTGTAGAGAAATCAAACTTTATAGTACAGGAAAGCTACACTCCAGCCATACCTCTTCCACCTCCTTAGTTGTTGTTTTATCATTTCCATATATATTTTTATAATTTTGATACATCATAGTCATAAAATATTCAGTATCATTTATTTTTAAAAGTATGCATCTTTTTATAATTTTGCTTTTCCCTCTCAACATTAAGTTCACTCCTTTAGGCCACTGTGCAATGTGCCATAGTATGAATAAACCATAATTTACATGTCTAGAAAGTTTAGGTATTTTCACTTTGGGTTTTAATTAACATCATATAACTATTAGTTTCAAAGTCTTAGACTGAATCAAGTATTTTGGCTGTTAATATATGTTACATTAAATACTCACCGATCTTTCAACACTTCTGTAACATTTAGGGTCTTTATAATTTGAGTTCATGAACCGGACGAAACAAATATTCTTAGAACAAAGCTACACCTACCAAAAAAAAAGAAAACAGGATAAAACAAAACAAAACAGGATAACAATTAATGGCGATAGCTAAACACAAATAATTTTAAAAATTAAAATTTTGACATAAATACCAGAAGCTAGTCTTCATATTTGATGTATGAAACAGCCAACAATTTTTTAAATCTCAAGAGCACACTAAAAAGTGCCTGTAGCTTTAAGAATGGGATCTTGAGAGATGAAGTCTTGGGACATATTTGATCTGCACAAGACAACCTGATCACAGCTCCCTACACCTCCTCTCCCAACTCCCAACTTATAGCCTCCAGTAAACCACGACAAAGGAGGAAGAATTGGGCACCATCTGTCTTCTTAATAATGAAATCTAGACGGCAGTAGAATATCATCTATATACTATGACAGTCAAGTTATTACTTTCCTGTAAAAGATATTTGAGGATACATGAGAACTCAGAAAATACTACACAGCCAACGAATGAATAAACCACCTCCAAGTTTCCTACCCTTTCTGAATTTTAAAAAATGAATTAATCTCCTACGTATAACACAGTGAAGGCTATTTCTAGAATACCAAAGGATAAATTCCTACTTCTGGGATAGCAAGAAGATGCTTCTCTGTAGTTTTCTCCTTTGCTATAACTTTTACCAGGCAGAGGCATGAAAAATATTTTCTGATTATAGTTATAAGGCAAACAGTAAGGTTTATTTTGAGCCACAAGCTTTTAAAATCAAAATGACCTTTAATTGCTTGAAGTGAAGTCCCTCAGTCGTGTCGGACTCTTTGCGACCCCGTGGACTGTAGCCGGCTAGGCTCCACCGTCCATGGGATTCTCCAGGCAAGAATACGGGAGTCATTTCCTTCTTCAGGGGATCTTCCCGATCCAGGGATCAGACCCGGGTCTCGCGCATTGCAGGCAGACGCTTTAACCTCTGCACCACCAGGGAAACCAGAGCACTGTCTTGAATTCCGTTCAGCTTGACAGACGGTTCTTGTACTACACAGTATTCTAGGCCCTTGAGAATAAACTAGGCAAGAAATAGGACAGAACTGCCCTAGACTACACAGGACTTTGTGTGAATTAGGGAAAAAACACTTTTCCTGGGCTGGTGCAGCGCATGACACACAGCTGTCAAAGCACAGGCTGGGTCTCAGTCTTACCTGCTCACTCCACTGGCCATCCGCCAGGGCATCGACTACCCCACCAAACAAAACAGTCCTGGAGTGGAGTCTCCAAACGCCTTCCACACCTGCTCCTACTGCATCACCCTCATATTTTTAACTCTAGAATTACAGACAAGGAAATCACCTATCGAACAATGAGCGTAAGGAAGTACTGTATGAATTGCTCTGACTACTGGCACCCTCTAGCCTGGATTACTACACGATGGAGCCATTTATCCCAGATGCTAAAACGATTCCAGCCAACTCAGGCTGGCTACTAAAAGTGAAAGTTGCCAGAAAACTGGATCCATCTGTTTCTCTTACTGAGAGACATTTCCAGGCCAAGCTGAGGGACGTTCTAATGCTCTTAGAAAGCCACTGACATGGCTTCTTTATTTCCATATTGTACACGGCCCAGCTTGGATATCCATGGAGTTCCACTCCATCCAAAATCACAACCCCACCTGCCACGGCAATGAGCTGTGTCCTCCTGCACTCTGCCACCACTCATTATCCACAGCTGTGTTTTGACTTAAAAAAAAAATCACTCTATATTATGCTAGGTGTCCATAAAGTATGGAAATACAGTTTTTTAATAGATTTAAAATGTGCCTTTTAGAACATTACATGTTTTTGCCCCTGTGTAGCTACTTATCTGTATGACTATCTTACCTCCTAGGTAACAAGTTCCTTAAGGCCAGGGACCCTGTCTTGTTACTTTTTGTACTTTATAGCAAAAATGCCAAATTTCAAATTCATCATTACAATTTTAAACTTGTAACTATTGTTATAATATCATAATAAATAAAACTTGCTCCCAACAATATTACTAGAATTTTTATACTCTTAAAATTTTACCATAAATGAAATGCATCCTAGCAAAATGCCTATAATTATATAAATGACCTTTTCAGAAAAACAAGAGGCTTCCCTCTCTCTAATTCAGCGACTAGCAAAGTGTAAAATATAACCAAAACAAACAAAAAACTGACAATGTATCAGTTACACCCTCTGGTTTTATGTCATTACAAATGACATAAGTGTCATCATCAGTATGCCATTTAAACAAAAATTTATTGAACAGTTACTATACACCAGCTATTATTTTTGACATGAAAAGAAAAATCCCTATCCTCATGGATTCTAGTGGGGCAGAGATAGAAAAAATAAATGTAATGCCAGCATAAGACAGAATAAGGATGCAGAATGACAGGAAGGCTACTTTAGATAGGGTTGGCAGGCAATGTCTAAAGAGGACATTCTCAGCAAAACCCTGAATGAAGTAATAAAACAGCCCATGTGAGTATCTGGGGAAAAAGTATTCCAGGGCATTGAGACTAGTGTATATTTGATGCACCAGATACTGAGTGCAAGAGAAAAAAAGAAGTTAGATATTACTACAAAAGTGTGAAAAGTCACTCACTCCTACTTATCAGGGATTGGAGGAAGATGTAGAAAGAAACAGGGGTGTTCCTCTGGAACCGTCTCTCCCGAACAGTGGAAGTCTCCTTCCTGCCCACCCTCCTTTCCCTGCCTAACCTCCAAAAATTTTTTTTTAAAAAGAGAGACTACCAAGTTTTTTTTATGGCTGTGTGAGGAATAGCCCAGATCATTTACAGGTAAGACTGGTTGGGAGAGAAAGTATAATAAAGTTTACCCTTAGCTCTGTCAAGTCTGACGGGTCTCTCAAGAAGCAAGCAAAGGGTATCAGGTAGGCAGTTGGACATAACAAGCTGGGTTCAGGTGGGAGGCTGGAACAGGTGAATCAGTTTGGGAGTTATCAGCATGCAGATGCATTTTAATGAGATAATATGAATGAAATAACCCAGAGCAATGCCGTCTGAAAGAACTTTCTGCAATGATGGGACTGTGGCTAGTGGCTAGAGTACTCAACGGCGGGAGGCGAGGGGACCCAGAGAATGAGTGCAAGTGGAGCAGAGAATAGGATCTAGGAGTGAGCCCTGGAGTTTACATCACTGACTTAGGGAGACAAAGAGGTTTCAGCATAGGAGACCAGGAAGGAACAGCATGTGATGCAGAAAAGATTCAGGAGCATGGTCCTTCCCAGAAACCAAGTGAGGAAAACCTGAAACAGGAAAGAGTGATCAACTGTGTCAAATATTGCTGAGAGGTTGAGTAAGATGGAAATGGGGAACTGACCATTGGATTTAGCAACATGGAAGTTACTGACAACTCTGTCAAACAGTGTCTCAGTGGAGTGGCAAAGAATGGTGCAGAAATGGAGGCAAGGTGTTTAGAAAACCCTTTAGAGAAGTTCTGTCAAAAAGAGTAGCAAGGAAATAGGTGGCAGCTTGAAGGGGACTCTGGATAGGGGAATCGTTTAGTTTTTTAAGAGAAAAAGATATTATGGCATGTTTGTAAGCCATCATAGCGTATTCATGTAGCATGTTTCTCCAACAGAAAAAGGAAAACAGATGAAAAGCTACAACGAGAGGAGATAATACCAGCAACAATGAGGAGGCAAAATAAAGAGGATCCAATATGCAAGCAGAAGGAACAATGCAATTCAATCAATGGAGTAAGAAGCATGACAGAGTTCATGAGTACAGACGCAGGAAGATTCGTGTATCTGGCAATGGGAAGACCAAGATTTGGAGGCTTCTATTTTCTCAGTGAAATAAACCACAGGGTAATCCAGCTGAGAGGGAGGTGTTAAACTGATGAGTGGAACAGTGTCAAAAACAGCAGCCTCTAAGAGATTTCCCACACAGCTGCAATAACTAAAATCAAGTTCCACTGTTCAATAACTGTACCTATACTACAGTCCAGCTCTCCACGTGTCCCCCGAAACAGAATGATAGAATAGATGACATCAAATACCTCATGGGATTCAACGTATATTACAGCTGCAGCATTCTCTTGATCTGTACATGTACATCCCCATCAAAAGCAGAAACTGGGTCATCTGCATGAATTAGTTTTAGAGACTCTCCTTAACCTTTCCTGTCCATCTATTCTTTCTGTAAACATTTGCAAATCTTTTAAAATGATCTTTAAGAAGCTTTTCTGAAGATAATTTCAAACTCACTAAAGTCTATGGAATCTACATTCTTTTTTATAATTTTGGAAGTTTATTCCTCACAATCTTCTAAAAGTTTTCAAATTCACTGTAATAACTCAAAGATTACCAGTTGAGCAATGACATTAACAAATTTTCTCAGAATCTGAACCTGAGGTGTGAATTCATTTAGAACAACCAGAGGTTCTGGTACAATCTCCTCCTCAATCTTGGGCTTACATTTTCTCCTATTATTCTTCTTATTTCTACCCTTATTAATCAGTGTATAGATCATTCTTCATGTTAGAGAAGATGGAAAGAAAACAGAAATTGAGAAGTTTTATTTATTTTCTGTCTCTGATTATAGGGTCAGTTTGTTTAAAAGAAGAATCTAGTACAGCCACTATGGAGAACAGTGTGGAGATTCCTTTAAAAACTGGAAATAGAACTGCCTTATGACCCAGCAATCCCACTGCTGGGCATACACACTGAGGAAATCAGAATTGAAAGAGACACGTGTACCCCAATGTTCATCACAGCACTGTTTATAATAGCCAGGACATGGAAACATCCTAGATGTCCATCAGCAGATGAATGGATAAGAAAACTGTGGTACATATACACAATAGAGTATTACTCAGCCATTAAAAAGAATACATTTGAATCCATTCTAATGAGGTGGATGAAACTGGAGCTGATTATACAGAGTGAAGCCAGAAAGAAAAACACCAATAGAATATACTAAGGCATATATATGGAATTTAGAAAGATGGTAACGATAACCCTGTATGCGACAGCAAAAGAGACACAGATATATAGAACAGTCTTCTGGACCCTGTGGGAGAGGGAGAGGGTGGGATGATTTGGGAGAATGGCATTGCAAAAATAAATAAATAAAAGAAGAACCCATTATTTGCTTGTTATTTTCATTTTCTATATAAAAATTGTAAAGGTCAGTTTTGACATTTTAAAAATCTGAGCTCATTACTCTCAGAGGGTTGTGCTCCTCTTTTATATATAAATCATTTTGTTTTGTTATTTGCTTCATATCCTTCTTTCCTTGTCCTGCACATGTTATTTCAAAATCTGAGTTCATTTGGCCACTTTGCCTCTACTTTTTCTTCACGTATTATTTCCAACTGTTCAATAAAGACTCTGTCTATGGACATCTTACAACCACTTTCCCTTCCAGAAACTACATGTGGCACCTTACCTATCTTTTCTTTGCTATTTAGGAACTCTGTATCTCCAATTCTCTATATTCCAGCTTTGCTTCAAGTCTTCTGTTTATTATTTATTCACTTACCTATCACTTACTAAACACCCGCTTTGTGCCAGGCACTAAGAGTACAAAGTGGGAAAGCAGTCCCAGTCTCTGCCCACCCCCAGGAAGATCACATTATGTGGCAAAGGCAAACCAATACACAGGGCACTGTGTACTGATAAGAAGTACTGAACGCAATCTGAGTGGTCAGGGAAGCCTCATGAACAAGATAATTTTGAAAAAAGTTGAACAGGTAAAGGGAGAAAAGGAGAGAAGAAAGGCATTCCAGACAGGAAGAGAGGCTCAAGTCAAGTCCCCAGAATTACAGTAAGTTTGGTATCAAAAAAGCAAGACGAGAAGCAGGAAAACAAAGATGGAGAGAATAGTGATCAAGGATAAATAAAAGGATTTCCTGGGGTGCTGGCTGAAAACTGTGAATTTCTGATGTGGTCAATTTTCGCAAATGTTTCAGATTCTCCAGGATTCAGCTGCTTGGATCTCATAATAGAGAATACAGATTGTATCACTGATCTTGAAATGAGGGTTCTGGTGAGTGGAAGGCAACAGAAGCATAAGAGGAAGGAATCAGGGGTACAGGTGAAAGAATAATTCATATGGTCAAAAATGGGGTACAGGCTGGAAGGCACATGTTGACACACAAAGAGAAAATTCAGGTACTCAATCTCTATGAGAGAGAACAGAGAATGTAGCAAGGAAGATATGGGAATTTGTAGATTTCTGAATCAAACAGTTTCAGATGATGACAACATCCAGAGTGTGACTCTGCATGTCAGTGTTGGAGGGGAAGCGAAAGGTCACTGTAGTTGAGTAATCATGAAGTTAGTTTTCTGGACAACAGATCATTGTTAGCTCTTCCCATTATGTTCACTAACTAAGCCCTCACAGAGGGTCAAAATTAGGCTCAGAGTATCAGCTCCCCGTTTATTTCCTTTACCTTCTGGAAATGTAATGGTCAATAAAACAAGCTTTGCTTTTACTGATTGAGACCTCCCACAGACATCTTAGGAAAGCTGACTTTGATATTTTAGCTCTGATCTGGTTCTGGTTCTGCCACAACCTATTATCCAAAAGATCACAGAATTATGCTATCATCCTCAGTACAATGTATTTTCAAACATTTACCTTCGTGAAATAGGGCTACTTCAGGCCCCTACCCAAGTCATTACTACATATTCTTAACTTTTAGGCATTTAAAAAATATATTATCAATTCTATGCATTAATCAGTGCTATTAATGATACTACATTTACCACAGAAGATAAAATCTCAACAATATGGCAAGAAGTACTCCAGCAGTCACTAAGTTTCCTCCTCAAGAACTATCAAATAACGAGTGGTCCTGGTGAGAAGGAGGTCAGAGTCTATTGTGCGACAGTGCACTTTTTCACTAATTCATTAATTCAACCAATATTTATTACTTAATAAATATTTTGATAAATATGTACTAGTCTGATTATTCACTCTGTTTTTGCTAGTTTCTGAATCTGTTCTGAACAGTCAAATTATTGGTATTATAACAATGGTGAAAACAAAGGCGGGAGATTTGGAATCAAGCAATTACTGTCCAGTCACACAGAGCTCTATGTGTGAAGTTTGACTTCCTCTCCATAAAATGTCCATCCCACGGAGTTGCTATGTGGATCTTCGGAGATTATATGACATCAGGAAACATTTTTGGTAAATGTTTTATGCAGTTCAATTTTAAATGCTTCTGTAAGGTCCATACCATTTCTGTCCTTTATTGAGCCCATCTTTGCATGAAATGTTCCCTTGGTATCTCTAATTTTCTTGAAGAGATTTCTGGTCTTTCCCATTCTATTGTTTTCCTCTATTTCTTTGCATTGATCACTGAGGAAGGCTTTCTTATCTCTCCTTGCTATTCTATGGAACTCTGCATTCAAATGGATATATCTTTCCTTTTCTCCTTTGCTTTTCGCTTCCCTTCTTTTCACAGCTATTTGTAAGGTCTCCTCAGACAGCAGTTTTGCTTTTTTGCATTTCTTTTTCTTGGGGGTGGTCTTGATTCCTGTCTCCTGTACAATGTCATGAACCTCCATTCATAGTTAATCAGGCATTCTGTATATCAGATCTAGTCCCTTAAATCTATTTCTCACTTCCACTGTATAATCATAACGGATTTGATTTAGGTCATACCTGAATGGTCTAGTGGTTTCCCCCACTTTCTTCAATTTAAGTCTGAACTTGGCAATAAGGGGTTCATGATCTGAGCCACAGTCAGCTCCCGGCCTTGTTTTTGCTGACTGTATAGAGCTTCTCCATCTTTGGCTGCAAAGAATATAATCAATCTGATTTCAGTGTTAACTATTTGGTGATCTCCATGTGTAGAGTCTTCTCTTATGTTGCTGGAAGAGGGTGTTTGCTATGACCAGTGCATTCTCTCGGCAAAAGGACAGAAATGGTATGGACCAAACAGAAGCGGAAGATATTAAGAAGAGGTGGCAAGAATACACAGAACTATACAAAAAAGATCTTCATGAACCCAGATAACCATGATGGTCTGATCACTCACCCAGAGCCAGACATCCTGGGACAAACAAAGCTAGTAGAGGTGATGGAATTGTAGTTGAGCTATTTCAAATCCTAAAAGATGATGCTGTGGAAGTGCTGCACTCAATATGCCAGCAAATTTGGAAAACTCAGCAGTGGCCACAAGACTGGAAAAGGTCAGTTTTCATTCCAATCCCAAAGAAAGGCAATGCCAAAGAATCCTCAAACTACTGCACAATGGCACTCATCTCACACACTAGTAAAGTAATGCTCAAAATTCTCCAAGCCAGGGTTGTTTTAGAAAAGATGTTTTAGAAAAGGCAGAGGAACCAGAGATCAAATTGCCAAAATCCGCTGGATCATCGAAAAAGCAAGAGAGTTCCAGAAAAACAGCTACTTCTGCTTTATTGGCTATGCCAAAGCCTTTGACTGTGTGGATCACAATAAACTGTGGAAAATTCTGAAAGAGATGGGAATACCAGACCACCTGACCTGCCTCTTGAGACATCTGTATGCAGGTCAGGAAGCAACAGTTAGAACTGGACATGGAACAACAGACTGGTTCCAAATAGGAAAAGGAGGACGTCAAGGCTGTATATTGTCACCCTGCTTATTTAACTTCTATGCAGAGTACATCATGAGAAATGCTGGGCTGGATGAAGCACAAACTGGAATCAAAATTGCCGGGAGAAATATCAATAACCTCAGATATGCAGATGACACCACCCTTATGGCAGAAAGTGAAGAGGAACTAAAAAGCCTCTTGATGAAAGTGAAAGAGGAGAGTGAAAAAGTTGGCTTAAAGCTCAACATTCAGAAAACGAAGATCATGGCATCTGGTCCCATCACGTCATGGCAAACAGATGGGGAAACAGTGGAAACAGTGTCAGACTTTATTTTGAGGGGCTCCAAAATCACTGCAGATGGTGATTGCAGCCATGAAATTAAAAGACGCTTACTCCTTGGAAGAAAAGTGCTATGACCAATCTAGATAGCATATTAAAAAGCAGAGACATTAGTTTGCCAACAAAGGTCTGTCTAGTCAAGGCTATGGTTTTTCCAGTAGTCATGTATAGATGTAAGAGTCAGACTCTAAAGAAAGCTGAGCACCAAAAAATGGATACTTTTGAAAAGCAAAAATGCTTTTGAACTGTGGTGTTGGAGAAGACTCTTAAGAGTCCCTTGTACTGCAAGGAGATCCAATCAGTCCATCCTAATGGAAATCGGTTCTGAACAGTCATTGGAAGGACTAATGTTGAAGCTGAAACTCCAATATTTTGGCCACATGTTGCAAAAAGCTGACTCACTGGAAAAGACTCTGATGCTGCGAAAGATTGAGGGCGGGAGGACAAGGGGACGACAGAGGATGAGATGGTTGGATGGCATCACTGACTCAATGGACATGAGTTTGAGTAAACTCCGGGATTGGTGATAGACAGGGAGGCCTGGCGGGCTGCAGTTCATGGGGTCACAAAGAGTCGGAAGCGACTGAGTGACTGAACTGATTTTAAATGCTTGACACTAGCTTAACATGTTCCAACAGAGAGTGCCATCTAGAGGAAGAAAAGATCACTACACCCTTTCCTCAGACCAGTTTGCAGGAAATGGTGGCTCAGAGCTTAAAGCAGCTGCCTGCAATGCAGGAGACCTGGGTTCGATCCCTGGGTCGGGAAGACCCCCCTGGAGAAGGAAATGGCAACCCACTCCAATATTCTTGTCTGGAGAATCCCAGGGACAGAGGAGCCTGGTGGGCTATAGTCCATGGGGTCGCAAAGAGTTGGACACGACTGAGCGACTTCACTTACACTTTCACTTTATGATGATGGAGTTTCCAAGGAAACACTGAAAATAAAAGCAGAAGGTATCTGCATTTTTTGCCTTTTCCTTGTCTTGTGACTTCTACAGTAAACAAGAAGAAAAAGGAAAACAAACAAGAAAAAATGTTATAATAATGAACTTTATTCTTATGGCCTGATTAAAAAGCATACTTTTTGCCATCTAACACCACTAAAGGACTCAAATTCTTAATTTTTCATTGAACACCAAAATTTCTGGTAAATTGTCTTTTAAAATAATATTGGACTGGCCAAAAAGTTCATTTGGCTTTTTTGCATGATGTTATGGAAAAACGCGAATGAACTTTTTGGCTAACCCAGTATTAGGTACATACTTACCTAAATCTGCTAATTACAATAGTATTAGAGAAATTATCATCACAAAGAATATTTTTCAGAAATGTATGAGGTACCAAAAAATAGAAGACTACTAAAGATCATAGGATTATTGTGAGACTTACACAAATAATACACAAAATAATTAGTACTCAGTGAATTCTTACTGAATCAGAATCTGTTGCAATTTGAAGCAGCTTTCACGAAAATAAGGGTTGTTCACATGAACTCTTAACTATGCTAAATCCCATCTCGTCACAGAGTTTAGTATATATTGATTATAAACTGATTTATGACTTTCCCAAAGATCTCACATATTCTTTGCAACATATCACGAAAGATCAAAAAAACTTGAGGAAAAAATGATAACACTATTTTTTATCACTTTGTGCACGTACACAATGGCAGAAACTTTCCACTTCATACTCTCCAACCCCACATTCTATAGGTGACAGTAACAAAAGCCAGCATTTCAAGGTCCCATGACGATTGTCTTGGGAGTTATATTTTTGGAGCTAATTAACTGGAACTAAAATAACGACATTTAGAAAACACAGCGTTTCTTCTGTCAGGTCAATTAAAAATCAGACAGTGGGCAAGGAAGTTTCCTTAACACTAACTGTCTCTAAACGTTGCCCAGAATCTTTACTAAAAGTTCACCAGTCTGCAATCTGTACGCCTGCAAACGAGATTCAAAAATCTCTCCCTACACACTTTTGTAACCATAGCACAGAGCCAAACATACAAGAGATTTGGATGGGGGAAGGGAGAAGATATTAGGAAATGATCTTGTTCAGATAATAGAATTCTCTTTAAAGAATCAGCTAGATAAGACATATTGGTTGAGTTAAATTATATAACATCTAAGAAGCAAATATCTGCTAATCTAGGCTTTACCTTGTAAATGTTTGGTCATACTGGATATATTAAATAATAACTATCAGAATGATTCCCAACTACAGACTTAAGACAGAAAGTTTACGATGATATTATTTACATACCAAATTATTTTCTTCTTACAAGTAGCCTACTTGCTTTTATTCTAATTGAAGTATAGTTGATATACAATAATATTACATTAGTTTCAGGTGTACAGCATAGTGATTTAATATTTTTATAGATTATCTTCCATTTAAAGTTACTACAAACTAATGGCTATATTTTCCTGTGTTGTACAATATACCCTTGTTGCTTATCCATTTATTACATATATTTATTAATATAAGCATGTTTACAACCTATGTTATAGTGGAAAATAAATATTTTCTTGAGAAAATCGAATTAAAACTTGATAGTCATTGAATATGAAAAAGTAAAACATATTTCATGGGCTTATTTTTATAAAATGCTTGGAATTTAAAATGAGAATTAAAGGGTGTGACACTTCAACAAAGTTCTAAATTAAATAGCTGAATCGGAGATCCATAAAAACTACCTTAGTGATAATATAAACCTTTTTTGCAAGATAAATCACAATCCCATAATTACTTATAATTCACCATACTTGAGGATGATGTTCAACTTCCATTTAATGATTAACTTCAAAGAAATTATGACAGTTGTTTCAGATTATAGCTGTTGTTTAGAGCTCAGGCGCTTCTTGACAAATATTGAACTTGATTTTCTGAATTCTGCATGAAAGAATATCTGGTTCACAGTCAGGATGTCACACATTCTTATGAAGTTTAGACTGGTCTCCAGCTCCTTGAATACTAATGTGGTATTCATGGGAAAAAAAAATGTCATTAAGGCTTTGAACTCTGGACCCTAAGGAGTCTGAGTAACTACCCCAGTCCCCCTGGGGAACTGAACTGACAGTTCCAATTTGGATGGCTAACAACACACTTGTCAGGGCCCCCCACCCAGTACCCTGTCAAGCAAGGGGAGAAGGTGTTCCCACACATCCAAGTCACTTGGGGTGGCTCTGATGATCAAGGAAAGGGCTCCAAAAGCAGGGCAGCACGTGTGAGGCAAACCCTAGGGCTCTGAGTTAAGTTAAGCTTGACGACGTTAACACCAGCACTTCCCCAAACCTTCTTCCCAGGGTTCTCACAATGCCACTTTCAGGGACACTGTAGTTTAAACAACCTGGAGAAGAGCCTTATAGATATAAATACCTCATATAACATGGTCTGCAAAGGCAAGTCATTTCCAGTCTGAATAACTATCTTAACAGAGCCCCCTCCAGCACTCTTGCCTGGCAAATCCATGGGCGGAGGAGCCTGGTGGGCTGCAGTCCACGGGGTCGCTGAGAGTCAGACACGACTGAGCGACAGAGCAGCAGCAGCAGCAGCAGCAGCATCTCCCTCAAAATTTTCCATTAATAGATAAGAACTCTAAGGCAGACGGAGGTTCAGAGATTTCCCAAAAGTCACAGGGCTTTACATCTTCAGATTCCTATCCAATGTTCTTCCTAATACGGCATGAAATTTTTGAGAAACTTTGCATAGCCAAACCAAAAAAAGAATGCCTGCAATGCAGGAGACCTAGGTTTAATCCCTGGGTTGGGAAGATCCCCTGGAGAAGGGAAAGGCTACCCACTCCAGTATTCTTGCCTGGAGAATTTCATGGACTGAATAGCCTGGCAGGCTATAGCCCATGGGGTCACAAAGAATCAGACACGACTTAGTGATTAACACTTTCACAGCCAAACTATATCTTTTAGAATATTACCTGTCAGAGCATTCTAGTGATTGGGTCTGGCACTAAGTGTAACTATAATTAGGTAGTAATCATGCCTATCTGTCCTCCAGGCAATATATCCTGCCATCCTAAACTTCTCAAGGTCTTCTACAGGTTCATGTTATCATTTTCCATGCTTCCTCATGTCTCATTCACATCAAGAAGTGAACTGAAAAAAAGAAAATTCTGCTCCTCCTGGAAAGAAGTATTTATATTTTACCAAAAAGTAACACCTTCCACTCTAATGGGGATTGCAACATAAGAGGGATAAAAGTTGACTGGCTCTGACCTAGTGTTCCATATTAAATATATAGGACTATATAATAATCCTTAACTAGTAAATGTGGAGGAAAATTTGATTGGCTCAGAAAGGAGAGGTCATCCTGGCTCCTTGTACAAAAAAGTGGCCAGGAAATAAAGGAACCCAGGCACAGTGTAGCAAGGCAGAATTTTAATGGAAATTCCAAGAAAGTCACACCCAAGTGTATCATACTAAAGCCCTTCAACAAGCAGTTCGTTTTCTCTAAAACAAACTGGACAAACAGATAACTCAAAAGATTACCTGTTCTTGATCCTGAGCACCATAAAAGAATGGGAATTTTGAGACACTGTGGCTGCACCAAAAGGAGCGACAAAGGCCCATCAAGTAAATCATCTCTCCGGGCTGTACATTTCTACTAGGAATAATTGTGCGAGAAGTTTTATAGTGAATAGCTCATCCATCTTCGTAACAGATCTCTAGATTTTTACAGAATGATAATGATGGTGATACACCTAATACCTACCATGATTAATTACTACACATTGGGCACTTCCGTAAACACTCTATTGGAGTGATTGGTTTAACCCTCATATACTCTTATCTGTCACATGTTGGTAATTGAAGCACAGTGAGGTTAGGTAAGTGCTCAAGGTCACAGAGCTATAAGTATCAGAAGCAGGATTCAGAACCAGGCAGTCTCTCTGTATTCTATCAAATTTCTCTTCTTCAAAACATTGACTCCTCCCTCCAACAAATCAGCTCTTCCTTCCTCATTCCTATTTCAGTTAATGGCCTCTACCCAACCACTCATGAGAAAAAAAAAAAGAATGGCACTTCATCTGGGGCCTAGTCAATTCCTCCTGACAGCTGGCTGGTTCGCCTCTGCATCTCCTACTTGTTACCTCTGTGACCTCAGACTTGATTTCCTCTAAGTCTCAGCTTCTTATCTATGAAACGGAGTTCCTAAGAGCACCTCGAGTTGTTGTGAATGTTAAAACTAAATGAGATAGCACTCTGCCTGGCAGACTGTGGAAAGATCAATAATTGTCAGCTGTTATGATCATCACCTTGAATCTGGTCCTACCCCTCTCATCTTATGATGAAGCATTCTCCGGTCCTCATCTCTCTCACTTGCAATACCAACAACCTCTTAATTGGTCACTTTTCCTGGTGTATTTCCATTCAGTTCAAATTCTACAACTGCTAAAAATGTCAGCCACATTTCTTAAAATCATAAATGGCACTCCAATTCCTAGGGAATAAGATCCTAATTCCTTATTATCATGCTATAGAATTTCCTCCGCTATCTTTTTTTTTAATCTCTCAACACATCTCAAAACACAATGTACTATGCCGTAATTCCCCCTAAAAGGTTCTCAACATTATTTCACTGTTTGGTTTTTTTAAAATTATGTTGCTGTTAATTACCATTACTTTTCTAAATGCCTGTATCTTAGGACTCACTACATTGTATTACAGGATTACACTGTTTCTTTCAAAGCTAGATTATACTTTAAGAAGGGAAATCAGGTCTTATTTGTTTTAAAATAAGTCAAATAGTAAGAGCTCAATAAATAGAAACCAATTCATTTAATACTAACTTTGACAGTAAACATTTTGTTACTCAAATTCCTTTATGAAATATTCCCACACCTAAAGCAATGAGAAATACAGACACATTTACAAAAGCCTTTCTCCATTCCACGACAAGAACTTAATGTATTAAGGAAAGTGCTACAGAAACACCTAAAAACCTTTACTAAAATTTTTTAGATTAGAAACAAAAAACTTCAGCAATAACAGTGTAGATGTTTATTCTTCCTATGTTAAAGAGTATGATTCAGAGTTTACAGTTTCAAAGTTCTTTCAAATCAACAGTAGACATGGTGGTTTTCCATACCTCCTAAAGAAACACACACACACAAAATCCTGGAGCCTTATGCTAAATGTGAAACAAAAACAGTAAAAAATAATTTATAGAGTGACATCATAATGATGAACAGTTTTTAACATATATCTTGTATAAGGTAAAGGCCTACAAAATAAGCTTCAGAAATACTGAACACAGATATTGACATGCTTGAAAGACTTCTTGCAGATGCAGTTGTACTAGTTTCCTCATTCCTCTAATTCTTACAGACACAATGAAAATTAGCTTCCCTTCTAAAGAAAAAAACTCAGCGGAGGCAATTATAGACAAATGTGTTTACTGTTACACAACATTTCACATCAAGAAAAACAACAGTAAGACTAACTGAGATCTGGTTGCTTCATCTGCTGTTCTCTAACCATTCCTGAGGATGGACAGATAGTAGGAGAGAAGGGCACAGGGACTGGCAGTGATAGAGAACAGAAGTAAAACAGAAATATATATTAAAAAGTTTCTGAGAGAATGCATTTCAGATTCAACCTACACTTTACACTGCTTTTCAACCACACTGGTATCATTACAATCTAGTTTCTATCACTGTGAGCTGCATGTAGACATGAGCAAAGAAAAAGGGTTAAAGTTACACGTGACCTACATACTAGAAACCAAACACCATTGTTTTCCATGCCGTATAAGGCATCTTTTGGCTCTGGGATTACATTTTTAAAGTGTATTAAAATATTCAAGAATTTGGTGGTATAGGAGAAAGAATACTAGACTAAAAGTCAAAACACTTTGTTTTCTGTTTTGCGTCAAATTCTTTAGGATCTCAGGCAAAGTGCTTTTCTGATCCCCATTCTTCTTATACATATTCAAACAAAGACAAAAGCAGATGATCTCTAAGTATTTTTTAGGCTATGGACTTTTGTAACAGTACAATAGTCAGAAAATAGTAATACTGTAATGCTTTTGAACTGTGGGGTTGGAGAAGACTCTTGAGAGTCCCTTGGACAGCAAGGAGATCCAACCAGTCCATTCTGAAGGAGATCAGCCCTGAGATTTCTTTGGAAGGAATGTTGCTAAAGCTGAAGCTCCAGTACTTTGGCTACCTCATACGAAGAGCTGACTCATTGGAAAAGACTCTGATGCTGGGAGGGATTGGGGGCAGGAGGAGAAGGGGACGACCGAGGATGAGATGGCTGGATGGCATCACTGATTCAATGGACATGAGTTTGGGTGAACTCCGGGAGTTGGTGATGGACAGGGAGGCCTGGCATGCTGCAGTCCAGGGGTCGCAAAGAGTCGGACACGACTGAGCGACTGAACTGAACTCAATAGTCATATAGTAACAGTAAGCATCAAGATTAATTTAAGATTAAAATTACGCATTCTAAATGTTTCCTTAAATTGCACATCATTAGGTTTTGTCAAAACCAGAGATGCTATTTAAAAAAAAAAAGATGTAGAGAAAATAAATACATTTCAGTAATATGGAATGTATGACTTTAGAAATAGTCTCCGAATTTTTTAAATAAAGCTAACAGAGAAAAGCAAGAACAGTTATCAACCTTACTGTCTTTGGAAGCATCATTAAGAGGAAATCCAGAAAATGGCAAAGGATTTTAATCTTTAATAGACTAAAATAAAAGTCATAGTGTATTAAAGGTTCAGATAAGTAAATATCAAAAAGCAGTGTAAGAGTGAGCTGACAAATATAAACAGCTGCCCTACAAGTCACACCAGCAAAATTTCCTTTTACCATTGGCCAGGATACACTGATTTTTGCACTTCAATGAATGAATATTCAGAAGACGTAATAATGAATGCATTTTATGAACTGATTAATGTTCTGCTTGCCTTTCAAATAAAGCACATAGTTATAATAAATGAGGAACCCATTCTCACCATTGTTTTAATTTTACACTCATCTAAACTCTGTATAATAATTATGTTGTTGAAAAAATATCTATGCAATTAGGGCTTCCCTGGTAGCTCAGACAGTAAAGCATCTGCCTACAATGCGGGAGACCCGGGTTCAATCCCTGGGTCGGGAAGATCTCCTGGAGAAGGAAATGGCAACCCACTCCAGTACTCTTGCCTGAAAAATCCCATGGGTGGAGGAGCCTGGTAGGCTATAGTCCATGGGGTCCCAAAGAGTCAGACACGACTGAGCGACTTCACTTCACTTCACTTCATGACTATTACTCTTCAACCTAAGGAACCAACACAAGTGAACTACAAAATTAATAAGAATTCCACTGCAGCAAATTACATTTTGATCAGAACAAATTTAAAGCGGGAAGAAAAAAATTAATATATTATTATTGCTCTTCACACGTTCATAACAGAAAACACATATATAGATGTGAATTCACTTTTGTTAAATAGAAATTACCAAAACCAGTGAATCCAGCCAAGAATCAAATGTAACCACAACAGAAAACAAATATACTTAACCAGAAAATATTTCCAATGTACAAACACAGTTAACTTTTTAAAAAGTTAATAAGTGAGAATTATGAGAACAAATCCATAGATAATAGCAAATCCATTCTAATAACAACCTTGGAGGTGGAACATGGTTATATTATTCCAAAAAAAACCACAGGATTAAAAGTAGAGGGGAAAAAACAGAAACCTAGAGTTAATCCACAACCTAGATGTCACTTTCCAATATTTCATCCAAATTAGGAATTCCCTCCTTTCTATAAACACTCTCCACCCATTCCAGCTTCTGACAAATTATGGTTATTATGAAATTTGTCTTCCTTGATCTAAAATATTTCTTCCTCTCACTTTCACCCTTCTGATTACTACAAAATTACTGACTAGACATTATTAGGAGGCACTGCTAGCACTTCCATTTTCTTCTCAGTTTTTAACCCTTCATCTCCATTGGTTTTTTCTCTGCCTATGTTTAAAAAGAAAGAAAGAAAAAAAGCCTGTTGACACCTTCCTCTTTCAAGATTACTCAAGGGTAATCTGCACTGGAAGTAGTCTTTTCACCTTCCCCCCTGCCCCCCACCACACATACACACTCTGTGCACGGCAGCTTGGCTTTTGCCCATACCACTCTACTGAAACTATTCAAGTCAAGACCAACAATAAACTTCTAACTGCCAGACTCAATGAAACGGATATCCTTATCTTGTTTGACCTCTCTGAGGAATATGAGGCACCAGTCAGTCTGTCAGTTCAGTCACTCAGTCGTGTCCGACTCTGCAACCTCATGGACTGCAGCACGCCAGGCCTCCTTGTCCATCACCAACTCCCGGAGTTCACTCAGACTCATGTCCATCGAGTCAGTGATGCCATCCAGCCATCTCATCCTCTGTCATCCCCCTTTCCTCCTGCCTTCAGTCTTTCCCAGCATCAGGGTCTTTTCCATGAGGCATGCTGCTAAGTCACTTCAGTCGTGTTCGACTGTGTGACCCCATAGACGGCAGCCCACCAGGCTCCCCCGTACCTGGGACTCTCCAGGCAAGAACACTGGAGTGGGTTGCCATTTCCTTCTCCAATGCATGAAAGTGAAAAGTGAAAAGGAAGTTGCTCGGTCATGTCCGACTCTTCGTGACCCCATGGACTGCAGCCTATCAGGCTCCTCCATCCATGGGATTTTCCAGGCAAGAGTACTGGAGTGGGGTGCCATCGCCTTCTCCATCCATGAGGCATATGAGATTATTAATCACTCATTCTTAAATCTCTCTTGTCTCTTGACATGTGTGTGTTCGTGCTAAGTTGCTTCAGTCATGTATGATTTTTTGTGACCCCGTGGACTGTAGCTGGCCAGGCTTCAGTCTGTAGCCTGTACAGCCTACAGTCTGTCTATGGGATTCTCCAGGTAAGAATACTGGAGTGGGCTGTCACGTCCTGCTCCATCTCGTGACATGGAAGATGCTAAACCTCTTTTGGTTTTCCTTCTGCCCCTCTGACCTCTCCTTCTGTATCCTTGTCTGGATGCTTCTTCACCAGCTCCTTCACATTGGTGAGCCTCTGCATTCTCCCCTCAGCCTCACTTCCCTTTGTGTTCTTTGACAATCTCATCCATCCAAGGTTTCAGGTACCATCTATATAATAATGGCTTCCAAAATTTCCTCTAGAGATGAATTCATAACTTCCTTCAAATTTCCAGACCCTTATAGAACAAGACATACCCAGAACATTTCAGGGCAGTATTGTGGGGTTAGAGAATAATCTTAGGCTAGTAAGCTCCATTCACGTGCCTCTAATTCAAGGCTCAATTCATTTCCCAACATCTACAACCGCTTTCCAGGGCGGTATGTCATCAGGTTACCAATGACTGATATGACTAAATACCTCGATTTGCCCAGGACAGTCCTCCTTTATGCTTGTGGTCCCACAGTAATTATTGATGTCTTTTCATTTTCAAAATAACATCTGTTTAGTCAATACATTATATAATCAGCCTACCTGCCACCATCCTTTCAGATTTTTAATGCACATCTAGATGAGTCCTCCTGGCTCAACTCTGAATTCTTTACTCCCTACCATTAGAATCCCTAGTTCTGTTGCTAAGAAACTTCCCTATATCCTCTACCTCCACACAAGAGGATCACTTCATCTTCTTCTCTTAATAAATCACTATGCACACCCAGACCCCAGGCCAGGAAGACAAGTCACTACCATTCTGGTTTCCAAAGGTGATTTGGACATTATTATCCCACTCCATCCCCCTTTAAGGCTATAACTATCCCACGGAAGGAGGAGCCTGGTGGGCTGCAGTCCATGGGGTCGCACAGAGTTGGACACGACTGAGCGACTTCACTTTCACTTTTCACTTTCACACACTGGAGAAGGAAATGGCAACCAACTCCAGTGTTCTTGCCTGGAGAATCCCAGGGACGGGGGAGGCTGGTGGGCTGCCATCTATAGGGTCGCAAAGAGTCGGACACAACGACTTAGCAGCAGCAGCAGCAGCATCCCACTCCATCCCCTTTTAAGGCTGTAACTATAGTTACAGTTGTCATTGACTGACCTTTGAGTCATTCATTTATTGAGAACTTTGTCATACAATTCCTGTCTTCCTCTCCACACAAGATCTGTTATTCCAGGGCTTCACTACCCATGAGAAAAATTAATGCCAACACACTAGGATTTAGAGTACTTTGACTTCCTTTTCTTCAATGACCCCTACTTGGCAGAAGGCCAGCCTGATTTAGGAGTTGGGCATAAGAGTTCTGGGGCTAGAAAGACTCAGGTACTTCCAAGCTGTGTGCCTTGGGGAAAATTACTTAATCTCACTGAGCCCCAGTTTCTTCATTTGTAAAATGGAGCTCCTAATATGTGCTTCACAGGATGGTTGTGAAAAATAAGTTCGATTTATTATTAAATAATAATAATGCTCACAGGTTTATTATGAGAAGCTCATAATTAATCTATAAGAAGCATTCAGTATAGTGACTAGCACAAAGCACACAACAGTTGCTTTTATTAGTATTATATTGTAATTAGTGCTACTCGTCTTGGCTACCCACCATCATTGGTCATACTTTGGCTCTTATTTCACCTGAAATTGTTCCAGCACAAGAATCTTAACTTTAGGACTCTCACATCACATTTTTCCATCTCTCATACTCCTTTACTTCCACTAATCCTACAGCTTACTCATTGGGATTCTTCATCCTCTTCATTCTCCACATTTATCAGCCCGGTCATGGCTTCACTTTCTTCCTTAATCAAGCAGGATACTTAAAAGTTCAGCCCTTCAGTTAACAACTTCATCACCACCAGTAATCCCTTGACTTCACACCACCCTCTACCCAAGTTCTCCATCATACCTTCCTTTCCAATCCCCATCCAGGTTGAGCCTATTTGCCTTCTGCTCTGTTACAGGAACTGCTGGAGAAAACTGCTTCAGCATGGACAGCCTCTTTCTATATTTGTGATTGCAGGGGCGTTAAACACTATCAGCGATTAGGTCGCTTGTCCTTGGTCAAGGCCACTTTCCAATCACAATGGTAACTTTTCCTTTTCCCACAAAAATACCCCAATCCATGTTCTTCCTTCTCAATCTCAGCAGATAACCTTGCTCCACAGAAACAAATGAAACTATCCTAGCTACTCATTTGTCTCTGTGTCTACTCCTTATATTCTTTTCTTTTAAGGAATATGCATCACTACTTTTCTTCAGGATAACCCTTCCACCTGTGCACCTGTACTCTGTTTCCGAATCCTTCCACTGCCTCTGAGATTATGTCTATTATCTTCTTTCTCTTGTGACTTCAATTTTCTCTCCTTTTCAATAGCCCCTTTCCTTCAGTCCACTAAAGTATCCTTTTTCTTCCATGTTTAAAGAAAAACAAAGCTTACCTAATCACATCTCCCTGCTCAAATCTCCACCCACTGTCCTCCCTGCTTTACCAAAAGTATTTGAAAGAATATATTTACTGAATGAATGAAAACTTTTTTACTTGGTTCAGACTTCTCTCCTGAGCTCCAGACCTACATATGTTAAAATTTTAAATTATATATGACTCATTCCAGATTCAGTTTCAAGAAACAAAACAGCTACTTCACCAAACTGATGTTAACTGATGTTGTTAACATCTCCCTATCTACTCCTCTCTGTCTTTTTAGAATATCGATTACTAGCATCACCACTGGCACCCCACTCCAGTACTCTTGCCTGGAAAATCCCATGGATGAAGGAGGCTGGTAGGCTGCAGTCCATGGGGTCGCTAAAAGTGGGACATGACTGAGTGACTTCACTTTCACTTTTCATGTATTGGAGAAGGAAATGGCAACCCACTCCAGTGTTCTTGCCTGGAGAATCCCAGGGATGGCGGAGCCTGGTGGGCTGCTGTCTATGGGGGTGCACAGAGTTGGCCACGACTAAAGTGACTTAGCAGCAGTAGCAGCAGCATCACTATTCACCTAATCCAGAATCCTTAAAGCCCTCTCTGATTCCTCCCTCTTCTTCCCCTACCTCATATCTAAACAAGTCCTTGCTAAAATCTCCCACAAAAGTGAAAGTGTTACTCACTCAGTCATGTCCAACTCTTTGTAACTCCACAGAGTGTACACCTACCAGGCTCCTCTGTCCACGGAATTCTTCAGGCAAGGATACTGGAGAGGGTTGCCATTCCCTTCTCCAGGGAATCTTACCAACCCAGGGATCAAACCTGGGTTTCCTGTACCGCAGGCAGTTTCTTTACCATCTGAGCCACCAGGGAAGCCCCAAATCTCCCATATGTGTCCCCTTTGTGTCTCCCCAGGATCCCTAATGTTGAGGCCCTCCTCCCCTGATAGTACTTAACAGGGATGATGCGAAGGTTAAATGAGATGCTAAATGGGAATGCACTCTGTAAGATGTGAGGCACTCACAAAGATTATTTAATATTATTATATCTTTGGCAAAATGAGCATGAGGTTAGCATAATATGATGTATTCTTTAAAAATCAATTCTGTATCTTAGTAATCAGTAGTTTATTTTCTAATCACAAATCACAAAGCATCTGTTTGGCAATCTGGTCTACAATTTTTATAGAAATCAGTCAGTGCCAAGATGTTTAATGTATAGTTTCCAGACTTCACCTCCTCACACATTTTTTTATTTAAAATGTGCAACTCTTTGGGTTTCTGGCAAAAATCTTCTATTCTCTTTACTTTTTATAGATGAGTGGCAGTAGTTGTAGAGAATATGTGTAGTACTTACTCTACCTTATTATTCATCTATTTCTTCCACTTATCTAAAGTGGCTAAAAGTTCTCTAATTTCCTGATCTCTCTTGAGTTTCGACTTCAAAGAATCACATTTGAATGGAATAATGACTAGCCTTTTGGAAAACTGATTTCTTTCTTGGCTAATTAAGATGATTACACCTTTTAAACACTACTCTTTCATATTATTAGATAAGATTTTTCTTTCTTTCTTTTTTTTTTTTGTCTTCCCAGAAATTAGGCTTGGATAGCATTCAAAATTTCCCATTGTCTCAATTAAAACAAAGCCAGGAGAATTAAGAGGCACAGGATAAACACCGGTGAGAAGCAATAGCAAAGAGAATACAGACACCTTATCAACTCTAAGATCAGTTTATAGCTATTTATGTATGGATGTGAGAGTTGGACTACAAAGAAAGCTGCATGCCGAAGAATTGATGCTTTTGAATTGTGGTGTTGAAGACTCTTGAGAGTCCCTTGGAGCACAAGGAGATCCAACCAGTCCATCCTAAAGGAGATCAGTCCTGAGTGTTCACTGGAAGGAACTGATGTTGAAGCTTAAACGCCAATCCTTTGGCCACCTGATGCAAAGAGCTGACTCACTGGAAAAGACCCTGATGCTGGGAAAGCTTGAAGGCAGAGGGAGAAGAGGACGACAGAGATTTAGATGGTTGGATGGCATCACCAACTCAATGGAGACGAGTTTGGGTAAACTCCAGGAGTTGGTGATGGACAGGGAGGCCTGGTGTGCTACAGTCCATGGGGTCGAAAGAGTTGGACGCGACTGAACTAAACTGATTTTTATATACTTATGTAACATACTTATCTAATGTATTTTTATATACTTTCATATGTTTTGGTTAAAAATCTTTTTTAAAATATTAGTGTATTACTGGGATTCTGAAAATGTTAAGGGGTAGACCTTAAATTTTAAGACCATAATATATTTTTCATACAAGTTGTACAGATCAAATTCTATTGCTCCAAATACTGCATAATTTGATGAAGATCTCCACCGAATATGTGATGGCCCATTTATGTCAAGTCATCTTTAATGAAACAGAAGAATTAGGATAATCTTTGTATATTACTGACTACTAATAAAGTATTAAAAATACAGGTCATTTCCATTGTAATTTACAAATGGCCAAGTGAAGCCACATTTGATAACAAGATTCCTGAAGCCTGAAAAAATTCTTGAACTTAAGCCAGGTATCCAAACACAATTCAGAAAAAGGTTAATCAGATGAAATTGTTCAAGTTAGATACAACAACAAATGAAAAATGTATTCAGAAATTCTGGATTATATGGCTTTCTCTACAACTGAAACAGATGCTCTAAGTGCATGCAAGTAAAAACAAAGCTACATGTGATGAAAAAGATGATTAGGTTGGTCCAAAAGTCTAGAAAGAAAATGAGTATGAAAAAAAGTTGGCAGTTCATGGTTGAACATATTAAGTCCCTATTATAGTCAAGATAACACAGAAGGGTTTTCAATACAAAGTCACTGGGTCTACTACTACTAATCTCCACTTGGAGTCTAATTTCATTATTGTCTAACCAACTCCTAACCTTCTCTCAACCAAGTTGCTCCTCTCATGAACCTCAACTCAATATATGTCTACTCCATTTATCTACTTGCTCAGGACAGAAATTCTGGTATCTTTTAAGTTTCCTGTTGACTTTACCCTCAATTTATTAAAAAATCAACCACTCCACCAATTCCACTATGGTCTAAGGTACAACCTCTCTGGCCTGGATTATGGGAAGGGTCCTGGAATTGACATCACTGCTTCTGCCCAACACCTCACCCCACCCCAGATAAAATCTATTCTCCATCCAGCCACCACAGTGACCCTTATAAAAGGCAAGTCTGATTATATGTCTTCTCTATTCAAAAGGATGAGCCCCCTTCTCCCTCAGAGTGGAAGCCCAAGTCCTTCAAAGGCCTACAAGCCCTTGCACAATCTGATTCCCCATTTCCACTTACCTCTCTTCTGCATTTCCACTGCTTTTACTTTGCTCACTCACCACAGCCAAATCAGCCTCTGCTGTCCTCAAATGCGCCCAGTACACTCCTGCCTCTAAGCAGTCTGCTAGTGCCTTTCTTTCTGCTTGAACACTCTTCCCTCAGAGAGGTGTAGAGATTGCCCTTTCACTTCCCTGTAGTCTTCTAGGGCTCAAATGTCATCTTCTCTAGGAAGTTTTCCTTGGCTATCTCTAATTAAAGCTGCATGTCTCTTAGAGAACAGATCTGTGGTTGTCAAAGGGGAGGGGACAGAGTGGGAGGTTGGGGTTAGCAGATGTAAGCTAGTATATGGATCAGATAAACAACAAGGTACTAATGTATAGCACACAGAACTATATTCAGTATCCCATGGAAAAGGTATTTTAAAAAAAGAATGTGTGTGTGTGTGTGTGTAAAACTGAATCACTTTGCTGTACAGCAGAAATTAGCACAACGTTGTAAATCAACTATACTTTGATAAAACAAAATAAAACTGCAAGTCTACCACATCCATGCTTTTTCTCTATAGTACTTAACACCATCTGACAAAGAACATATTTTATTATCTGCCATCCCCTACTAATGCAAACTCCCTGCTGGAGAGGGTATTTATCTGTTTAGAAAACTGGTACACAGTAGGTACTCAAAAATATTCACTATATTCACATATAATCTTATAGCTTACAAATTCACTTTAATGTAAATTAAATTATATAGTAACTCATTTTCTCCCTATGCTCCCCCACTTCTCCAAATTTTCCAATCTTTGTAGTAACAACGTGGATGACAACAAAGAGCTGTCAGAAGAAAAAAAAAATGTTGCTGGCTACTTGAAAAGCTCTTTAAAACAGATCCCGCGTATTAATTAACTACATTTATAAGATGAGGGCACAAAGTCAACATCTTTATTAGCATAAGGTTCCTGGGTGTGGAAGTTTAAAGTAACAGAGCAGAATAGCCAAGGATCATCAGGAAGAAAAGACCAATTCAGTTTGTGCCATCAATCTGCTAAGCAAACCCCAAGGAAAGTGCAAGCTGAATTCAATATTCAAGGAAACATTCTGGTCTGGATTCAACACCAAAGTATTCAACACGAGATTCAACTCTCTTAAAATGTTGTATCTGTTTAAAACAACCTCATCAACTACCAAGTGCTATCACTGGGTGTGTATGGTTGTTTTGTTTTGTTTAACCCAGTAAGACCCAGAGCTAGGAAGCGTTTTTTAAAGCCTCTATGCTTACCCGCTCCGCCACCAAGCAAACAACTGGCCTCCACACTGTGGTGCGGGGGTCTCCCTGGGTTATTTCCCATACAGAAAATTATACAGTTATAATCCCACCAGAGGCCAACCCGCACCTCAGACAAGGCGCCAATGATGCCCGGGACAGACGGCAGATGTCTCAGAGGATCCTCTGAAGTCTCTCGCCCGGGCAAAGGGCTTTACAGGCAGGAAAAAAAGCAGCGGGCTGAGGCGCAGAGGAGATGACAGGTGGGCGAACACCCGCGGGGCAAGATCTTACAGCGCGACCCGCAGGGTGGTGGCGCCGAAACTGTCAACTCCAGCCGTCAACCTGCCGGGGTGGGCCCGGCCCGGGTGCAAGTTTTGCCGGGGTACAGGATAACAAATGCAACCGAGATCGCGGCAAGTCGCCGCCAGCCTGCCTGACCTCCGCCCTCCAAGCGCCGGGAAATAAAGTTAGTGGCCGCTGGCCGCCGCAAAGGTCCAGAGAAGCCGGGCAGAGCTCGCGCCCGCGGCTCAGGTGCTGTCCCAGGCTGCCCGGGCGCGGCCGGGAGACGTCCCGGAGCCCCAGAGCCGGAAAGAAGCCTCGGGCCGGCGCGTCGAGGCCGAGTCCCCCGCGCCCTCAGCCCTGCCACCGCGACCCCCAGCCGGGGCTGACTGCCACCCCCACCGCCTTCCCTGCAGGCCACCGATAGGGGCCGGGACCCCTAACAGCGGCCGGCATGCCCGGGCCCGGCGGCCGCCTTTACCTGCTCTCTGGCCGCCACTGACGCGCGTTCCTCCTCACCGGGAGAATCCCGAGTCGACGCCGCTGACGCCGCCGCCACCACCGCCGCAAATTCCCCACCCCCCGCCCCCCCCGGGGACCCCGGGAACCGGGGGCGCCACCCCCGCCCACCCCCCGTCCGGCCCCAGACTCGCTCCTGCGCTTGCGCACTTGCCAGCCTCGCGCGTCCCGAGCCCCGCCCCTCGCCGGTAAGGCAGCGCCAGCGTCGCAGGCGTAACGCATGAAGGCCGGAGCCAATGAGGAAGAGAGGAAGGCGGGCCGAGCTCCCGGGGTGGGGTCGGGGCTGGGGCTTTCTCCTCGCGGCGGGGTTGGGTGGCTGGTCCCGCGTCCTCGCTGTTCCAGGGCTTTGCGAGGCGGGTTGCGTCACACCTTAGGGAGAGCCTGCTCTGTTTGAAAAGCACCAGGTCCATGCGTAGCGTCCTCTCCCTCCGTTCAACATAATCATACTGTGCCCCTTCTCTGGGTCCGGAGGATGGGAGTAGAAGAAATATGGGAAGGGGTTGGGAGAGGGAGAAAGGGTTACCCACGAGGAACTGTGCCCTTCCTCCGGGGCCTGGAAAAAAGAAACATTTTGCAAAGGTTACTGTAGGCTTATTACCAAAACGTAAAGAGGTGTACGAAGCTACTTTAGAATTAAGTGCAAAGGTGTATGTTTAATCCTCTTCACACACAGTATTAGGCAGTGTGCACTGACAAAGTTGTGTGTCTTACAATAGCAGTGCCTCCAGAGGGTGGGAACCGTAGGTTAAATATAAGAATATTTTAGCTTCATCACTGACTGTCAGGTCCAGCATATGGCTGACCAGGCTACTGATGCCGTGGTTTGGCATCACCACCTAGTCACTGTGGCTGGCCTTGCGGTGGAATGTCTAAGATACTGGAAAAGAGCCTGAGCTTTGAGGCTTGAAAGTCTGGGGTTCAAGTCCTACCTAATACAAGGTACAGCTGATCCTTGAACAAGAGGGAAGCTGTTAGGGGCACTGGCCCGCTACTAGTTGAAAATCCTGCATATAGCTTTATAATCATTATCTATGGATTCAACCAACTTCAGATGGTGTAGCACTGTATTACAGATTTAGTGAACAACTTTTGCATGTAAGTGGACTGGTGCCCTTTCAAACCCGTTGTTCAAAGGTCATCTGTATAAGCAATGGTTTACTAATTGAAATGAACTGGTTTAGAATCAACAACTTTACATGGGACTCTAGAAATAATTCAGGATATTGTATCCCAAGGCTGTATACCAAATGCAACTTCCATCTGCTCCAGTGACTAAACAAGTAAATAGGTGCCCAGTGATGTGGTTTGAAGGAGCTCTTGGAGAAATCCCAGACTTTAAAATCTTCCCACTGACTTCTGAAGTTCAACCATTGACAGTTCACCCACTTCTTCCCACAATCTTTCAAAACTGGACTACTCCAGGGAAGGGCAATACATGAAATCTCCAGCAAGTTAGTGAAAGAGATGCTATTTACTTAACAAATATATAGTGACACCTACTTGTGTTGGTACTGTGTGCTAAGTGCCTAAGATACTTTGGTGAATTTCCCTGAATTCAGAGGAAGAGGAAGCCAAATGACCTATTTCACAGTTTTATCTGTAACAGAACCTGCTCTTATTTATACACCAACTTTCACACACTAATCTCAAAAACACCCTTTTTTTTTCTTTAATGGTCAGAAGAGATCAGAAGTGTCAATTAACAAGCTAGTTTCTGTTTCTCAAATGGGGAATAATAGACAGTCATGATTTTGTTAAAGACAAAGAGAACAAAACAGACTTTATATGACAATGGTACACAGTTGGCCCTCAAAGTATTATTTTCTTGTAAAAGGCACAAAGTAATGTCTTTTGTGACTATTCTTTTCTCCTTATATCTGAGTTATAAAGTATTTTAACCATAGTATTAATTCTGTATAAGAGTATCTTAGAACACAGATGTTAAATATACATATTAGATAAAACTTATTTAAAATATTTCAGATGAACACACAAAATAATGTGTAATCAAGCACACGCAATAGAAGAAAAAATAAAGACAAGTGATAGATATCTAGAAGGAAGCCCTACTTATGCATTTATCACATGCTGGAAAACTTCATAAGTGGGCAGTTCACCAGATAATTTGACTCTAAAATTAGTTTCTAAAGGGAGATTCTAAAATCAAGGTTTTAAAAGATGCAGTTAATGTATATGTGCATAATTTCACATCCAAGTCACCAGAATATGTAAAAATAATCATTTTGTGGCCACATGCATGTGTAAATCAGACCATGTCACATTTCTGCACAGAACCCTGTAGTGGCTCCCCATTTCACTCAGGTAAAACCAAAGTCCTTACAATGGCTTGCAGATTTCTGCACCATCTGGATCCCCACAACTTCATCTCTTCCTACTCTGACATCTTGCAGGCACACTGGCCTCTTTACTGTTTACCAACCACTCTAGATACATTCCTATCCTAAGGCCTTGGCACTGCCTGTTCCCTCTTCTTGAAATGCTTTTTCTCCAGAGCCACAGAGATAACTCCCTTACCGCCTTCCTTTCTTTGCTCAAATTTCATCATCTCAATGAAATTTACCTCAACACTGCCATTAAGCCTCAACGAGAGGGGACTCTGCCCATACTTAAGTCTCCCTCATATCACAAATACCATTGAGTCCCGCTCCCTGTACCAAATTCATAGGTTGGAGCCTTAACGCATATGTGACTCAGTTTGGAGACAGAACCTTAAAAGAGGTAATTAGGGTTAAATTAGGTCATAAGGGTGGAGCCCTCATCCAGTGGAACTAGTATCCTTATGAGAAGGGGAAGAGTCACCAGAATTTTCCACACAGGCATACAGGAAAGGCTATATGAGAACATAGTGGAACTATGGCCATCTGCAAACCAGGAAGAGCGGTCTCACGAAAACAAACTCTGCTCGAACCTTGATCTGGAACTTCTATCCACACGAATGATGAGAAAATAAATTTCTGTTGTTTAAGCCACCTAGGTTGCAGTATTTTGTTATGGCAACCCTAGAACTTATGAAATGTTATCATAAGAAATCCATGTTTACTATCCATTTCTATTCAAAAGTCAAGAGCGCAGGGAATCAGCACAGATTAAAAATTCACAAGAACCCTCATGGTAGCTCATTCAGAAGACCAGAAAAACAAAGGAAGAGTTCAAGGTATCAGAAAGTTCACAGAACAGAATATTACTTGACCAATTCAAAAGTTGGACCAGTCAGGTTCAATGTGAGGAACAGGTAAAGATTTACATGTGTTTCACTGCCTACTCAAAAGAACCCTGTGCTATCTAGTTCAGTTCAGTTCAGTTCAGTTGCTCAGTCATGTCCAATTCTTTGAGACCCCATGAATCGCAGCACGCCAGGCCTCCCTGTCCATCACCATCTCCTGGAGTTCACTCAAACTCACGTCCATTGAGTTGGTGATGCCATCAAGCCATCTCATCCTCTATCGTCCCCTCTTCCTCCTGCCCCCAAGCCCTCCCAGCACCAGTGTCTTTTCCAATGAGTCAACTCTTCGCATGAGGTGGCCAAAGTACTGGAGCTTCAGCTTTAGCATCAGTCCTTCCAAAGAAATCCCAGGACTGATCTCCTTCAGAATGGACTGGTTGGATCTCCTTGCAGTCCAAGGAACTCTCAAGAGT
Organism: Oryx dammah; assembly: GCF_014754425.2. Classification (NCBI taxonomy): domain Eukaryota; kingdom Metazoa; phylum Chordata; class Mammalia; order Artiodactyla; family Bovidae; genus Oryx; species Oryx dammah. Next base: position 6,852,457 of record NW_024070190.1, on the reverse strand, counting down.
CTTCTCCAACACCACAGTTCAAAAGCATCAATTCTTCGGCGTTCAGCCTTCTTCATAGTCCAACTCTCACATCCATACATGACCACAGGAAAAACCATAGCCTGGACTAGACGGACCTTTGTTGATAAAGTAATGTCTCTGCTTTTGAATATGCTATCTAGGTTGGGCATAACTTTCCTTCCAAGGAGTAAGCGTCTTTTAATTTCATGGCTGCAGTCACCATCTGCAGTGATTTTGGAGCCCCAAAAAATAAAGTCTGCCACTGTTTCCCCATCTATTTCACATGAAGTGATGGGACCAGATGTCATGATCTTTGTTTTCTGAATGTTGAGCTTTAAGCCAACTTTTTCTCTCTCCTCTTTAATTTTAATCAAGAGGCTTTTTAGTTCCTCTTCACTTTCTGCCATAAGGGTGGTGTCATCTGCATATCTGAGGTTATTGATATTTCTCCCAGCAATCTTGATTCCAGCTTGTGCTTCTTCCAGCCCAGCGTTTCTCATGATGTACTCTGCATATAAGTTAAATAAGTAGGGTGACAGTATACAGCCTTGACGTCCTCCTTTTCCTATTTGGAACTAGTCTGTTGTTCCATGTCCAGTTCTAACTGTTGCCTCCTGACCTGCATATGCTTTGCTACCTAAGAAGATTCTTAATTTACATTCTTTCAGTAATCTCATACATGCCATTAGTTTGGACCATCAAAAAATATCCCTAATTCTACCTATCGCCACAAACGGAATTCACTAGTAGGACTGTAATTAACACTGAGGCATTATTTCAGGCCATCATTCACTTACTGAGTCTTTTCAGTGTACTTGTGATGTCTGAGGCTTTGAGATGCAGAGACAGATGAAAGACATTCTACTATGGAGAACAATATGGAAGTTTCTTAAAAAGCAAAACTAGAGTTACCATATTATCCAAGAATCCCACTCCTGGACATACATCTGGTGAAAACTATAATTTGAAAAGATACATGCATGCCAATATTCATAGCATGATATGGAAGCAATCTAAATGTCCATTGATAGATGAATGGATAAAGAAGATACATGTACATATAGATGTGTGTGTGTACACATACACACACACAATGGAATGTTACTCAGCCATAAAAAGAATGAAGTGCTATTAAATTTTTATCCTAAGGATCCCCAGGGATCCCTGTGGAGAGACATCCAACCCCCTCCCTGGGATCAGAAAAGACTTCCCAGAGACGCTGACTCTAGACTTGAGAGTTAAAAGCCTCAGTAGACTTCAGGAAGGGCAATTTTTTCTAACTGATTTTAGTGCTCCTGTGTGCATGCTAAGTCGCTTCAGTCATGTCTGACTCTGAGCAACCCTGTATGGACTGTAGCCTGCCAAACGCCCATGGGATTCTACAGGCAAGAATATTGGAGTGGGTTGCCATTTCCTTCTCCAGGGGGTCTTCCCAACCCAGGGATCGAATCTGAGTCTCTTAAATCTCCTGCATTGGTAAGTGGGTTCTTTACCACTAGCACCACCTGGGAAGCCCTAGTCTAGGGTAAAATTTTAAAAATGAGACCAATATAGTGAGTTTTTCCACAAAGTCAAGTTTATTCAATTCAAAAGGTTGTCCTCTATTCTGAAACTCTGCCCTTCCTACTTTTTGGAATTCAAATAACCTTTCTTTATGATATGGCAATTAGAGCCTGACATATGTTTAATGGCCTTTCTTGACCTTAATCGGCAATAAAAAGTTGGGAAGCTGATAGGTCCCTGAAAGAGTTTATTGTTTTGTCATTAGTATGGTTATTACTTTTACTTTTTCATAGACGTCTCTAAAATCCGTATGTCCAAAAACCGAAACAGGCCTGCAGGATGTTCTAAGCTCATGCTCCTCCATGGACCAGCAGCATCAGCATGTGAGAAGTCCAGAAACTAGGGCCATGCCCCAGACTCACTGAGTCATACCTGGCATTTCAACAAGATCCTCAGATGGCTTCTCTGCACACTAAAGTTTAAGAAGTACTCCTCCAGAAGAAGAAAGAACATATGTAAAAACCAGTGAGAGGGCAGACACAGAGAACAGACTTGTGGTGGCCAAGAGGGTGTGAGGTAGAGATGAATTGGGAGTTTGGTGTTAGTAGATGCAAACTATTATAAATAGAATGTATGAACAACAAGGTCCTACCATATAGCACAGGCAATATATACAATATTCTGTGATAAATCATAATGGAAAAGAATATGAAAAAGAATGCATATCTATGTATAACTGAATCACTTTGCAATACAGCAGAAATTAACACAACACTGTAAATCAACTATACTTCAATTAAAAAAAACTGGTGAGAGAGATAACAGGGCTTGAAGATCCTTTTTAAAATAGAAAGAGTAAAGGCCACATTTCAGGGAGGTTGACAGTGATGCTAGGAAGGCAGGTGGGTGAAGATGGCTAATATATCCCTCTGTTCCAACTGTATGCAGGTCAAGAAGCAACAGTTGGAACCAGACATGGAACAATGGACTGGTTCAAAATTGGGAAATGAGTACATCAAGCCTGCATATTGTCACTCTGTTTATTTAACTTATATGCAGAGTACATCATGGGAAATGCCGAGCTGGATGAAGCACAAGCTGGAATCAAGATTGCTGGGAGAAATATCAATAACCTCAGATATAGAGATGACACCACCCTTATGGGAGAAAGTGAAGAGGAACTAAAGAGCTTCTTGATGAAAGTAAAAGAGGAGAGTGAAAAAGCTGGTTTAAAGCTCAACATTCATAAAACTAAGATCATGGCATCTGGCCCCATCACTTCATGGCAAATAGATGGGGAAAGAATGGAAACAGTGAGAGACTTTATTTTGGGGGGCTTCAAAATCACTGCAGATGGTGACTGCAGCCGTGAAATTAAAAGACACTTGCTCCTTGAAAGAAAAGGTATGACCAATCTAGACACCAAATTAAAAAGCAGAGACTTTACTTTGTCGACAAAGATCCACCTAGTCAAAGCTATGGTTTTTCCAGTAGTCATGTATGGATGTGAGAGTTGGACTATAAAGATAGCTGAGCACTGGAGAAATTATGCTTTTGAACTGTGGTGTTGGAGAAGACTCTTGAGAGTCTCTTGTACTGCAAGGAGATCAAACCAGTCAATCCTAAAGGAAATCAGTCCTGAATATTCACTGGAAGGACTGATGCTGAAGCTCCAAAACTTTGGCCACCTGATGTGAAGAGCTGACTCTTTAGAAAAAGACCCTGATGCCAGGAAAGACTGAAGGCAGGAGGAGAAGGGGACAACAGATGAGATGGTTGGATGGCATCACCAACTCAATGGACATGAGTTTGAGCAAGCTCTGGGAGTTGGTGATGGACCGACTGACTGCTGCTTCAACTGACTGCTTCAACTATAGCCAGGTAGATAATTGCTCCCTATTTCAACCTGGTTGTTTCTAGCTAAGCTATGTCCCAATTTGCTTAAAATGTCTAGTCACTTGTTGAAGAACCTCAAAGCATAGGTTAAACTCTGTAGGACAAATAAATATCTTCAGTTCAGTTCAGTTCAGTTCAGTCGCTCAGTCATGTCCGACTGTTTGCGACCCCATGAATCGCAGCACGCCAGGCCTCCCTGTCCATCACCAACTCCCAGAATTCACTCAAACTCATGTCCGTCGAGTCAGTGATTCCACCCAGCCATCTCATCCTCTGTCGTCCCCTTCTCCTCCTGCCCCCAATCCCTCCCAGCATCAGCGTCTTTTCCAATGAGTCAACTCTTCGCATGAGGTGGCCAAAGTACTGGAGTTTCAGCTTTAGCATCGTTCCTTCCAAAGAAATCCCAGGACTGATCTCCTTCAGAATGGACTGGTTGGATCTCCTTGCAGTCCAAGGGACTCTCAAGAGTCTTCTCCAACACCACAGCATCAATTCTTCGGTGCTCAGCCTTCTTCACAGTCCAACTCTCACATCCATACATGATCACTGGAAAAACCATAGCCTTGACTAGAGGACCTTAGTCGGCAAAGTAATGTCTCTGCTTTTTAATATGCTATCTAGGTTGGGCATAACTTTTCTTCCAAGGAGTAAGCGTCTTTTAATTTCATGGCTGCAGTCACCGTCTGCAGTGATTTTGGAGCCCAAAAAAGTAAAGTCTGACACTGTTTCCACTGTTTCCCCATCTATTTCCCAAGAAGTGATGGGACCAGATGCCATGATCTTCCTTTTCTGAATGTTGAGCTTTATGCCAACTTTTTCACTCTCCTCTTTCACTTTCATCAAGAGGCTTTTTAGTTCCTCTTCACTTTCTGCCATAAGAGTTGTGTCATCTGCATATCTGAGGTTATTGATATTTCTCCCGGCAATCTTGATTCCAGCTTTTTCTTCCAGTCCAGCATTTCTCATGATGTACTCTGCATATAAGTTAAATAAGCAGGGTGACAATATACAGCCGTGACGTATCTTGGGCCTATTGTGTAGCAATTAGCGAGGTGCAATAAAGCATATCATAATTATAGTAATAGGTTGTGCTGATTCTCCAGAGGGGCTGGTGGAGAGTCTGTTTTAATAAGGACCAGACATGGGACTTCTCTGGTGGTTCAGTAGCTGAGACTCCATGCTCCCAATGCAGGGGGCCTGGGTTCAATCCCTGGTCAGGGAACTAGATTCCACATGCCACAACTGAGAGTTCACATGCCACAAAGATCCCTTGCACTGCAATCAAGACCCAAGAGAGCCAAATTAAATAATAAGTAAATATAAAAAAATAAGGACCAGCACCAAAGGATAAAGGTTTACCCTAAGCCAGGTACGACTACATCACACAGATGGAAGGAGTCTACCCCACTCAACTGCTTTAATGCCTCAATTAGTCTTTGTCCTATGTCAGCAGAAGACTGTCGTGAATGCACAAAAGGCGCACTCTTGCCCGTTTAGTATTTATAAGTTAAGATATAAAGTATGCATTTTCTCTTTTATCTGCTAAGAGGGAAAGAATATCCCAAGTACATGTGACAGATAAGCCAGAACACAATTCAATACAGTGGTCTTTCCTTTTGTCTGTTAACTCCCAGTGAGGCATGCGTGTATGTGTGCTCAGTTATGTCTGACTCTTTTTGACCCCATGGACTATAACTTGCCAGGCTTCTCTGTTCATGGAATTTTTTAGGCAAAAATACTGGAGTGGGTTGCCATCTCCTTCTCTAGGGGATCTTCCTGACCCAGGGATCAAACCCATGTCTCCTGTCGTGGCAGGTGGATTCTTTGCCACTGTATCACCTGGGAAGCACTGTAACTCCCAGTGTGTGTGTTATAATCACTCAGTCGTGTCTGATTCTTTGCAACCCCGTGAACTGTAGGCTACCAGGCTTCTCTGTCCATGGGATTCTCCAGGCAAGAATACTGGAGTGGGTTGCCATGCCCTCCTCCAGGGGATCTTCCAGATCCAGGGATTGAACCCAGGTTTCCTGCACTGCAGGCAGATTCTTTACCATATAAGCCACCAGGGAAGCCCGTGACTCCCAGTATGTATTGTTATTTTTGTAATTTTTTGTCTTCTCAAATACACTTTGAGTTTAATAAGTTGTGAGGACTGCATTTTAACTTTCTGTATTCCCAAGTGCCTGAAACAGTAGCTGCCCAGTATGTTTTTATTTTAAATAAATGAGGCACAGGTGCTATACAGAAGAATATAGCACCTGAAAGAATTCTCT
>NW_024070190.1:6780944-6846775 GCF_014754425.2 Oryx dammah | reverse complement strand
AATAGTTGTTAGAGTTGTGTCTTTTACACTTTGGGAGATTTTATTCAAATCCTAATTTTTGTGTCTGAAATACCAGACTGTTTCATATCTGTGTACATTCTGATGTGGCATCCTGTTAGTAAAGTGTTATTTTATGAATGGATAAATAAGATGGGATACTACTCAACTGAGAATGAAATAATGCCATTTAACAATGTGGATGAACCTAGAGATTATTATACTAAGTGAAGTAAGTCAGACAAAGACAAATACCATATAATATCACTTACATGTGGAATCTAAAATAGGACACAAGTGAGCTTATCTATGATATGGGAGAGACTCACAGACATAGAGAACAGGCTTGTGGTTGCCAAGGGGAAAGGCAGGGAGTGATGAATTGGGGGTTTGTGGTGAGCAATATATTATACATAGAATGAACAAACAACAAGGTCCTACTGTATACCACAGGGAATTACATTCAATATCCTGTAATAAACCATAATGGGAAGGATATCAAGAAGAATATATATGTATAACTGACTCAGTTTGCTGTACAGCAGAAATCAACACATTATAAATCAACCATACTTCAATAGAATAAATTTTTTAAAAAATAAAATGCTATGTTTTGCAACGAGAAATCAAACTTGTAAAAAAAAAGCATAATCATTTTCCCAGTTCAAAATGCAAACTAGTTTGAGAGGCAGAGACTTGTTGTGTATTTGGGATCAGAACTGAATATTAATGAAGTGCGGCCCCACCTTCAGCCTAAGCCATATTTACCTGTTGAATTTAGGTGGGCCCTAGTGGGGCCCTCCATGAACAGACTTACATGAGATATGGAAGAGTATTCTGAGGAAGCCCTAAGTTTCTCTGGAACACAAGCTCACCAAAAATAAAACTTGGGCTGCACGGGACTTCCCTGGTGGTCCCCAGTGGCTAAGACTCCACACTCCCAAGGCCAGGGGCCCAGTTTCCATCCCTGTTCTGGGAACTAGATCCTGCATGCTGCAATGAAGACTGAAGACCCTGTGTACCACAACCAAGACCTGGTGCAGCCAAATAAATAAATACATAAAAATAAGTATTTAAAAAAAAAATCCAAAGGAACAACTTGGGTTGCAGAAGGGAAGAGATGAATGTATGTACAGCATGGGATCTGATATCCAAATTTGCTCTTCACCAGCATCTGAGACATTTCTAAGTCCTGAGATTTCAAAGATATTTCAAATGCATCTGAGATTAAAAACAAACAAACAAACTGAAAGGTCTGCTTTCACTAAAATGTCTGTAGAATCGCTGGTCCCAGGCAGCACTGCCTTTAAACAAGTGGTCACAGCAGAGAAAAGAGAACAGCTCTACTGTGCCACGTGGAAGGGCCTGCAGTGCACCAGCCAGCGTGGAAGGAGGGCACTCACTTCTTTAGATGTTTGCCTGGAGCCTTGACTTCAAAGCAAAAACCCTTCTCTCTGCCCAGCTTGTGCTGACATTAGAGCAACGTAGGACATGAAGGACTCCACGGGATTCGCTTTGTAAACAGATGACTTATGGCCAGCTTTTGCGTTTTTCATGCAACTACTCCATGAGTAAAGTGCTGAGACAGTTGTATCACTCAATAGTATGGATGCAGCCCAGGCATGCTATCCTTTTGAAAATAAAATATAGATTCTGTTTGGGGCTTCCCTGGGTGGCTCAGATGGTAAAGAATCTGCCTGCAATGCAGGACACTCAGGTTTGATGCCTGGGTCAGGAATATCCCCTGGAGAAAGGAATGGCAACCCACTCCAGTATTTTTGCCTAGAGAATCCTATGGACAGAGGAGGCTGGCGGGCTATGGTCCGTGGGATCCCAAAAAGTCAGACACGACCGAGCCACTGACACAAAAACAATAGACACTGTTTGGAAATATAACAATATCCAAGCATAAAAAGTAATCCAAAACACACAATAATATTGGGGGAAATGCAGACATTTTGTTGGAAATAAATCACTGAAATATAAAATTAAGAAGGGTGGGGAGTTGCCTGGCAGTCCAGTGGTTAGGACTTAGCACATCACTGCTGGTGGCCCACGTTCAATCCCTGGTCGGGGAACTAACATCCCACAAGTCAAGCGAGGTAGCCAATTTGTAAAAAAAAAAAAAAAAAAAGGTGGGGGGGAAGACAGGGTGTTTCTAGATTCGAGAAATCTGAGGAATACAGGTAAGACATTTTAAAGCACTTTTGTGAACTGTGAAGAACCTTAATGAAACAAGATAGTTAAAAACATCTAGGTCTATTTAATAACATTATCTTCTGGATTTTCAATCCATAGTTTTTAAAAAAACATCATGTTGCCTCATATGGGTCACTGTGGTAGAGCAGTTTAGTCAGCAAAGCCCCAAGGCAACATGCCGGGAGCAGGTAAACTCAACCTTCAGCTGGATGAAGACTCCAGGCCAGGAGATAATCTTTGCAAAATGCAGTGCCTCCCTGGGCAGGGGGAAGCTGCTTTGTGGCAAGTGACTGTGGCCCTCTGGGTGGTCTTTGTGGCCAGGGTACAAGCTACTATTTGACTCAGATTCTTCTGAATTCTATGCGATTTCTGAAAGATACCTCCCTGTTTTATACCTCTCACCCTCCCCCTCCCAACATGCCTAAGAATCAGATAGCAGCCACCTGAAAGAAAAAGAATGATGCTAATCAACCGAGATTTTGTCTAAAATGTACCCTCCCTGAAGGTAGGGATTTTGTTTCCGTCTACTGTATCCTCGGTGCCTAAAAGAGAGGCACTCACAAAGACGTATAGATGCTCAATAAAGGTTACTATTATATTGTTGTTGAAATTATTATTGTTGTTGTTGTAGATAATATTATTATATTATCTGTCCCCAGGCTTCCCTGGTGGCTCAGACGGTAAAGAATCCTGCAATACAGGGAGACCTGGGTTCCATCCCTGTGTTGGGAAGATTCCCTGGAGGCAGGCATGGCAACCCACTCCAGTATTCTTGCCTGGAGGATCCCCATGGATAGAGGAGCCTGGCGGACCACAGTCCATGGGATCACAAAGAGTCAGACATGACTGAGCAGCTAAGCATAGCACAGCACAGCACACTGTTGAAATTATTGTTGTTGGTGTAGATAATATTATTATTGTAGATAATATTATTGACAATTTTCTTCATTCTAATATTTGGAATGACTCTATGTGATAAATGTCAAATACATTTCTTAACCAATGCATTCATGACCATCATTTTGCTGTTCCTCATATTTTATCTATTTGCAATTGTAACTTTCAAATCATGTATTTTACAAGATAAATCACTTTTGCTGTTACATTTGCTGTCCTTTGATGAAATCACAATTGCTGTCACATTGCCTCTGTTTACCAGATAAGCTATATCACTAGAACACTGACTTTGGATGTCTGAAGATCTTTCTGAACATAATGTGAGCCAATAATTCTAAAGCTTAAATATGCTGTTTTGGTATTATTCAAGTATATATAATCCAATACTAGATTCAACTGAATAATCACAAAGAAGCATCAACCAAGAATTTGAGGAAGGAAATGGCAACCCACTCCAGTGTTCTTGCTTGGAGAATCCCAGGGATGGGGGAGCCTGGTGGGCTGCCATCTATGGGGTCGCACAGAGTCGGGCACGACTGAAGCGACTTAGCAGCAGCAGCATCAATCAAAAGATTAGAACAGCAAGCAGATCCTTGAACAACAAGGAAATCCTTGAACAGCAAGGAGATCCAACCAGTCCATCCTAAAGGAAATCAGTCCTGAATATTCATTGGAAGGACTGATGCTGAAACTGAAACTCCAATACTTCAGCCACCTGATGTGAAGAACTGACTCATTGGAAAAGACCCTGACGCTGGGAAAGATTGAAGGTGGGAGAAGGGGATGACAGAGGATGAGATGGTTGAATGGCATCACTGACTCAACGGGCGTGAGTTTGAGTAAACTCTGGGAGTTGATGATGGACAAGGAAGCCTGGCTTGCTGCAGTCCATGGGGTCGCAGAGTCGGACACAACTGAGCGACTGAACTGAACTGAGTCAAAGGACTAGCTGGCCAGGAAATGTACTATAAAGCACAGTCCCAGGACCACTCGCCCCTCAGGATAGCCTCTCCTGCCTTGCTTCCTGCCCTGTAGCACTCTTCTGGGACTCAGCTGCTGACTGACAATTAGGTATAATATAGAGCGAGGGTTTCCTGATGGGATGTAGACAACACTGTATTTTCTGGCAGCTATGCCCCTGCCAGTTGTTGGAAACCTGGCTTCTGACCCTTTGCTTGCTCTCTACCACACCCAACTCAGGCACCTTAGGAAGCCAGCTGCTCATTTACCGAAGGCAGTGCTCAGGTAAATATCCTACCCACAGTGGCTGATTCTTAATGAAGAGACATGGTTTTAGAATGTTCAACCTGGGGTGAATGCACAAGCAGGTATGTGGGAGTTTCCTGCAGCTGCTGCTGCTAAGTCACTTCAGTCCTGTCTGACTCTGTGAGACCCCATAGACGGCAGCCCACCAGGCTTCGCCATCCCTGAGATTCTCCAGGCAAGAACACCGGAGTGGGTTGCCATTTCCTTCTCCAATGCATGAAAGGGAAAAGTGAAAGTGAAGTCACTCAGTCATGTCCGACTCTTCGCGACCCCATGGACTGCAGCCCACCAGGCTCCTCCATCCATGGGATTCTCCCGGCAAGAGTACTGGAGTGGGGTGCCCCTGCTTTTCTGAGTTTGCATAAATTCAAGTCTGACCTGTTATAGATGCCTTTGAAAATAAGAGAAATCCTTGGCCCCAGGAGACTGGTTTACAAGGAGGAGTACAAGACAGTGAATGGGTGAGTGCCAACAGTATCTACTCCAAGTGCCACCTGTTTCTGGGCTTCCTAGCCAGACGCCTGAGAACTAGGGTGAAAGACACCATTTAAAGGGAAAGAAAACAGGAAAAACGCTTCCCTCCAAAGGGACAGTCTCTTGTTTCAATACTATACCTTATACTCATCTTTCCTCCTCTCATTAGAAATATCACTTTATTCCATACTAAACAGTCTTTTCCAGGCTGTTTCTGAATGCTCTAGAATAGAGCAATATAGATCTATATAAACCAGTAGCCCTGAAAAAGATCTCAGTCTTTAGAAGAACTGCTGTCTCATTGGTTTCCTTCTATTTCATTGCTATTACATATATAACACTGTGCCATTTCTCTTGTATATATAAGTGATTGATTATGTCACTTGAATTCTATAATTGTTCCAAACATGCATTCTATTTACTGGCCATTTCTTTAGTTTCAGGGAGAGAAGGAGAAATGGAAGAGGAAGACCATACCGCATTCAATCAACTTACTATTCTACATGAAAAAAATAGATCAGTAGTCTTGCCTTATCCTGCCTTCCCTTCTGGAGAATCAATAGCACAGACATTCTGAAAACACAGAAGACAAGAATGTAAGATCTAAAAGTAACTTTATTGGTCAGTTCTCCTAAGGCAAGAAAGCTATGCTAATTTATTACTCAGTAAAACTTTTATGATTTGGCACCAGCATCTTAACAGTGACTCTCAAAATATCTTTGCTACACCTAAATATACCAAAGACATAAGCATGTGAAGTAGGTTTGGGTACTTTTTTCTACCTACAAGTTTTATAAAAACTCACATTGATACTGCCTGGATGGAATGCACACATATTGTACAGGACTTATCATCTATTTTTATCAAGAGTATTTTTAATAATCTTGGCTCTGATAATAATCAGGGCCTTCTTTGTGCCTACTTCTTATTTATGGAAAACTGTCTCCTTAACTGCCCAGTGTTTCAATTCCTCAAGCAGCTTTCCTATCACTCTCCAAATGTTCCTGGAATTCCACTGCATACTCAAAGATTTTTCTTATCCAAGTGGGAATAATCAAGTATGGCTGTACTTTCAATCCCACTCCTGGGCAAATATCAGGAGAAAACCATAATTAGAAAAGATAATGCACCCCAATGTTCATTGCAGTACCATTGACAATAGCCAGGACATGGAAGCAACTTAAATGCCCACTGATAGAGGAATGGATCAAGAAGATGTGGTACATATAGACAATGGACATATAGACAGTCATAAAAAAGGATGAAATAATGCCATTTGTAGCAACTTGGGTGGACGTAGAGACTGTCATACTAAAAGAAGTCCAACAGAGAAAGATGTATCATACGATATCACTTGTGTGAGGAATCTGAAAAGATAATACAAATGAGCTTATTTACAACGTAGAAACAGATTCACGGACTTAGAAAACAAATTTATGGCTACCAAAGGGGAAAGGTGGTGGGCCGGGACAAATTAGGAGTTTGGGACTAACATATACACACTGCTGCTGCTGCTGCTGCTGCTGCTAAGTCACTTCAGTTGTGTCCGACTCTGTGTGACCCCATAGACAGCAGCCCACCAGGCTCCCCTGTCCCTGGGATTCTCCAGGCAAGAATAATGGAGTGGGTTGCCATTTCCTTCTCCAATGCATGGAAGTGAAAAGTGAAAGTGAAGTCGCTCAGTTGTGTCCGACTCTTAGCGACCCCATGGACTGCAGCCTTCCAGGCTCCTCCGTCCATGGGATTCTCCAGGCAGGAGTACTGGAGTGGGGTGCCATTGCCTTCTCCATATACACACTACTATATATAAAATAGACAGTTAAGAAGGACCTACTGTATAGCATAGGGAACTCTACTCTGTATTTTGTAATAAGTTATACAGGAAAAGAATCTGAAAAAGAATGGATATATGTGTATATATAATTGATTCACTTTGCTGTACAGCAGAAACTATATCCCAATACAAAATGAAAATTAAGTTACAAACAAAAGTTCCATTCAAACCTCAAAAAAAAAGTATGGTTACACTTTATCCTTTAAAGAATTCCATTTAGCTTCCTTTGAGGAAGGACATGAATCTGATATACTACTATTCAGGTCAACTAAATAGGCCCCAGTGTTGCACAGGGTGCCGTCACTATGATAATTCAGATGATCCTTATTTTGAAGTTGCCAGAATGCTTTCACTTAGATTGCTCTTTTCTCATGAATGTATTGGGGTATTTGTTATTTTACTGATGGTAAAATTAGAGCCTAGAAAATTAAGTTACTTGCTGTTAGTAACAGGCAGGGTGGGGCTGGAATTCAGGTTCCTTGATTCCAAATGTCTAAGCAGGTCATGACAGAGCAATAACTACAAAATATACTAACTGGATTTCTTGAAAGGATTCTCTTAGGAGCATTTTGCCAGAGTCTAAATTTAGATGTCAAGTGTTAACAGCATTGTCACGTTTCAACTGGTTTGCAGCTTCTCTATGTGGAAAACCTACTTTTACTACGGGGAAAAGTCAAATATCCTCCCCAGGGTTTTTGTTGTGCTTTAATTATTGAACATGGCTCCAAGGGAATTTATATGTAGCTACATTATTACATTGAAGATGCACACTTATCACGCACAGTTACCTTTGAGGGAAAAGAATGGGAGCTAGGATGACCATATGATCCAGCAGCTCCACTTCTAGGTATTTTCCCTAAAGAACTTGACTTGAACAAAGACTTGAACAGACACTGTACTTGTAACTCTGATGTTCAAAGCAGCATCATTCACAATAATCAAAGGGTAGAAGCAACTCAAGTATCTATAGCAGGATGAATGGATAAACAAAACGTGGTCTCTGCACCCAGTGAAATTTAATTCAGCTTTTAAAGGGAAGGAAGTTCTGATACATGCTACAGCATGGATAAACCTTGTGGATATTATGCTAAATGAAACATATCAGTCATAAAGGGAAATGTATTACATGATTCCAAATCTATGAGGCACTTTGAATAATTAAATTCATAGAGATGGAAAGTAGAATGATAGTTCCCAGGGACTGAGAGAAGGGCGTATTTAATGGGGAAAGAGTATCCCTTGGGGATGAAAAAGTTCCAGCGACAGATGGTGATAAATTTTGCATAACAATGTGAATGTACTTAATGCCACGGAACTGTACACTTAAAATGGTTAAAATGATGAATTTTATGTTTTATATATTTCAACACACACACAGGAGACAGAACAATTAATTCTGATCTGGAGGGAGGAGTACAGGAAGGCTTCTCAGAGGAGGTGGCTTCATGTTGAAAGATGAGAAGAGGTTTCGTAGGCAGGAGAAAAGGAAAAGCTCTTCTAGACTGAGAGAATGACTTCAGGAAGTAGGAAGGCAATTACAAGGTCATATTCAAGGACCAACAAATTATTCAGGTGACTGGATACTTGCAGGTGACTGCAGACTTGAGGGTAAGTTACAGGAGAGGAAGCTGCAATGGCAAGGTGGGCGGAGGGATCTTGAAGCCTCCTGCATGCCATGAAATGAGTTGGGGCTTTATTCTGCCAGCAATGGGAGTCCTTTAAGCTTGGTTTGTGTGTGTGAGTCAGTCGGTCCTGTCTGACTCTTTGTGACCCCATGAACTGTAGCCCACCAGGCTCCTCTGTCCATGGAGTTCTCCAGGCAAGAATACTGGAATGGGTTGCCATTCCCTTCTCCAGGGGATCTTCTTGACCCAGGGATTTCCTGCATTGCAGACAGATTCTTTACCCTCTGAGCCACCAGGGAAGCCAACCAAACTTGCAGTTTAGAAGGATGATGCTTAGCAGCTGTGTGAGGAATGGGTTGGAGGGGGAAGGCTAGAGGCAGGGGGACTGGTGGGGAGACTGGCCAAAGCCCAAGAGGAAGAGAATGAAGGCCACACTGAGGGGATGTGGGAATGGAGCAGGCTGTTTAGCAAGACATGGAACCAGCAAGAGGTGTGGAGTGGGAAGGCCCATGGGGTGGACCACAGCCCAGGCCACTTAGCTTCTGAGTGGACAGAGTTGTCTTTTCATCCGTATCCACCTTTTTATCTTTATCCATGTCTCCAGCCAGGCTGACTGACACACAAGCTCTCCTGGTCTCCTGGCTCAGAACAATTACCCGATACCCCTCCCAAACTTGACCTTACTTGGGCTTATTCTTCCCTCTCGATACCTAAACCCCTGCCTTCTATAGTGTCCTCAGCCCCTTCTCCATCCAGCAGACATTCTGGCTTCTCCTAGCTTTTCCTCTAATTTCATTCACAGGCTTTCCCTTCCCCTCTAACTCCAGCCTTAGACTTTCTTATTTATCTCTTTGTAATTCCCCACTCCAATCCTTAGTTCTGTGCTGTCTCACTCCTCCTCCTAGACCAATCTTTACCTGCAAGATAGAGGGACTGGAGCTATCCTTGGCATAGATCAAGAATATCACTCATTATCAGGGAAATGCAAATCAAAACCACAATGAGGTACCATTTCATGCCAGTCAGAATGGCTGCTCTGAAAGTCTACAAGCAATAAATGCTGGAGAGGGTGTGGAGAAAAGGGAACTCTCTTACACTGTTGGTAGGAATGCAAACTAGTACAGCCACTATGGAGAACAGTGTGGAGATTCCTTAAAAAACTGGAAATAGAAATGCCTTGTGACCCAGCAATCCCACTGCTGGGCATACACACCGAGGAAACCAGAATTGAAAGAGACACGTGTACCCCAATGTTTATCGCAGCACTGTTTATAATAGCCAGGACATGGAAGCAACCTAGATGTCCATCAGCAGATGAATGGATAAGAAAGTGGTGGTACATATACACAATGGAGTATTACTCAGCCATTAAAAAGAATACATTTGAATCCATTCTAATGAGGTGGATGAAACTAGAGCCGATTATACAGAGTAAAGTAAGCCAGAAAGAAAAACACCAATACAGTATACTAACGTATATATATGGAATTTAGAAAGATGGTAACCATAACCCTGTATGCGAGACAGCAAAAGAAACACAGAAGTATAGAACAGTCTTTTGGACTCTGTGGGAGAGGGCGAGGGTGGGATGATTTGGGAGAATGGCATTGAAACATGTATAATATCATATATGAAACGAATCGCCAGTCCAGGTTCGATGCATGATACTGGATGCTTGGGGCTGGTGCACTGAGACAACCCAGAGGGATGGTACAGGGAGGGAGGAGGGAGGAGGGATCAGGGTGGGGAACACATGTATACCTGTGGCGGACTCATGTTGATGTATGGCAAAACCACTACAATATTGTAAAGTAATTAGCCTCCAATTAAAATAAATAAATTTATATTTTAAAAAATAGAGGCTCAAAGGTTAGAGATCTAGCAGTGTGTGTGAGAGAGAGTGCATGTTGGATATGCTGGGTTTGATGCATCCTGTCTAGCAGCATCCTCCAGGAGCCCTTCTACATCCACTCACTATGTGAGTCCTTGGACCTATGCCATGCCCAAGACAGACAACCTCAGTTTTCTGGCGTCCAAAGATCAGAGCTGGAATCTCCCCAGTGAGGGTCACTGGCTTACCCCCTCTACAGGAGTGTCTCTAGTCTCCTTTCTTTCTGCGCAGTATCTCCAGGCAAGCAGTGTGTAGGAACCAGCCCCCGAGAGCCCTGGGGCTGCCAGGAATTCAGCTGCTAATCACCTTCCTCGGTGGCCCTACAGCTCTCAGCCTGTACCCAGCCTGCCCACCAAAGCTTCACACATGCTTGACTGGCACTGGGAGGTCTCAGAAACACTTTAACCTACCTGTACAGTGATTACCTTTCTCAGGTGAGCAAGTTCTTCCCTTTGGTCGTCACTCTGAGGCATCTTCACTGTAGGCTATTTAGCAACCACCTACTCTGTGTTGCTGCAGTGAAACTGGTCTCTTCCATGCTGTTATGCAAGCCGGGTCTCTTACCTGCAGTTAACTTCTGGCTTCTGTTCAGCTGCCTTAGGATAGGATCATTCTCCTAGCATTATAAGAACAGGCGCAGTTGAGTCAAGCAGCCAGAAACCCCATTAAATGGCAAAGGCAAACCCTGCTGCACTCTGATGTCATCGGAGAAAGATACAGGAGCAGATGGTAAAGAAATAGCTTCTTGCAGCACAAGAAGCTTCCAGTACCACTTCCCCATGGAAGAATGACTGCTTTGGTCAAAAGAGGCAATGTACCCAACACTGGCATTACAGCTACTCTTTTCAAAGGCAAATCATCATTGGAAATGACTTCTTGTGAGCTCTCTGCTGCGTTTTCATTCGGGGATGAAGCCGGACAACGTCTGTGTTGCTGGGAAGGCAAGTGGCCCTCTCTTCCTCTGGCTCTTTGGCAGATGGCCATGCTTGGATCACATGGGGAATTTGGCAAATCGAGTCCGATTCCTTTGCAGTGTAGCTGCAGCAAGGATTTCCAGTTACTGATTTTGTGGTGGTTCCTATGAGTCAGAGCGCCCTGATTCTCCTGCAGAGGGGGAGAGCCAGAGTTTATCCCTGTGAAGATCATCATTACTCTTTTTTTCTGAGAACTCTGAAGTCCTTAGAGGGCCTCTAAGTGGTTTTAACCACACTAAATGCCAGAATGTGAGTCTGAGCCTAGTCGCTACCACTCATCACCTGGTTGCAAACTTTCACCAAACTTGCAGTGTAATTTTTTTGTTTCCCCTTCTTTTGTGCTGACAGCTGCCTCTCTCCTTTCTTTCCCCAGTGATTATTCTTTTTTAAAATTTTTATTTAAAAATGCGTATGTTCCGTCGCTTAGTCATGTCCAACTCTTTGAGACCCCTTGGACTGTAGCCTGCCAGGCTCCTCTGTCCATGGGTTTTTCCAGGCAAGAATACTGGAGTGGGTTGCCATTTCCTCCTCCAGGGAAACTTCCTGACCCAGAGATTGAGTCCACATCTCTTGCATCTCCTGCATTAGCAGGCATATATTTTACTACTGTGCCATGTTTTAAATATCACACCTACTGTGAATTTCTGAACTAATATTTTTATTAACAAATTCATGTGCATATATATGTACATATAAAAATGATAAATTGTTACCTTTTTTAGAACTTTTAAGCCAGGTCCTAGGTTAGTATTTTGCAAACATTATTGTACTTAATCCTCATAACAATTCTGCCAGGTAAGTATTCTTGTTCCCATTTTATAGATAAGAAATTTGCTACTTGTTCAATGTCACACTGCTTTTATTCTTTTTACTCTCACATAGTTGCTTTATTCTTGTCAGTTATGTGTTTTAATATTTATTTAAAAAATTTTTATTGATGTATAGTTGATTTACAATAATGTGTTCATTGGAAGTATATAGCTAAGTGATTCCAGTTGTATGAATATTCTTTTTCAAATCCTTTCCCATTATGGTTTATTATAAGATATTGCATATAGTTTCCTGTGCTATACAGTAGAACTTTGTTTTTAGCTATTTTATAGATAGTAGTTTGTATCTGCTAATCCCAAACTACTCATTTATCCCTCCCCTCACTCTTTCCCCTTTCCTCTTTTAGCTATGGTAAGTTTGTTCATCATGCTGCTTTTAAATGGTAGTGTGAGCCAACTTAACTTCCAGTTCTGTGTCCTTAACTATTTACTAGGCTACTGTGTGTATGACACATATATGTATATATAGACTATATAGAAGATGTGCAATAAATATTTGTTAAATTACTATTATGTATTACATGTACTTGATCTGAACTTTCAGTGTTATTACTGTACCCAGAAACTGATGCTAATTATGTTGTATTCTGGACACAGATTACAACTAAGCAAATTCATATTATAACACCATGGTGGTGCCTAGAACAATGGCTATTAAAGTGGATGCTTATAATAGGTATTATCACATTACTTATGGTTCTCAACTTCCATACCCAGCTGAACACTAAAGCACCTGGCATAGTTCCTAAACAAAGAGTTGTAAATGTATTCAAATATATTAAGTGCCATGTATGTATTAGATCCTTGATGAATATCTTTACCATAAATAGTGATTGCGGTCCCTGCTTGTGATGACTGCCATTGCTTGGGCCATGTCTGGGACTCCCTCAGCCATACTCAGCGAAATGAGCTGCTGCTGCTGCTGCTAAGTGGCTTCAGTCGTGTCCGACTCTGTGCGATCCCAGAGACAGCAGCCCACCAGGCTCCTCCATCCCTGGGATTCTCTAGGCAAGAACACTGGAGTGGGTTGCCATTTCCTTCTCCAATGCATGAAAGTGAAAAGTGAAAGTGAAGTCGCTCAGTCATGCCCAACTCTAGTGACCCCATGGACTGCAGCCCACCAGGCTCCTCCGTCCATGGGATTTTCCAGGCAGGAGTACTGGAGTGGGGTGCCATCGCCTTCTCAGAGCGAAATGAGCAGGTGGACTGTATTTACCAGCCTCGTGTTAGCTCTAGTTCAACTCAGTGACATACACCCAACAGAGATGTAAGGCTCAAAGAGACTCAGAGAAAGTTCCTTATCCTTAAAACATGAATACTGTTTGAATGCTATTGATAATACAGTCTCCATCAATGTATACCACTAAGGAAAAAAATTCCTTCTTTACTTTGAAAGGTTTGCTAGCTATGTTTCCTGTTGTAATACACACACAAAAAGCCCTGAAGTACTTTGAATACCTGTAAAGATTTACCTCTCCAAGAGTTCCTTGCATTTATCGTGAGGCTTCCTGACTCATGATACTTATATACTTTAATACTTGACTTTAAGACTTCTGCCGGGACTTCCCTTCCTGGAGGTCCAGTGGTTAAGAATCCCTCTTGCAATGCAGGGGACTGCGGATCAATCCCTGGTTGGGGAGCTAAGACCCCACACGCCTCATTAAAACTAAGCTTGAGAGTTGCAACTACTGAGCCCACACCTTGAAAGTCCATGTCCCTCAATGAAAGATACCACATGAAGCAACAAAGATCCCACAAGATCCAATGCAGCCAAATAAAAAATATTTTAAAAAAATACTACTGCTGTATGACCACCTACCACAGTTTGATGTACTGAATTAATATTTTCTTCCCAAAAGCTTTCTGGAGAAAAAACTACCTTGGCCCAATTAGGAATTAGATCCTTGTTAATAAACAGGATGCAAATGGTTTATTTGGAAGACAGAGCTCCTGCCTTTACAGGTTTCAATAATTTAGTTAAATACTCTTCTGAGGCACAAAGTGATACTGAATGGCTTGAAAGTTGATGCAGATTCCAAAATGCCTACTCACATTTTGAATAGCAGTAATCCTTTCCTGGAGGTCTTAGAGATCCTGATTTTACGACATAAATAGGCCATTTACGGCAACACAAACAGGAAACTATATTTTCCCTGTTTCCAACTTGAAGAACCTGTACAGTTCAATTACTATAATGCCCTAAATGAGCCCCAGGTAATTTGAAAGAGTTAACTTCGTAAAGGTGTGTTAATATTTTCATTTATTCAGAATTTATATCTTGCCTGGTTTTGAAAGGGCACAAGATAATCCCACCCCTCCCCACCCCCCAGAAAAAAACCATAATAAAAATGGAGTAATTTAAGGTTGAAAATACAATAGGGACTCTGTCAATGGGTGAATACAACCAGTTACCTGAGATGAGTTGGGCTCTGAATTTGGTCTAGATTCCTAATGCTGCTGCTGCTGCTAAGTCGCTTCAGTCGTGTCCGACTCTGTGTGACCCCACAGACGGCAGCCCACCAGGCTCCTCCATCCCTGGGATTCTCCAGGCAAGAATACTGGAGTGGGTTGCTATTTCCTTCTCCAGATTCCTAATAACCAGTGCATAAGAGGAAATAAGATGGATACCATAAGTCACCATAGGCCAGACCAAAAAATTAAAGGAAAAAGTTTTAATCTTATATCTGATTAAAGATAAATGGCACTAAATCAGCATTAAATTAATTAGCATTAAATTCAAGGACAGGGCCTAAACCATTTATGCCTAAAGAGTTATTATACTCTTGAAAACAGTAGAAAAAGATAATGGTCATTAACTATTTCTCCTATTTATACATTGTCTACTATTATTATTAGAGATGAGAGAATGGTATATTAAAAATGTCAGGACCTCCCTGGAGGTCCATTGGTTTAAGACCCTTCTTCCACTGTGGGGGATGTGGGTTCAATCCCTGGTCAGGGAACTAAGATCCTTCATTTGCACAGTGCAGGCAGAAAAAAAAAGTCAGAGTTAGAGGCGAGTAGTGGAGTGAGGAGAAAAGTTTAAGTTACTGTCATTTACAAGCCTTCAGTACCTGTCCATGTGGTTTGGAAGTGCTGAGAGAGCAGTTGGGTAGGAAAGATACAAGGGTTACCACCCTGCTGGGTGGCATGTAGAGCACTACCTTACAGGGAGGACTGAAAAACTCAGTTAGCCTCCTTTCTAAGGAATTCTGCTTCTTGATAATTGGAACTACCATCCCTCCTCCTCCCCACCTTTCCAGCCTCTAGAATCCTTTCTTGAATATATGAAAAGGGGGACTCATTTGGCACCTCCTCAAAAAGTTAAACATGGAATTACCATAGGATCCAGCAATTTTACTTCCAGGTATATACCCTGAAGAACTGAAAACAGAGACTCAAACAGATATTTACACACCCATGTTCACAGCAGCATTATTCCCCATAGCCAAAAGGTGGAAGGAACCCAAGTGTCCATTGATGGATAAATGGATAAACAAGAAGTGGTCTAGCCATTGTTGTTGCTCTTGTTCAGTCACTAAGTCATGTCTGGCTCTTTGTGACCCCACAAACTAGAGCACACCAGGCTCTTTTCACTATTTCCCTGAGTTTGCGCAAACTGATGTCCATTGAACTGGTGATGCTATCCAACCATCTCATACACCCACTTCTCCTTTTGCCTTCAATCTTTCCCAGCATCAGAGTCTTTTCCAATGAGTTGGCTCTTCACATCAGGTGGCCAAAGTATTGGCACTTCAGCTTCAGCATCAGTCCTTCTAATGAAAATTCAGTGTTCATTTCCTTTAGGACTGACTGGTTTGATCTCCTTGCAATCCTAGAGACTCTCTAGAGTCTTCTCCAGCACCATGATTCAAAAGCATGAGCTCTTCAGTACTCAGCCTTTCTTATGGTCCAGCTCTCACATCCGTACACAACTACTGGAAAAAACATATTTTTGACTAGATGGACCTTTACCAGCAAAGTGATGTCTCTGCTTTTTCATATGCTGTCTAGGTTGGTCATGGAGAAGGCAGTGGCACCCCATTCCAGTACTCTTGCCTGGAAAATCCCATGGACAGAGGAGCCTGGTAGGCTGCAGTCCATGGGGTCGCTAGGGGTTGGACACGACTGAGAAACTTCACTTTCACTTTTCACTTTCATGCATTGGAGAAGGAAATGGCAACCCACTCCAGTGTTCTTGCCTGGAGAGTCCCAGGGATGGGGGAGCCTGGTGGGCTGCCGTCTATGGGGTCTCACAGAGTTGGACATGACTGAAGTGACTCAGCAGCTAGGTTGGTCATAGCTTTTCTTCCAAGGAGCAAGTGTCTTTTAATTTCATGGCTGCGGTCACCATCTGCAGTGATTTTGGAGCCCCCCAAAATAAAGAAGTCTCTCACTATTTCCATTTTTTCCCATCTATTTGCCATGAAGTGATGGGACCAGATGCCATGATATTAGTTTTTTTAATGTTGAGTTTTAAGCCAACTTTTTTACTCTCCTCTTTCACTTTCATCAAGAGGCTCTTTAGTTCTTCTTCAATTTCTGCCACAAGGGTGGTGTCATCTGTGTATCTGAGGTAATTTATATTTCTCCCCACAATCTTGATTCCAGCTCTAGAGTGAAGTCATCTGTATATCTGGGATTGTTGATATTTCTCCCAGTAATCTTGATTCTAGTTTGTGGTTCATCCAGCCTGGTATTTCACATGGTGTAGTCTGCATAAAAGTTAAATAAGCAGGGTGACAATGCATAGCCTTGTCATACTCCTTTCCTAGTTTTGAACCAGTCATTCCACATCTGGTTCTAACTGTTGCTTCTTGACCCACATACAGGTTTCTCAGGAGACAAGTAAGACCTTTATACAGTCAGTAAAAATAAGACCAGGAGTTGACTGTGGCTCAGATCATGAACTCCTTATTGCCAAATTCAGACTTAAATTGAAGAAAGTAGGGAAAACCACTAGACCATTGAGGTATGACCTAAATAAAATCCCTTAGGATTATATAGTGAAAGTGACAAATAGATACAAGAAATTAGATCTGATAGACAGAGTGCCTGAAGAAATGTGGAGGTGGTGATCAAGAAAAAGAAATGCAAAAAGGCAAAATGGTTGTCTGAGGAGGCCTTACAAATGGCAGAGAAAAGAAGAGAAGCTAAAAGCATGAGAGAAAAGGAAAAATATACCCACCTGAAGTCAAGTGGGCCTTAGAAAGCATCACTACGAACAAAGCTAGTGGAGGTGATGGCATTCCAGTTGAGCTATTTCAAATCCTAAAAGATGATGCTGTGAAAGTGCTGCACTCAATATGCCAGCAAATTTGGAAAACTCAGCAGTGGCCACAAGACTGGAAAAGGTCAGTTTTCATTCCAGGCCCTAAGAAAGGCAATGCCAAAGAATGCTCAAACTACCACACAATTGCATTCATTTCACACGCTAGTACAGTAATGCTCAAAATTCTCCAAGCCAGGCTTCAGCAATACATGAACTGTGAACTTCCAGATGTTTTAGAAAAGGCAGAGGAACCAGAGGTCAAATTGCCAACATCTGCTGGATCATCAAAAAAGCAAGGGAGTTCCAGAAAAACAGCTACTTCTGCTTTATTGACTATGCCAAAGCCTTTGACTGTGTGGATCACAATAAACTGTGGAAAATTCTGAAAGAGATGGCAATACCAGACCACCTGACCTGCCTCTTGAGAAATCTGTATGCAGGTCAGGAAGCAACAGTTAGAACTGGGCATGGAACAACAGACTGGTTCCAAATAGGAAAAGGAGTACGTCAAGGCTGTATATTGTCACCCTGCTTATTTAACTTCTATGCAGAGTACATCATGAGAAATGCTGAGCTGGAAGAAGCACAAGCTGCAATCAAGATTGTCAGGAGATTCTCTTAAAATTCTGTCTTGCCATGATGACACCTGGCTCCACCAAAAAAAAAAAAAAAAAGATTGTCAGGAGAAATATCAATAACCTTAGATATGCAGATGACACCACCCTTATGGCAGAAAGTGAAGAGGAACTAAAAAGCCTCTTGACGAAAGTGAAAGAGAAGAGTGAAAAGGTGCTTAAAGCTCAACATTCAGAAAACGAAGATCATGGCGTCTGGTCCCATCACTTCATGGGAAATAGATGGGGAAACAGTGGAAACCATGTCAGACTTTATTTTTTTGGGCTCCAAAATCACTGCAGATGGTGACTGCAGCCATGAAATTAAAAGACGCTTACTCCTTGGAAGGAAAGTTATGCCCAACCTAGATAGCATATTCAAAAGCAGACACATTACTTTGACAACAAAGGTCCATCTAGTCAAGGCTATGGTTTTTCCTGTGGTCATGTATGGATGTGAGAGTTGGACTGTGAAGAAGGCTGAGCATCGAAGAATTGATGCTTTTGAACTGTGGTGTTGGAGAAGACTCTTGAGAGTCCCTTGGACTGCAAGGAGATCCAACCAGTCCATTCTAAAGGAGAACAGTCCTGGGTGTTCATTGGAAGGACTGATGCTGAAGCTGAAACTCCAGTACTTTGGCCACCTCATGCAAAGTGTTGACTCATTGGAAAAGACGCTGATGCTGGGAGGGATTGAGGGCAGGAGGAAGAGGGGACGGTAGAAGATGAGATGGCTGGATGGCATCACCTACTCGATGGACATGAGTTTGAGTGAACTGCAGGAGTTGGTGATGGACAGGGAGGCCTGGTGTGCTGCAATTCATGGGGTCGCAAAGAGTTGGACACGAATGAGTGAGTGAACTGCACTGAATGCAGAGTTCCAAAGAATAGAAAGGAGAGATAAGAAAGCCTTCCTAAGTGAACAATGTATAGAAATAGAGGAAAACAATAGAATGGGAAAGACTAGAGATCTCTTCAAGAAAGTTAGAGATACCAAGGGAACAGCTCATGCAAAGATGGGCTCAATAAAGGACAGAAACGGTATGGACCTAACAGAAGCAGAGGATATTAAAAAAGGGTGGCAAGAATACTAGAAGAATTGTACAAAAAGGATCTCCATGACCTAGATAACCATGATGGTGTGATCACTCACTTAGAACCAGATATCCTGGAGTGTGAAGTCAAGTGGTTCTT
The DNA here is from genome assembly GCF_014754425.2 of Oryx dammah. Lineage (NCBI taxonomy): Eukaryota > Metazoa > Chordata > Mammalia > Artiodactyla > Bovidae > Oryx > Oryx dammah. Next base: position 6,827,708 of record NW_024070190.1, on the reverse strand, counting down.
AGGAAGCATCACTATGAACAAAGCTAGTGGAGGTGATGGAATTCCAGCTGAGCTATTTCAAGCCCCCATAAACACACTACTATATATAAAATAGATAACTAATGTTAACTTGCTGTATCGCATAAGGGACTCGACTCAATACTCTGTAATGGTCTACATGGGAAAAGAATCTTTAAAAAAAAAAAAAAAACAGAAAAGTGGATATATATGTGTGTATAATTGATTCTCTTGTTCATCTGAAACTAATGCAACAGTGTAAATCATCTACTCCACTAAAATTTTTAATTATAAAAAATAAAATAAAGATTCCCCCTTCATGTCTGTTTATAAAAAAGTAACCATGAAGATAGAGATTCACAGAGGCTCTCACAGAGAAGGCATAGACAGCCTGCCAAGTAGGATGGGTCCAGGCTGACCAGGAGAGTTAAGAAAGGGCAAGTGCCTGGCCAAGGTCTCTGGGAAAATAAACAGGCTTATCAGTTATCCTTTGACCTGCAAATACTGTCCTTTTTTCAGAAAAACAGACCATCCCATTTTCAGATTCCAGAAAGTTAACCCTGAAAGGGGTAGGTTTGTTTCCTAAATTCTCCCACACGCAAGCATCCGGTGCTAGATTCAGAGGTAGAGAGACAGCGAACATGAATTTCTTATTTGTGCTTTTTCTATAATTAACACAAAAAAGGGGAATATCCACAGAACGGGGAGTAGGGAATGGGGTAGAAGGAATAGGGGATTTCAGACTACGCCATTCAGTTATCTCACTTCAGCTTTTAAGGGCTGACATTAACCTGTAAGACAAGGTTACTTGTGATAGTGCTGAAGTGATAATATTTGAAGTGATAAGTCTCTGTTTTCTCTATTAATTAATCTAATTTCTTTTGAAGGTTTTACAAAGGGTACTAGATTGTAAAATTCATTTCACAGATACCTAGAATCATAGCATTTTGTTTCTAAGTTAAAAAACATTTTTATATATTTATTGGACATGCAGCTTGTGGGATCTTAGTTCCCCAACCAGGGATTGAACCCATGCTCCCTTCCATTGGGAGCTTAGAGTCTCAACCACTGGAGCACCAGGAAAGTCCCATCAGTTCAGTTCAGTTCAGTGGCTCAGTTGGGTCCGACTCTTTGCGACCCCATGGACTGCAGCACACCAGGCCTCCCTGTCCATCACCAACTCCCGGAGTTTACCCATATTCATGTCCATTGAGTCAGTGATGCCATCCAACCATCTCATCCTCTGTCATCCCCTTCTCCTCCTGCCTTCAATCTTTCCCAGCATCGAGGTCTTTTCCAATGAGTCAGCTCTTCACATGAGGTGGCCAAAGTATTGGAGTTTCAGCTTCAACATCAGTCCTTCCAATGAATATTCAGGACTGATTCAGGAAATCCCATCAGTTCAGTTCAGTTCAGTTCAGTTGCTCAGTCGTGTCCGACTCTTTGCGACCCCATGAATCGCAGCATGCCAGGCCTCCCTGTCCATCACCAAGTCCCGGAGTTCACTCAGACTCGCGTCCATCGAGTCAGTGATGCCATCCAGCCATCTCATCCTCCGTCGTCCCCTTCTCCTCCTGCCCCCAATCCCTCCCAGCATCAGAGTCTTTTCCAATGAGTCAACTCTTCGCATGAGGTGGCCAAAGTACTGGAGTTTCAGCTTTAGCATCATTCCTTCCAAAGAAATCCCAGGGCTGATCTCCTTCAGAATGGACTGGTTGGATCTCCTTGCAGTCCAAGGGACTCTCAAGAGTCTTCTCCAACACCACAGTTCAAAAGCATCAATTCTTTGGCTCTCAGCCTTGGAATCACAGAATTTTAAAGAAGGATCTTTACGGATTTTATAGTGAAATCTGATTGTATGCTACATAAAGTTAGGTCTTGGCAGTTCTACTTTCTTGAAAACAAACAAATCATGTTTACAGGTTTATTAACAATCAGGCACAACATCATTTATGCTTCCAAGTAGAAATGGATTTTCTCACTTTATGTACTGATGTGTAGTCCAAAGACCCTTGAGCCAGAAGACCTGAGTTCTACCCTAGTCCTGCAGTCACCAGATTTTTGACTATCCATGAGAAGTGAACTGCCTGTATGTGATTGCCAAGAGGCTATAATCAATGTTGTTCAAAAAGCAGAATGGACATAGGCAAACATAAAGTCCACATGATAAGCATAAAAAGATTAAACTATGATTATACTATAATGTAAAGCGAGGAAAGTTGCTCTTCAGATTGTTAGCAAAAGAAATTCTCTCCAGAAATAATGTACATTGAAATTGGTTGAATATTGATGGAACCTTCACCTTCTGAATTAGAAGGGTCTGTGTGTTCTCTTCTGAATGGTTTTCAGAAAAGGAGTTTAAACAACTCTCCCAGGTAATTGTGTCAATGTCTAAAGAGCCTAATAAAAAAAAAAAAAAAAAAATAAAGAGCCTAATAGTGAGCAAAGCTCTTCCTTTCTCTTATTCCACTGCTACCTTTGCTCTTAATCCCAGGAAGTGGAGCATAAAGGGCACAGATTTAGATACAAGCCTGTCCTGGCTTTGCCACCTCCTGGTTTTGTGTGTGATCCAGAGGAAGGTACATTATCCTCTGTGCCCAGGTCCTTTGTCTATTAAGTGAGGAAAACAATAATGCTTAGAGCCAGTATCCATAGAAAACACTTTATAAGGTGACAAAAATGCTGATGATTATCCTTCTAAGGTGTCATATTTAGAAAAAGACAAGGTATTAACATGCTAAGATTTTAAGCGATTAATTAATGTATTGCAATTCAGTGCAACCACACAGAAGAATCGCATGAGACGTAATGTGAAGTGGAGGAAGATGGACTCAACATGGTAGATTCTAAGTGATTCAACAGAGGGGGCTTCTGGGGACTGGGAACGTTCCCTTTATCTGTCTGTTATTAACATGGGTGTGATTAGTTTGTGATCACTCACTCATTTTGAGATTAGGATGTGTGCACTTTTCTGTACATAGGCCCTATTTCCGGCTTCCCTGGTGGCTCAGATGGTAAAGAATCCGCCTGCAATGAGGGAGACCTGGGTTCTATCCTTGGGTAGGGAAGATCCCCTAGAGGAGGGCATGGCAACCCACTCCAGTATTCTTGCCTGGAGAATCCCCTTGGACAGCAGAACCTGGTGGGCTACAGTCCATGGGGCCGCAATGACTTGGACACGACTGAGCAACTAAGCACAGCATACACACATGCCCTATTTCAATAAAAAACCTAAAAATTATGATCTACAAAAATTAGATATTGTGCATAAAAAAACAACAGCAACAACATTAAAAATCTCCAGATTTCTCCATGTTTTGGAGACAGTGAAGGGGTTCCGAACAAGCATCCCCAAAACGTGTCACTTTAGCACGTGGATTATCCTGAGCTGAAGACGCAGCAGACTCAAGGAAACTTTTACCCTCTTCTCATTTTTTTTTTTAACGTGGACCACTTTTAAAGTTTTTATTGAGCTTGTTAGAATATTGCTTCTGTTTAGTGTTTTGGTTTTTTGGCTGTGAGGCATGTGGGTGGGATCTTGGCCCCCTAATCAGGGTTTGAACCTGTACCCCCTGTACTGGAAGGCCCAAAAAGAGAGCTCATACCAGAGGTAACTTACATCTGAAAAACCTGCTATGTATTAAGGCAAATATGTAATTACCAGACATCTGCTCTTAGTACTTTCCTGTGAATGACCCGCCCCCGCTTTGAAGCCTCAGGCCCTTGTCCAGCTGTTCCTTAGCTCAGGGTGGCCTATGAGCATCAACTGCCCCACCTGCCCTTGAGTCTTATTGTCTTTGTAGGACTCCAGTACGTACATAATTGAATTTGTTTTTCTCCTGTTAATCCACCTGAGCTCATTTTTTGTTGTTGTTAGACCAGCCACAGAGCCTAAATGGAGAGAAGGAAAATTTTTTCTGCCCTGACTGTAGGCACTCTTAATATTTGGATATAGATCCTTCCAGAAAGTTTTCTCTCTATATAAACATATACTTTGTGAAAATGAAATCACACTCTACTCTTTTGGCAACCCAATTTCATCACCAGTTAAGATTAATATATTGCAGAGTCCATGAGGTAACATTGCATGTTATTAACTGCACAGTACTGAAGTCTATTTTATCAATGCCCTATTTTGTTATTACAAATACTGATAAGTAAGACTTGTTCAAACATCTTGGCTCAGTATTGGGTTTATCTTTTTAAGATTATAAAAGTGGAGTTGGGGGCTCTAAGGCACACATCTCTAAGGCATGGGGTTCTCTTCTATAAAGACTGCTCCAATTTACTTTCCCATCTACAGTGGTTGAAAATTCACTTTTCCCCTGTTGCCTTGCCAAAAATTGGTATTATCACCCTTTTTAATCTTTGCCAACCTGGAAGTTTTGCATAACTGAGCACAAGGGTCACAGAAGAGGCAACAGGGTTGTTAAGTTCCATCTCTGAGAGATAACAGACTTGGGTCTGCCTCCCCGCTCTGAATCTCAGTTTCCTCAGCTATAAAATGAAATAAAAGATAATGTTTCCTAAAGAGAAGAGTTCAATAGCTTAACACAAGTCACGACCACCCCTGACTCCAAAACTCCCTCCCACTCCTGTCTGTCCCTAGCATCCTAGACGGTTCTCTATGAATGTAAAGCACACTCCATCGCTCCTTTTCTTAAAAGTCTTCCTTGATCATTGTACGTAGAACAAAATCTAAACTCCTGGCTCCGTCTGACCCCAGCTGCTCTGCTTTCGCCTGCCTCCCTGGCAGATGTTGGATGTTGCAGGACTTGCTTTTCCTTGCCCAGCTTTTCGAGGCTGCACTGGCTTCTTTTCATTCCTTGCTCAGGCCCCAGGCCAGTTTCCTGGACTTAAGTTGTGTCCAAAGACTGTAGCCCACCAGGCTCCTCCATCCATGGGATTTCGCAGGCAAGAATACTGGAGTGGGTTGCCATTTCCTTCTCCAGGGGATCTTCCCAACCTTGGGATCGAGCCTGTGTCTCCTGCATTGGCAGGTGGATTCTTACCACTGAGCCACCAGGGAAACACTTGTCTACTTCAGTTTAAAAACCACATTGTTGGGACTCCCCTGGCAGTCCAGTGGATAAGAATCCATGCTTCAGGGGCCATGGGTTCTGCCCCTGCTCAGGGAACTAAGACCCTGCCTGGCATGTGGTGTGGCCCAAAAATTAAAATAAATAAATAAAAGTTAAAGGAACTTCCTTAAAAAAAAAAAAACAAAAAAAAACACACATCCTTAGATAGACCCTCCCTGCCCTATCTGCTATTTTCTCTCACAGTGTCCTGTCTAGTCCCTTTACAGTTCTAATTACCATATGTAATTATGTATTTCTTTGCTTATCTTGGTATTTTCTGTCTTCCCACTGCCTGGTAAGTTCAATGATGACAGAGACAAGGCCTCTTTGGTTCACTGCTGTAACCTCAGTGCCTGCCACCTTAATAGATGCTCAATAAACACTAGCTCAGTGAGTGAAGAGTTGTTTCACTTTCCCTTTGGTTTGGTGGCTTATAAACCAATAGCACTGTGATATGCGAAGTTAGTCACTCGGTCCTGTCTGACTCTTTGCAACCCCTGGGTTGTATAGCCCGCCAGGCTCCTCGGTCCCTGGAATTCTCCAGGCAAGAATACTAGAGTAGGTAACCATTTCCTTCTCCAGGGGATCTTCCCGACCCAGGGATCGAACCTGGGCCTCACGCATTGTTGGTGGATTCTTTACCATCTGAGCCACCAGGGAATAAGTGATATGCAAGGTAGCGAATCTGTGACCTGTCCATACGGGCAGCTCTCTTTCGGATCTGACCCTCACCGAGGTAATTTCTGACCCTTCCCTGCTCTCCATCCCTGGGTTCCTGTTTTCTATTTCACCTTCTGCAGGTCTGAAAAGAAATATCTGCTATTTTTGTATTGCTTGTTCAGTGTTTGAAGTGCCTCCTGTCACCATAGGGAATCATCAGTTCAGTTCAGTTGCTCAGTCGTGTCCAACTGTTTGTGACCCCATGGACTGCAGCACATCAGGCCTCCCTATCACCAACTTCCGGACTTTACTCAAACTCATGTCCATTGAGTCAGTGATGCCATCCAACCATTTCTTCCTCTGTCGTCCCCCTTCTCCTCCCACCTTCAATCTTTCCCAGCATCAGGGTCTTTTCCAATGAGTCAGTTCTTCACGTCAGGTGGCCAAAGTATTGGAATTTCAGCTTCAACATCAGTCCTTCCAATGAACACTCAGGACTGATCTCCTTTAGGATGGACTGGTTGGATCTCCTTGTGCTCCAAGGGACTCTCAAGAGTCTTCAACACCACAGTTCAAAAGCATCAATTCTTCGGCACTCAGCTTTCTTTATAGTCCAACTCTCACATCCATACATGACTACTGGAAAAACCATAGCTTTGACTAGATGGACCTTTGTTGGCAAAGTAATGTCTCTGCTTCTTAATAAGCTAAGTTTGTCATAACTTTCCTTCCAAGGAGTAAGCATCTTTTAATTTCATGGCTGCAGTCACCATCTGCAGTGGTTTTGGAGCCCCCCAAAATAAAGTCTGACATGGTTTCCACTGTTTCCCCATCTATTTCCCATGAAGTGATGGGACCAGATGCCATGATCTTCATTTTCTGAATGTTGAGCTTTAAGCCAACTTTTTCACTCTCCTCTTTCACTTTCATCAAGAAGCTCTTTAGTTCCTCTTCACTTTCTGCCATAAGGGTGGTGTCATCTGCATATCTGAGGTGACTGATATTTCTCCCGGCAATCTTGATTCCAGCTTGTGCTTCATCCAGCCCAGCATTTCTCATGATGTATTCTGCATATAAAATAAGCAGGGTGACAACATACAGCCTTGATGTACTCCTTCCCCTATTTGTAACCAGTCTGTTATTCCATGTCCAGTTCTAGCTGTTGCTTCCTGACCTGCATATAGGTTTCTCAAGAGGTGGGTCAGGTGGTCTGGTATTCCCATCTCTTTCAGAATTTTCCACAGTTTATTGTGATCCACACAGTCAAAGGCTTTGGCATAGTCAATAAAGCAGAAATAGATGTTTTTCTGGAACTCTCTTGCTTTTTCGATGATCCAACAGATGTTGGCAATTTGATCTCTGGTTCCTCTGCCTTTTCTAAAACCAGCTTGAACATCAGGAAGGTCACAGTTCCAGAAGCCTGGCTTGGAGAAGTTTAAGCATTACTGTACTAGCGTGTGAGATGAGTGCAATTGTGTGGTAGTTTGAGCATTCTTTGGTATTGCCTTTCTTAGGGCCTGGAATGAAAACTGACCTTTTCCAGTGCTGTGGCCACTGCTGAGTTTTCCAAATTTGCTGGCATATTGAGTGCAGCACTTTCACAGCATCATCTTTCCGGATTTGAAATAGCTCAACTGGAATGCCATCACCTCCACTAGCTTTGTTCATAGTGATGCTTCATAAGGCCCACTTGACTTCACATTCCAGGATGTCTGGCTCTAGGTGAGTGACCACACCATCGTGATTATCTGGGTCATGAAGATCTTTTTCGTATAGCTCTTCTGTGTATTTTTGCCACCTCTTCTTAATATTTTCTGCTTCTGTTAGGTCCCTACCATCTCTGTCCTTTATTGAGCCCATCTTTGCATGAAATGTTCCCTTGGTAGCTATAATTTTCTTGAAGAGATCTCTAGTCTTTCACATTCTATTGTTTTCCTCTACTTCTTTGCAATGATCACTGAGGAAGGCTTTCTTATCTCTCCTTGCTATTCTTTGGAACTCTGCATTCAAATGGGTATATCTTTCCTTTTCTCCTTTGCTTTTCACTTCTCTTCTTTTCATTGCTATTTTTAAGGCTTCCTCAGACAGCCATCTTGCTTTTTTGCATTTCTTTTTCTTGGGGATGGTCTTGATAACTGTCTCCTGTACAATAGGGAACAATAGGGAACCATATATTATACTAATCTAGTTTCTTCGAATGACACTCCATTTCTTGGTGTACTGAAATGTTCGTCACTTAGTTGTGTCTGACTCTGTGACCACATGAACTGTAGCCTGCTAGGCTCCTCTGTCCATGGAATTATCTAGGCAAGAATACTGGAGTGGATTGCCCTTCCCTTCTGCAGGGGATCCTCGTGACCCAGGGATCAAACCCAGGTCTCCTGTATTGCAGGTAGGTTCTTTACTATCTGAGCCACCAAGGAAGTCCTGGGGTACTGAGGGGATTGATAAATGTTAATTCATTCAGTATTTACTTACTAAGTGCCTACAGAGTGCCAGGAACTCTATTAGGCACTCAGGGTAAAAAGATGCATAACATACAGCATCTCCTAACTTCAAGGAGCTCCCAGTCTAGGGAGGGAAGCACCTAATTACACTATTCTGTAGCAGGTGTGATGATCTGCTGCCTAAAAGACAAAGTCTCTCAGGGGAAGGAGATCTAATCCACTCTGAGAGAGAGGAAGATCCAGCCAGTCTTCCTGGAGGACACGTCATTGGATCTGAGTTAGATAAAGGGGAGGAAGGCATCACAAGTCCAGGGAATCACAGGAGCCCAGATATGGACCTGAAAAGCACCATTCTGTGGATATATAGCACTCCAGTGTTGCTAGAAAACAAAGTGCAGTCAGAGAAATAAGTCATAGTGATGGGCCAGGGCCTGATCAGGAGGCTCTGGAGTCATGGTTAGAAGCCTGGACATTTAAGTAGGAAGAGGTCTCTGAACATTTTAATGAGGGGTAGGTGATGGGGCAAGGTGGTGATTTGAGAGGATGCGTTTGGAGGCAGGGAGACCAGGTGAACTGGATGAAGTGGCTTGGGGCAGAGGTCACAGACAGAGAGTCAGGGACAGCTTGAAGTATCTTTAAGAAGTAAAACTCGTAGGACTTGGTTACTGATGAAGTGTGGGGCAGGTTGGCTGAAGGTTGCCGAGAGAGATGAGAGTCCAGAGCTTGGGTGAAGCAGAGATGATGGGGTTGCATCAGCCAAGGGCACACTGGGGAAGCAGGTTTGGTGAGCTGGAGAGAGTGAGGTTGATGTGTTGAAGCTGAGGTGCTTGTAGGAATCTGGGAGGAACATGCCCAGAGCGGAGAGTTGGAACTCAAAGTTTGGGTGTCATTAATCCCCTGAGAGCATGTGAAATACAATGAGTAGCGACCCAAGTATGGTACCCAGGGAAACCCCCAGATTTGTCCTCAGCTGGAGTGAAAGGTAGATGTAATCTGCATCCCCTCTAGTTATGCCACACTTGTTAATCTTGTTCCCATTGCCTTCAGATTTCCCCTTGGGTAGGCTTGGGTAGCCAATCCCTTAATAGCTAGAATAGCTGTCATTTATTGAGCACCTACTACGTGCTATATATATACTAAGTGCTTCGCCTGCCTTGATTTCTTTACTCTGTACAAAAGCCCACCCCATGAGGTGCTTTCTATGTTGGGAGGACTGAGTGCACAAGTGAGCAGCTTGCCCCAGGCCAGACTATTGATAAGTAGGGGGACATTCGTATGTGGGGCAATTCCCTTTCTAGGAACAGAGATGCTCTCCATCACAAACCAGAAGCAAAGCTCTTTCTTTCATTTCCTCTGTCTTTCTCTTAGACAGCTGCAGTGTTGCTTATGAACATTTCTGTGCCCTAAAGAATGACCAAAGGGAGAAGGAACTTTTTAATGAGGTCTAGATTCCAATTAGCCTTATTGTGAATTAATTTTGGTTTTTCTCTCAAGTACCAGGGTTCAATACAATGCTGCTGAGTATGGCAGGGCACCATCATCCTGATGAGCACACAATTCCTGTGAATATCCTTTGTTTTTGAATGCATATATTAGCGAGGAGAGACACAATTCCTATGAATAACAACGGAGGTCTCACATATGTCACAGCTTCTCCATGGTTGAATGGGCCTTCCCCATACTCCCTTCACGATTTCTATGGTTGAATAGTATATTATAAAATACTTTGTGTATAAAAAACTTAAATTATATAGCTTTATCATGTTGTATCATTATGTAGTTTGGGGGGATAGTCCAAGGCTCACTTTATCAGCTAGTCATTTTATAGAGAACGTTTTCTGTAATTTTTTGGTAATGTTATATTTTCTGATGTTATACCCAAAGCTGCATAATGATGACCTGTTATAAAGCATTTAGAGAAAAATATTTAAAGCTAGGAACATGAATCTTTTACTGGTGTATCAGTGAAGGTATGGAATATTCTAGAACTCTTTACTATGCTTGTGGGCATGAGAGTGTAAATAAGAGTTATTATCATTAAGAACTTGTTTTAAATTAGAAGTAAGACTTTATTTATTTTAAAAATATTTATTTATTTATTTGTGCTGGGTCTTAGTCGTGGCACATAGGATCTTTGATCCTTATTGCAGTACACAAGATCTTTAGTTGCACATGCAACTTCTTAGCTGTGTGGGATCCAGTTCCCTGACTGGGGAACAAACCCAGGTCCCCTGAACTGGGAATGTGGAGTCTTTAGCCATTGGACCCACAGGGAAGTTCAAGAAAACAATCTCATTTACAACTGCATCAAAATAGAATAAAGGACTAAATTTAATCAAAGAGGTGAAAGACTTGTGTACTGAAAACTATAAGACACTGATGAATTGGTGAAGACACAAATAAATGGAAGGATATTCCATGCTCACAGATTGGAAGAATTAATCTTATTAATTCCATACTGCTCAAGTGATCTACAGTTTCAATGCAATCCTTATCAAAATTCCAATGACATTTTCCCCAGAAATAGAACAAACAATCCTAAAATTTGTATGGAACCACAAAAGATTCCGAATAGCTAACACAATCTTGAGAAAGAACAAAGCTGGAGACATCACATTTCCGGACTTCAAACAATATTACAAAGCTATAGTAAGCAAAGCAGTATGATGTTGGCATAAAATTAGACGCTTAGGTTAGTGAAAGAGAATAGAAAGCCCAGAAAGAAAACCATGGAAAATGGCCAATGAATCTACTACAAGGGAGCTGGAGAATATATAATGAGGAAAAGACAATCTCTTCAATAAATGGTGATGGGAAAACTGGACAGCCACATACAAAATATTAAAACTTAAGGATACCAAAAGATCTATCAAAATGAATTAAAGACCCAAACATAAGCCCTGTAGAAGTCCAGGAAGAAAACATAGGTGGTAAGCTCCTTGACATTGGTTTTGGTGAAGATTCTTTGCTGCCAAAAGCAAAGGCAGCAAAAGCAAAAATCAAACAAATGGGACTACATTAAAAACTACAGGGGGACTACATTATGAAACTACATTAAACTTCCACACAGCAAAGGAAACCATTAACAAAATGAAAAGGCAACTCACTGAATGGGAGAAAATACTTGCAAGTCAGATATTTGATAAAGGAATAATATCCAAAATATATTTTAAAAAAAACTCATATAACTTAAGAGGAAAAAAATCAAACAGGCCAATTAAAAATGGGTAAATTAGACATTTTTCCAAAGGAGAAACAGAAACAGACTCACAGATGTAGAAAACCTAGATTCCCAAAGGGGAAAGGGGAGGGGAAGGATAAATAAGGAGTTTTGCATTAGTGATACAAACTACTATATAGAAAATAGATAAACAAGGTCTTATTATATAGCACAGGGAACTATAGTCAATACCCTGTAATATACCACAATGGAAAAGAATATGAGAAAGAGTATGTGTATATACGTAAATGGAATCACTTTGCTATACATCAGAAACTAACACAACACTGTAAGTCAACTATAAGAGTACATGCTAAGTCACTTCAGTCGTGTCTGACTCTTTGTAGACCCCATTCTCCAGGCAAGAATACTGGAGGGAGTGGCCATGCCCTCCTCCAGGGGTTCTTCCGGACCCAGGGATCAAACTCTTGTCTCCTGCATCTCCTCCATTGCAGGCGGATTCTTTACTGCTGAACCACTGGGGAAGCCCCAAATCAACTATACTTCAATTTAAAAAAAGCACAACGAGATATCACATACCTGTTAGAATAGCTATTATCAAAAAGGCAAGAAATAACATGTTTTGGCAAGGATGTGGAGAAGAGAACCCTTGTGTACTGTTGGTGGGAATGTAAATTGGTGCAGCCACTATGGGTAACAGTTTAGAGGTTCCTGAAAAAATTAAAAATAGAACTACCATATGATTCAGCAATTCCACTTCTGGGCATATGTCTGAATGAAATAAAAGTACTAAATTAAAAGATACACACATCCCTATGTTCATCACAGCATTATTCTCAATAGTGAAGACATGGAAGCACACTGAGTGTTCATTAATGGATGAAAGGATAAAGAAAACGAAGGATACCTACACAATGTGATGTTAGCCATAATAAAGGAAAGAACTTCTGCCGTTAAGGGTATTAAATGAAAAAAGTCAGACAGAGAAAGACAAATATCATAAGATCTCACTTGTATGAGGCATCTTAAATGAAAAAAAAAATAAAACCAAAAAAACAAAACCCCCAAATTCATAGATACAGAGGTGTGGGCAAAATGGGTGGAGGGAGTAAAAAAGTTCAAATCTCCAGTTATAAAATAAATAAGTCTTGCGGATGTTATATACAGCATGGTGACTATAGATAATAATGGGACCATAGCTTCCCTGGGGGCTCAGATGGTAAAGAATCCGCTTGCAATGCAGGAGATCTGGGTTCCATCTCTGGGTCAGGAAGATCCCCTAGAGAAGGGATTGGCTACCCACTTCAGTATTCTTGCCTGGACAATTCCATGGACAGAGGTGCCTGGTGGGCTACAGTTCATGGGGTCATTAAGAGTACTGTACTATAAACTTCAAAGGTGCTTGTTGTTATTCCATTGCTCAGTCATGTTCGACTCTTTGCGACGCCAGGCTTCCCTGTACTTCACCATCTCCCAGAGCTTGCTCAAACTCATGTCCTTTGAGTCAGCAATGTCATCCAACCATCTCGTCCTCTGTCATCCCCTTCTCCTCCTGCTTTCAGTCTTTCTCAGCATCAGGGTGTTTTCTAATGAAAGCTTCTGATAGATCTTAAAGTCCTCATCACAAGAAAAAAATTATAACCATGTGTAGTGATGGATGTTAACTAAACCTAATGAGGTGATCATTTTGCAGTGAATGCAAATATCAAATCATTATATGGTACACCTGAAACTGTGGGTGCCATATGTTCAGTGGTGTTTAACTCTTTGTGACTCCATGGATAGTAGCCCACCAGGCTTCTCTGCCTTTTCACACTGTCCATGGGGGATTGGATGGCATCACTGACTCAATGGACATGAGTGTGAGCGGGCTCCCGGAGTTGGCAATGGACACAGAAGCCTGGCATGCTGCCGTCCATGGGGTTGCAAAGAGTTGGACATGACTGAGCAACTGAACTGAACTGAGGCTTCTCTGTCCATGGAATTTTTGAGGCAAGAACACTGGACTGGATTGCCATTTCCTACCCAGGAATCAAACCCACATCTCTTGTGTAAGCTGTATTGGCAGGCAGATTCTTTGCTACATCTGACACTAATATAATGCTATATGTTAAATATATCTCAAAACCAAAACCCCACAGAATTTCTAATTCCTCATTGGGCAGAAACAACCATAAAACTTAGATACTATTTCCAAATAATTTGCAAAGTAAGGCAAAAAAGGAGAAATCATCTATTTCATCTATTAGTAAAAAGCCAAAGTACCGAAAATCCGTCTTAAATGTTATAGGACAAACTCATGCTTTTATAGAACTAGTTCATTCAGAGGTGTTAAAAATATATATGTAAATTAATACATCCACATATAAAATGTATCTTGATAACCGAATTGTTTGTGTCTCTTTAAATTTATTTTTTTTTTAATTGAGGACAATTGCTTTACAATGTTGTGTTGGTTTCTGGAGTACCACAATGTGAATCAGTCATAACTATATATATATATATATATCTCCTTCCTCTTGAGCCTTGCTCCCACCCTCAACCCTATTTGTGTCCCTTTAACATCGTTGCCCAGCTTTTCTGGCCCCAGGGATGGGTTTCATGGAAAACAATTTTTCCATGGACCAGCGTAACAGGGATGGTTTCGGGATGAGTCAAGCTCGTTACGTTTATTGTGCACTTCATTTCTATTACTATTATACCAGCTCCACCTCAGATCGTCAGGCGTTAGATCCCAGGGGTTGGGGACCCCTACCTTTAAATATTACACCAGAATCTAGTGCCTCATACACCTCATTATCCCCAGCCCTGAAAATTAAAACCATCTTGCAGCTGCTGCTGCTGCTGCTAAGTCGCTTCAGTCGTGTCTGACTCTGTGCGACCCCGTAGACGGCAGCCCACCAAGCTTCTCTGTCCCTGGGATTCTCCAGGCAAGAACACTGAACTGGGTTGCCATTTCCTTCTCCAATGCATGAAAGTGAAAAGTGAAATGGAAGTCGCTCAGTTGTGTCCGACTCTTCGCAACTCCATGGACTGCAACCTACCAGGCTCCTCCGTCCATAGAATTTTCCAGGCAAGAGTACTGGAGTGGGGTGCCATTGCCTTCTCCAAAACCATCTTGAGGAACTTGTATATCATAGAGTTTAAGGCATGAAGGGAAAGCTGCCCACACAAAATCTCTTCTGCCAACACTCAAAATTCACCATCTTGAATTTATGACTTTCTGATTATTACTGTTCTTCCTCTCTCCCACACATACATATACAAAACACTCCACAAACACACACATTCTTTCTCTATAGTCCTTTATTAAAGTGTAAACACAGTGTTGTAATAATAGCTCAGATCTACTAATAATAGCTAACTCTGCAGACTGTCTACTTTATGCCTGATGTCGTGTAATCTATGGAATACTCCAGTGTGGAACTTGTTATTGTAATGTCTCATTTTATGATGAGGAAACAGGTGGAGAGAGGTTAAGGAGTAATGCAGCCTTTGGCCACAGGGTAGTTTCCGAGTTTACCTGTATCACAGTTTCTATGACTTAATCTCCCTGAAACTCACATTCCTTTTGAGAGCAATATGTGAATGCTATTTGTCCAAACTTCATAGATCTACGTAAAGATTAAACATGATAGTCTACTTGAGGAACTCAGCTCAGTGCCTGGAACACAGTAAACATTCAACTGATGATTATGCTGCTGCTGGTGGTAATGTAATTGGCCAAAAGTCAATAGTTGCTAGAAGGTGAAGTCATGCTGCTACTGAGCTCCCAGAATCCCTTCCACTAGAAGCAAGGCCTCAACTCTGGGTAGGTGGCAAGATAGAAGTTAAAGGGTATCTATTTACCTCCTTCAAATTAATGACAGATTTCGAACAACCACAGATACCATTTTCAAAATGTCTCTTTCCCACGACCTTTCCCGTCAGGGGAACCAGTCAGAGAACCAGCAGTGGGACAGCACCTCAAGCCATCGAGAGTCTTGGTCTCTGCAGCTGCACTCAATATTTCAGTTCTGTGGTGACCTACATGGGAAGGAAATCCAAAAGAGAGGGGATATATGTGTATATTCGACTGATTCACTTTTCTGTAAGCAAAAACAACCACAACATTGGAAAGCAACTATACTTCAATCAAAATTAATTTTAAAAAAAGAAAAAAATTCCAGTTCTACCATCCAGCCTTGATTGGCAAATGGTGCTATTTAAATCTCTTCTTTGAATGGCCATTTTACAACCGCCAACTACACAATTTGCCTGTTTCCCCTACTACGCTTCCACACCTCCCTCTCCCAACACACACGTTTTTTTCCATGTGGATTCTACAATTTATCATTTGGTCAAAAGTTGTTTCTTTTTTTACATCTCCTTTGCTTAAATTCTGTTCAGTTACTAACAGCTCAAGAAAGGAAACTGAATTTCAGCTTCTCTCCTCGTCCTTCTCCACCTTTCTCCTTGTTCCCCTGAATGAAGACCCTATTCCTTCTGAAGGCTTCTAGTTTTCTCAAGGACTTTCAGCCCTTTTCTCCAGCATCTTCAGTTTCTCCTTCTAAAGAGAAACCAAATGTTTAAATGTAGAAACGAAACTAAAAGTCTAAATGTCTTATGGGCATACAAATTATTTCCAAGGTCCTATCTTTACCAAAGAACCTATGTTTTCCTCCAGCTAGGGTCCAACTGCTTGGCTGCCCTGCCCAGGAAACCTGTCCACATCCTTTACTCTCTTCCTCTCTTCTAGCTCCTCCAGCTGGCTCTGGCCCCTCCCCTTCCACTAAGATTGTTCTCTCAAGGTTGTCAGAGACAACATGTTGCCTTTTAAAATTGCAGCCCTATCAAACAGTTATTTCTCTGTCTTCATTTGACTTAACTTCTCTGCAGCATTTGGCAAAATGACCACTCTCCTGCTTAACCATGGTCTTTCCCTGGCTTCTGGGATTTCTCCTGGGTTTTCCTGGGTTCTCCTGGGTTTTTCCCTAATCATTTCTTTGCTGGTTTCATCTCACCCACTGGGTCCATTTTGGTGGATTCCAGTTGTATTAGTTTTCTAGAGCTGCTGGAACAAATTACCATTGACTGGGGGGCTTAAACGACAGAAAGGTACTGTCTTATAGTGCTGAAGGCCACAAGTCCAAGATCAAGATGTTCAGCAGGCAAGGAGGAGGGCAGTCAGGGAGGGAAGTTAGCAGATGCAAACTAGTATATATAGGATGGATAAACAACAAGGTCCTACTGTACAGCACAGGGAACTATGTTCAATATCCTGTGATGAACTGTAATGGAAAATAATATATATGTACATATGTACACACACACATACGTACACATGTACATGTGTACATATATATGTATGCTATACATATGTACAGCAGAAATTAACGTAACATTATGAATCAATGTTACAAAAAAAAACAGGGTTGGTTCCTTGGCTTCTGGAGGTTTACTGGTATTTCATAAAGGTATGAAATACCAAAGAATTATAGATTACTCCAGTATTCTTGCCTGGAGAATCCCATTGACAGAGGAGCCTGGAGGGCTACAGTCCATGGGTCATAAAGAGTTGGACACAACGTAAGTGACTTAGTACACATCCACGCATACCTTGTAGATCTCTGCCTTCACCTTCATATGGCATTCTGCCTGTGTGTGGATATCCGTGTCCAAATTTCTCCTTTTGATAAGGGCACCCATCATATTGGATGAAGAGCCCAACTTAACTGAGAGTGACCTCATCTTGACTAATTATATCTACAGCAGTCCTATTTCCAAATAAGGTCACATTCTGAAGTACTAGGGGTTAGGACTTCAGCATGTGAAAATTTTTTGCAGGGGGGATACAATTCAATCCATAACATCAGTCTTGGAGCTTTGTTCCATCTCAGATGATCCTGCATCATCCTGTGGCTTAAATGTCTGTATTTAAGTTTCCAATTCCAGATCTAGTCTGACCTACTCCTAGAACTGTAGACCATTTCTCAAAGTGTGTTCCCCAACCAGGGCCACCAAGGTCACCTGGGAAATTGTTTAAAAAATGCAGATTTTCAGGTCTCACCTCAGACCTACTGAATCAGAAAATCTGGGAGCAGGGCCCTGCCGTCTGTCTTAACAAGAACTCCAGGGGAATCTGATACAGGCTGGTTTTAAGAACCATGACTTCAGACTCACCTATCCAAGTGTCTATCTTTACAGTTCTACTCGGAAACTTAATAAGTTCCTCAGACAGAAGTCCTGATTTTTACATCCTCCCTTGCCCTGCCCTCCCCATTCAGATCATTCCACTCCATCCTCACCTTAGAAAATGGCACCACCGTATCACAGTGGGGGAATATTCCAGATAGGAAAAAGCTAATGAAGAGAGAACATGCTCAGTGTGTGCTCAAGGAACAGAGAGATGTACAGTCTGGTTGCAGCGCAGGATACGAAGAGTGGAGCGAAACAAGCCAGGTGTGAAGGGTGAGGGGAGCGGCAGAGGCTTTGGGTGTTGTGCAGACGCATAATGGTGACAACACGTCTTGTAGCATCCACATCTGCCATGGTGGAGCTCCCTTGCCTTCTGGGAAATGGCCTTTCCTGAAACAGCAGTGAGGACTCAACTCAGCAGTTAGCAGAGCTCAACATCATAGATGTAAGGAAGCCCTGCCCAGGTCCCTTTTACTCACAGGTGCCTCTATGCCCCAGCCTCTATGAGGGCTGGCTGAGGACAACTCCCAGCCCCGTCTCCTGGGAATGGTCTCCTAGCAAACAAAAATCATGGCGCCCACAAGGCCACGCCCCATTCTCAGCAGACTGTCTACACCCAGGCACAAAAACTCACACCCCTTGTGTTAAGGAGGACTGGCTGCATAGTGTACTTGGGGTTTCCAGAGCTGCCTGGAGGGATCAGCTTGAAGTCAGCCTCTGAGAGAGCTCATCCTTAGGTAGGTTGATAAGGAGCCCAGGGCCCTCAAGGAGGAAGGGGTCCAGGGCCCTGGAGAAGGAGAAAGGGGTCTGAGGCTCTCAAGGAGGAGAAAAGGACAACAGTTTTTTCTACACTGCTTTGTCTTAGTCAGACTTTCCTGGTGGCTCAGACGGTAAAGCGTCTGTCTATAATGCGGAAGACCTGGGTTCGATCCCTGGGTCAGGAAGATTCCCTGGAGAAGGAAATGGCAACCCACTCCAGTACTCTTGCCTAGAAAATCCTATGGATGGAGGAGCCTAGTGCAGGCTACTGTCCATGGGGTTGCAAAGAGTCAGACATGACTAAGTGACTTCACTTACCCTTGTCTTAGTCAGTATAAGAGTGTATCTTGCTTGAGGACATGTTTCTCCTTAACAAGAAACTTCTGACTAATTGTGTTACCTTAAGACATATATTGTGGGAGTGGGTCTGGTAAGATCTTTCTATTGTTAGCTCTAATCTTGTTACTTTAGGATGTATGTTGTAGGAGTGGGTCTGGTAAACATATAGAGGCCTTGACAAGACTAGTTATGGGGGGCACTCTCCATCCCCCTTCTGATGTCTATGTCAGAAGATTTCTCTGTCTCCTTTTATACTTTAATAAAACTGCTACACTAAAGCTCTTGAGTGATCAAGCCTGGTTCCTGGTCCCGAAGCTAAATCTTCAGAGATCATGAATCCAACATTGTTCAACTATCACAGACCTGACATGCTTGGGTTTTCTTATGTCCCATATTACTTCCCTCACTTCCCTTCTCCTAAGAAAACTTCCTGCTTCTTGAGAACCCCATTTGCTTTAGAGGGGAAGGTTCTTAGAGGGCTTGAGTAAGTGGGGTGTTGGTTGGCCACAGTTTCAAAAAGCCCACAAAAGTAAAGAGGGCCCTGAAGAGGAATTTGATCCCTCTGGACAGAGGCTGGGGGTGTTGCTGATGATAATGGGGTTGCCTTTATCCAAAGTGAAAAGTCTCTTATGTGAGGATTACTGGCTTTGGTTTATTATTATTATTTATTTGTTGGGCTGCACTGGCTCTTAGTTGTGGCATGTGAGGTCTTTAGTTGCAGCATTGGAGATCTAGTTCCCTGACCAGGGATCAAACCTAGGCCTCTCGCATTGGGAACATGGAGTCTTTAGCCACTGAGCCAACAGGGAAGTCTCTACTGGCTTTGTTAAATCACAGTCCTAAATCTCTGAATCTGAGGCATTCATCAAACTCCTAGCCTGTTGATTGTTAATGTTCCTGATCTATGGGACAAGTTCTTTTTCTAGAATAGTCTGCTGTACCTTCCCATCTCTGCTCCTCACATTTGAAAATAATGTGACTGAAGACAGGTGGTCTTTGGTGGTTGAGTCCAGCTCCCTGTCATCCCCGGACCAGACTGGCATCCTCTTTGGCTCTGTGGTATGCTTTGCTTCCCTAAAGCACCTCTTACCACACTGCATTGTCCATATTACTGCCCATCTATTGCCTATAAGGCCAGAAAGGGAATGGCTACCCACTTGCCTGGGAAATCCCATGGACAGAGGGGCCTGGTGGGCTACAGTTCACGCAATCACAAGAGCTGGACATGACTTAGTGACCAAAACAAACAAACAAGGTCAGGAAGAACCAAGAACACTGAGCATAATCCCCGTGTTGTCTCATGGAAGATACTTAGAATATATACGTGGAATGATAAAAACTGAGACAGTTAATGAATGAATGATCAATATTCCAAACTGCATGAATTACATGTAAATGAGAATTTGTTTTCACTTATACAATGTCCCTTTGCTGTTTTTTTCATCTGTTTGCCCATGGGTGGTGAAAACTGTCTTCCAGTCCCCTTTGATCATTGCAACAGACAATAGAACTAGTGTGTGATTGAGTACTTAACTTTGAATACTTAATTAACCAATTAACATTTATTTCACCATAAGTCATTTTAAAAATAGAGATTTAAAAAGTGTTCTTCTCAAAAAGACTGTCTTGTTGAATTCAAATGTAGGTTTGGCTTGGGACTTTCCCAGTGGTCCAGCAGTTAGGATTCTGAATTTTCTTTTTTTTGAGGATCTGGGTTCAATCCCTGGTCGGGGAATTAAGATTCCATAAACTGTACAGCTAAAAAATCCTCTAAATTTGGTTTAATATCTGTTCTTTCATTATACTTTTTGTGGAAATAAACTTACAAATCATTAAAAATTTCTTCTGCAGATCATGTAAGCACACAGCTCTGACTGTGGGTACAATCAGTACGTGTTGTTGCTTGGCTAGAAAGGCAAGCTTGCTGGTTCAATTCCTGCTCTGTGTACCTGTAGGGGAATCAGCACCCCGACAGCAGGACATGTTGGAATCTGAATCCAACTGAAGGGTGGGCAGGCCCACTTTAAACAGCAGGTACCTTGAAAGTTCTGGCACTAGGTCTCCTGCTCCAGGCTTTGAAATAAAATCAAAGCTGGCTCTGGCCTTGACATGAGCTTTCATTTAATGATAGTCTGGTAGGTATGCCTACAGCAGCTTTTTAAAATTTAAATTGTACCCTTTAATGACAGGAATGCAAAGTCTTTGAGTTTCTTGGCATCTGAGAGGTGAGTCATGCATTTTATAGACACAGAATGGGAAGAGAAATGACCAGCATGAGGCCAGGCAGAATGTGGTGACTCCAGCAGCATGAGGCCACCCAGAACTCCTGGACTTGCTGCCCATCTTCTCATCCCTCCACTGGACCAGGTGAGAGCCTTAGAGGAGAAAAGCCATTCTGGCCACCGAGGTGAGAAGAAACAGATGCCAAAGTACACAGCTCTTAAAAGGGTAGAGACAGACCCAGGGTGCATTTATGCTCTGCCCCATTGAGGTGTAGAAATATAGGCAATGGCTTCTTCCCACCTGCTCCCGCCCCACTTGACCTCTGAAAATCAGCCAACACTCTTCCTTCAGCAAACATGTCCTGGGTTCTGGGCAAAACAACATTAAAATAAAAACAGAAAAGGTGAACCATGACATTGACTAATTGCCCCAAAGGGTCTAATTACTCCAAAGCTAGAAGACACGCGATCCTGCATTTTCTCATTAGAGATGGAGACATTTTACTTGTCACTCACAGAAATTCTCCCAGTTTCTTGGGCATAATGGATGTTCACAAAAGCATCCTTCATCTTCTGAATACCTATTTAAGCTAGATACCACTGGGTAATTTGTATGGTCTCCATTTAATCCTCAGTACAATTATTATTGATTGGGCAACTGCAAAGCACTAGACATTGTTGGGGACCAGAGATACAAAATGAATCGGGCACAGTCCTTACTCTTCAGAGTTGTACTGTCTTACGTTGTTCATTTGCTAAGTCATGTCCAACTTTTAGCGACACATGAACTGCAGCACGTCAGGTTTCCCTGCCCTTCATTATCTCCCTGAGTTTGTTCAAACCCACGTCCATTGAGTCAGTGATGGCATCCAACCATCTCATCCTCTGTCGTCCCCTTCTCTTCTTGCCCACAATCTTTCCCACAATCAGAGTCTTTTCCCATGAGTCAGCTTTTCACATCAGGTGGCCAAAGTATTGGAGCTTCAGCATCAGTCCCTCCAATGAATATTCAGGGTTGATTTCCTTTAAGATTGACTAGTTTGATCTCCTTGAGTTCAAGGGGCTCTCAAGAGTCTTCTCCAACACCACAATTCAAAAACATCAATTCTTCGGCCACTCAGCCTTCTTTATGGTCCAACTCTCACATCTGTACATGATTACAGGAAAAAACATAGCTTTGACTATATGGGCTTTTGTCAGCAAAGTGATGTCTCTGCTTTTTAAGATGCTGTCTAGGTTTGTCATAGCTTTTCTTGTCTAGTGTGGAAGATATATTCATGATCAAGAAATTAAAGTACAGTAAATACAATGAAATATCACCTCACACTATTGAGAATGGTCATCACCAAAAAACCTAGTGATAAATGCTGGAGAGGGTGTAGAGAGAAGGGAACACTCTTATACTGTTATCTGGAATGTATAGTGGTACAGCCACTATGGGGAACAGTCTTTAAAAACTAAAAATAGTATTACCATATATTCTAGCAATTCCATTCCTGGGCATATATGCAGAGAAAAACATGATTCAAAAGGATACGTGCACCCCAATGCTCACTGAAGCACTAGTTACAATAGCCAAGATATGGAAACAACATATATATCCATGAACAGACAAATGGATAAAGAAGACATGGTACATATACACAATGAAACACTACTCAGCCATTAAAAAATAAAATAACACCCGTGGAAGCAACATAGATGTATCTGAGATTATCATACTAAGTCAAGTAAGTCAGAGAGAAAAATATCATACGATGTCACTTACATGTAGATCTAAAAAATATACAAATAAACTTATTTACAAAACAGAAGGAGACTCATAGACTTAGAGAATGAACTTATAGTTACCAGGGGGCAAGCAGGGGGAAGGAAGAGTTAGGGAGTTTGGGACTGACCTGTACACACTGCTGTATTTAAAATAGATAACAGAAAAAAAATAAATAAATAAATAAAATAGATAACAGACAAGGATCTACTGTAAAAACAAAATAAACATATATGTTTTTTAAAAAGAAATTACAATACAGTATAATAAGGGCAAAGAGGTAAACCCAAACGGCTATGAGAACACTTAGGGGGAAAGTCTAACCCAGTTTTAGGGTTCCAAGGAAGTCTTTTTGTGGGAAGTGATATCTCAGCAATATTCAATGCGAATTATTATCTCTGGAGTTACCTATTAGCCTCAGAGTTTGTGGAAGACAGAATATGGCCCCCATTTCTTAACAAACTAAAAATAGAACCACCACATGTCTCAGTAATCCCACTCCTGGGCATATCCTGGAGAAAGTCGTGATTCAAAAAGATGTATGTACCCCAGCGTTCATTGCGGCACCATTTACAATAGCCAAAACACGGAAGCACCCTAAATGTCCACTGATGAAGGAAAGAGTAAACATATACTACATATATACAATGGAATACTACTTAGGTGTAAGAAGGAATGAAATCGTGCCGTTTGCAGAGACATGGATGGATCTACGGACTGTATATAAAGTGAAGTAAGTCAGAAAGAGAAAAACAAATACCATATATTCATGCATATGTGTGCAATCCAGGACAATGGTGTAGATGATCTTATTTGTAGAGCAGAAGTAGAGACACAGACGTAGAGGGCATATGTACGGATACCAAGGGTGAAAGGACAGGATGAGAGGAACCAGGAGATTGGGATTGATATATATATACACTATTGATACTGTGTATAAAATAGATAGGACCTTCCCTGGTGGCTCAGTGATAAGGAATCTGCCTACCAATGCAGGAGACTCGGGTTTGATCCTTGAGTCAGGAAGATCCCCCAGAGAAGGAAATGGCAACTCACTCTAGTAGTCTTGCCTGGAAAATCCCATGGACAGAGGAACCTGGTGGGCTATAGTCCCTGGTGTCACAAAAGAGCTGGACACGACTTAGCAACTAAACAACAACAAAATGGATAACTCAGTTCAGTTGAGTTGCTCAATCGTGTCCAACTCTTTGCAACCCCATGGTCTGCGGCAGCCAGGCCTCCCTGTCCATCACGAACTCCTGAAGCTTACTCAAACTCATGTGCATTGAGTCAGTGATGCCATCCAACCATCTCATGCTCGGTTGTCCCCTTCTCCTCCCGCCTTCAATCTTTCCCAGCATCAGGGTCTTTTCCAATGAGTCAGTTCTTTGCATCAGGTGGCCAAAGTATTGGAGTTTCAGCTTCAGGATCAGTCCTTTCGATGAATATTAAGGACTGATTTCCTTTAGGATTGACTGGTTGGATAACTAATGAGAGCCTATTTTATAGCACAGGGAACTCTACTCAGTGATCTGTGGTGGCCTAAATGGGAAGGAAATCCAAGGAATAGGGGGGTATATGTATACATATGGCTGATTCATTTTGCTGTAAAGCAGAAACTGTTAACATAACATTGTGAAGCAACTATCAGTTCAGTTCAGTCGCTCAGTCGTGTCCGACTCTTTGTGACCCCATGAATTGCAGCACACCAGGCCTCCCTGTCCATTACCAACTCCCGGAGTTCACTCAGACTCACGTCCATCGAGTCTGTGATGCCATCCAGCCATCACATCCTCTGTCATCCCCTTCTCCTCCTGCCCCCAATCCCTCCCAGCATCAGAGTCTTTTCCAATGAGTCAACTCTTCGCATGAGGTGGCTAAAGTACTGGAGTTTCAGCTTTAGCATCATTCCTTCCAAAGAAATCCCAGGGTTGATCTCCTTCAGAATGGACTGGTTGGATCTCCTTGCAGTCCAAGAGACTCTCAAGAGTCTTCTCCAACACCACAGTTCAAAAGCATCAATTCTTCAGTGCTCAGCTTTCTTCACAGTCCAACTCTCACATCCATACATGACCACTGGAAAAACCATAGCCTTGACTAGACAGACCTATACTCCAATAAAAATAAACAAAAGAACACTGGCCCCCAAAGATGGCCACATCTTAATCCTTAGAACCTATGAATATGTTGTCTTATATGGCAACAACAACAAAAGAAAAACTTTGCTGATGTGATTATATTAAAAATATTGAGACAGGAGATTATTTGGAATCGTCTGGGTAGGCCTGATGTAAGAACATCCCTTATAAGAGGGAGGGAGAAGGTCAAAGTCAGTTGTGGGAGATGTACTGATAGAACCAAGAGGTTGAAATGAGGAGAGGCAGAGGCCACAGGAAATACAGGAGGCCTCTAGATGCTGAAACAAGTAAGGAAACAGAACCTCCTGGAGAGCCTTCTAAAGGAAACTGTGCTGCTCACACTTGGCTTTAATCAGTAAGACTCATTTTGGACTTGTTCTAGAGCTGTAATCACATACCTTGGTGCAGTCTTAAGCCACTAGGTTTGTAGTAACTTGTCACAGCAGCAATAGAAAACTAATATAGATTTTAAGTAATAACTTCGCCAGCATCACAAATTTGGCTGAAGCAAGGATTAAAACCAAGAGTGAATATTCCAAAGCCTGGATGGTCTTCCCCCCAAATTTATAATACCTCTTAAGAAACTCCTTGGGTAATCTGCTCAATATGTTTCTTTTTTTTATTGGCGTATAATTGCTTTACAATATTGTATTGGATTCTCCTGTATAATGAAGCGAATCAGCTATTGTTGTTGGTTGTTCAGTTGCTCAGTCGTGTCTGACTCTGCAACCCCATGAGCTGTAGCACGCCAGGCTTCCCTGTCCTTCACCATCTTCTTGAGTTTGCTCAGACTCCTGTCTATTGAGTTGGTGGTGCTATCTAATCATCTCATTCTCTGCTGCCCCTTCTCCTCTTGCCCACAATCTTTCCCAGCATTAGAGTCTTTTCCAATGAGTTAGCTTTTTGCATCAGGTGGTCAAAGTATTAGAGCTTCAGCTTTATTATCAGTCCTTTCAATGAACATTCAGTGTTGATTTCCTTTAGGATTGACTGGTTTGATCTCCTTGCTGTCCAAAGAACTTCCAATAATCTTCTCCATCACCACCGTTCAAAAGCATCAGTTCTTCAGCGCTCAGCCTTCTTTACGGTCCAACTCTCACATCCGTACATGACTCCTTGAAAATCCATAGCTTTGACTATATGGACTTTTGTCAGTAAAGTGATATCTCTGCTTTTTAATGTGTTGTCTAGATTTGTCATAGCTTTTTTCCCAAGGAGCAAGCATCTTTTAATTTCATAGCTGCAGTCACTGTCTGCAGTGATTTTGGAGCCCAAGAAAATAAAATCTGTCACTATTTTCACTTTTTCCCCATCTATTTGTCATGAAGTGATGGGACTTCATGCCCATGATCTGAGTTTTCTGAATGTTGAGTTTCAAGCCAGCTTTTTCACTCTCCTCTTCCACCTTTAGTTTCTCTTCGATTTCTCCCATTAGAGTGGTATTCATCTGCATATCTGAGGTTACGGATACTTCTCCCAGCAATCTTGATTCCAGCTGGTGATTCATACAGCCCAGCATTTCACATGATATACTCTGCATATACATTAAATAAGGAGGGTGACAAAATACAGCCTTGATACTCCTTGACGTACTCCTTTCCCAATTCTGAACCAGTCTATTGTTCCATGTTGGTTCTGTTTCTTCTTGGCCTGCATGCAGGTTTCTCAGGAGACAGGTAAGGTGGTCTGGTATTCCCATCTCTTTAAGAATTTTCCACACTTTTCTGTCTTCAACTATATATATACATACACCCCCTCGCTCCTAAACCTTCCTCCCACCCTCCACTAGGCCATCAGAGTCTTCTCAGTATATTTGAAGAGCTTGTCTGCCAGCCTCCTTCCCTTCTCTCTTGCCTAAGGCACAAGTTTGTACTTATGAAGACAGTACATGGTATCTGGTGCTAACGTGCTGGAATGCCAAACAGAGGACATCTGTGGATTGGTACATTGTTTTCTGAATAGCATAGTAGAAAGAGAACTGGATGGATGATAAGAGATTTAGACTCTAGTTCGAATGCTGTAACCAGCTCTGGCACTTGAGCAAACCCCTTCACATTTCTGGGTTTCCTAGGTGAGGTGCTAGCTGTAAAGAATCCACCTGCCAATGCAGGAGAATAAAGAGAGGTGGGTTTGATCCCTGGGTCAAGAAGATCCCCTGGAAGAGGGCATGGCAACCCACTCCAGTATTCTTGCTTGGAAAATCCCATGGACAGAGGAGCCTGACGGGCTACAGTCCATGGAGTTGCAGAGTCAGACACGACTAAAGCAACTTAGCACACATGCATGCTTCATATTTCTGGGCTTCATTTTGCTCATCTGCACAACAAGACCTTGAGCGAGATGGTTTTCCATGTTGCTCTAGTTTTAACCTCCTACAGTTTCTAAAGACTTCCAGGACATCCTATCCCTCCTCCTCAGCACACACACTTTGAAGCCAGTAAGCCCCCAGTGGGAGCTCAATTTTAGCAGCTTGGATACCAGTTCATTTGTTATTTAATCAAGGAAATGGAAAGAATCCTCTCCTCTCTCAAAGAGGCCAGTGTTAGCAGAGATCATCTGAAATACCCTAAGTTTCAGAAACTCTGAATATCAAGCTGAAAGGTTAATTAGCAACTGGCAAAGTGGAAGACAGTGATCTTGGTTTGTAAATTCTGTCATTGCACATCACGTATTACATGAATAGTTCTAGAGGTACAGCAGTTCTAGCTCATTCTAGGAATGGTTATACTCCATGCTAGCTGGTGCCCCAGAGACTGAAAGGAGAGCCTGAAATAAGATCTGGATCTTTGGCAAGTGATCTTAGAGGCCTTGGTACCAAACAGTCAGGTCTGTCTCAGATTATGTGTTCAAACTAAATGCTAATTTGTTAACCCAGAGCGATTCTGAGGCTTTAACACTGCTGGAGTGATACCCTGTGGGTTTCAAGCAACCTTAACACTTGGCATGTCACAGCTTTGGATCTTGGATGCATGGAAACTGCAGCACAAATTTCTCTTGACCCTTCTGTGCTGGTCTTGGTACAATTCTATGAAACCTGTTGATGCTGCCCAAGTTGCTTCCTCCTCGCTTCCTCCTCACTCCTCTGCTTTCTGCCTGGGAATGCCTGGGAAGACTTAGGCAACATACTGACTATTAACCCAACCAATCAACAAGTAATAAACAATCCAACAGCCTTAAAATTCTTTTCCTTCTTGACCTTTCTGTACAGAGCTTGATGTAATCATCACTCTCTTCTAGAACATGTTTCCATCTTCTTCTAAGATGCTTTCCTCTTTCCACTCCCCTTCTCTGCTGCTCCTGCTTCATCTCCGCCTCTGTCTTCCTCCCTTGGCTGCTCATGTTAGTCTTCCTTTCCTATCCTTGATTTTCAATTCTTTCCTCTGCATGTCACCTCCCTTGATAACCTCATCCAATCACAGCGCTTGATTAGCATCCTAAAACGGACGGTTCTGGAGTTGACAGAGAGCTCGGAACCTCTCTTGAGCCCCAGGTTCCACAGTACTGAGGTGCTGAGGTCACAGACCCCAGGCTGGATCTCATTTCTGATACCCAGAAAAGCTGTGTGAATGTGGACAGGTGACTTGAGCCTCAGTCTCCTTATCTGTACAATGGGAGAATCACACAATGGATCTCAGATGTTGCAGTAAGCACAAAAGAAGTAAATGCTGTAAAGTGATTGGCACCTAGGTATCACAACCCATGCTATCTGTAACCCTTATTTGAATAATTGAGTTTTTTCCCAGGGCAGAAAAAATAAATATTTAATATCTTTCAGGTAGATATATTCATCTGATTGGGAAAAAAATTTGAAATGTGTTCAGTACCCACATGTATTAAAGTGAAGAAGAATATAGAAGGCAATTGATATTTAAGCCAAACAAAACTGAGCAAGTAAGGCCATAGTGGTCACAACAATGCTGATACATTTTGGTCAAGGTGGATCCTGCGTCAGAGCTCTAGGTGTGAATGATTGAGCTTTATATATACATATTTTAATCTATGTATTTTGGGGTGTGCTGGCTCTTTGTTGCTGTGTGGGTTTTTCTCTAGGTGCAGAGAGCAGGGATTCCTCTTCGTTGCAGTTCTCGGACTTCTCACTGCAGTGGCTTCTTTTGTTGCAGAGCGTGGCCTCAGCAGTTGCGATTCCTGGCCTCCAGAGCACAGGCTCAACAGTTGTGGCTCATGGGCTTAGTTGCCTTATATTCTCTTCTTTACTCTAGTACATGTGGGATCTTCTCAGATCTGGGATCAATCTGTATCTCCTGCATCGGCAGGCAGATTCTTTATTGCTGAGCCACCAGGGAAGCCCAGTAATTGAGCTTTTTAACTTGCATACTTTGTTAGCAGATCCAATGGACACCTCTCCTCCCTGAAAAATGAAACACTTCACGCAACCCCTCCGATAGTTCCTATTTCTGTGAATGGTGTCACCTGACTTCCAATTTTCTAGTCCCATGAGTTTGAACTCAACTTTGTCTCTCTTTTTGGTCGCTATATGTGATGAACAGGACTTCCCTGGTGGCTCAGTGGTAAAGAATTCACCTGTCATTGCAGGAGATACAGGTTCAATCCCTGAGCCAGGAAGATCCCCTGGAGAAGGAAATGGCAACCCACTCCAGCCTTCTTGCCTGGAAAATCCTATGGACAGAGGAGCCTGGTGGGCTACAGTCCATTGCAAAAGAGTTGGAAATGACTTAGCGAGTAAACAACAACATCTGATGAATGGCCAGATCCTTCCTCTCAGTTCAAAACTGACTCTTCTTCTCCATTCCTGTCCCCAGCAGTCACTGCTCCCTAACAAATCTCCCTTAGTCTCAGATTTTTGTGCCTCCAATCCATGCATGTTTATCTTGGCCCAGAGTTGTAATTTCATGCTCTCCTGGTCTTAAACATACTTCCAGTGACTCATCCTTCTTGTTGAATGAAAGCCAATTCCTCAGGGTAACACTCAAGTTGGTACAAAGCAGGGCTGAGACTTGGTGCAGGGCATGTGTGTGAGCGGGACAGGACTAACCTTGTGATGCTGGACAGGCATCAGCTTGGGGAAAAGAGGAGTCACTCACTTATTCTAAGTGGCAGAGTCGGAGGACTTCCCTGTGGTCCAGAGGTTAAGATTCTGCACTCCCAATGCAGGGGTCCCAGGTT
Source organism: Oryx dammah (assembly GCF_014754425.2). Classification (NCBI taxonomy): domain Eukaryota; kingdom Metazoa; phylum Chordata; class Mammalia; order Artiodactyla; family Bovidae; genus Oryx; species Oryx dammah. The sequence goes on along the minus strand of NW_024070190.1, from coordinate 6,797,794 downwards.
CAATCCCTGGCCAGGGAACTAGATCCCACATGCCACCACTAAAGACCTTGCGTGCTACAACTAAGACCCAGAGCAGTCAAATAATTTTTTTTAAGTGGCAGAGAGTCTATGTATAAACAGAATACATAACTGTAGCCTGCAGAGCAACAAATATAAAAAATCATATGGGTATGAATAACATTCAATCATAGATATTTATCACACATCTACTACATATCAGACAGGATGGCTGGGTGTTGGGAATGTAGCAGTGAAGAGCTCTGCTCTCAGAAATTTACAGGTGGAGAGGGAGCTGGGGAAATCCACAGGCCGTCATAACACAGCATGGAAAATGCTGAGAGCTTCCACGGGACTATATAGGAGCGGCTCCCATCCAGGTGGAGGGAGGTGGGGAATGAGAAAACCTCTAGGAGGAAAGGACATCTTAGTGGAGACACACGTGCTAGACTCATTCAGCCAGGTGAGGGTGGAGAGGTAAGGGCAGGAGGGACTGTTTCACGATGGGGTCTTGTGGGCCCACCTAATGACAGAGACCCTTGGTGGCTTTAGGCCAGAGGACTGAGGCTTAGCTGGGGCCAGAAGTCAGGGGTGTTGAGAGAAGAGACTAAGGAGGTGAGCAGGGGCTGGATTAGGAAGAACTTATTTTGGGGGCCACACCTAAAGAGTATGGGATCTTAATTCCTCAACCAAGAATTGAACCCACATCCCCCTTTCACTGGGAGCATGGAGTCTTAACCACTAGACCACCAGGGAAGTCCAGAAGAACTTTCTTTGCCGTGATAAAAGGGTTGGATTTTTTCGTAAGGATAAACAGGAACGACTGACAAGTTTTAAGTATGTGCTCATCAGATTTTCTTCATTATCAGAAACTGAGAAAAAGGCCAAGATGTTAGCTGGGGATAAATATCCCAATCATTAGAACTCAAAACAATTTCAATAAGAGGTGTACCTTGGAGATACTGTGGGTTTAGTTCCAGACCATCGCAATAAAGCAATTCACATGCACATGAATTTTTTGGTTTCCCAGTGAATATATAAGTTATGCTTACACTATAGTCTATTGTGTATGATAGCATCATATCTAAAAAATGTGCATGTTTTAATTTAAAAAATACTTTATTGCTAAAAAGTGTGGGCCATTATCTGAACCTTCAGTGAGTCGTAGCAGTACCAAAGATCACTGATCACAGATCATCATAACAGTGAGAATAATCATGAAAAAGCTTTGCGAGAATTATCAATATGTGACCCAGAAACAGGAAGTGAGCAAAATGGCAGCGATAGGCTTGCTTGATGCAAGCTTGCCCCAAACCTTCAATTTGTAAGAAACACAGTATCTGCAAAGCACAATAAAGCAGAAGGCAATAAAATAAGATCTGCCTGTACTTAGGTTTCAATATCTGGCACAAATTCAATTTTAAGACCTCAATTGTAGTTGGTTCTTTACCTCTGACCCTTGAAGTTTATAAGTAACAAGGGAAGTCATCAACTGATTTATGTGCTGTTGTCAAGATAAATATTTATTAGGATTGCAATTTAGGCTGTCAGAGTCAGAAAAGAATCCAGATGGGATTAGCTTAAAAATAAAGATGTTAGTGCACAACATGATGGGTTCTGATTTTTTTTTTTTTTTCTGATTTTCATGTCTTGATTTAGCAGCGTCTGTCTTCTGCAGCACTGAGTAACTGCAGAATAACCCAAAGTGGAGACACAATACCTGGATGGGCACTGAGGGGGCCAATCCCAAAATGCCACTTCTCAGGGAGACGAGGCTGTGGTAGGTGCTGCAGGAAAAGCCCAAAGCAGGTTTACCAGGAGAGAAAAGAGAATGGGGTGGCGAGGTCAGGCTTCATAGGAGGGGACTTGGCACCATTATGTTAATGGACATTGGCCTTTTTAGCCTAATTTTGAAACACAGAGATATAATCTTCCCTCCAGGTCCAGACTCAAAGACCTCCTTAACAGACCTTGGTCCTAGGAAGCATATATCATTAGGAAAAAAAAAATCTGTCTTAAAGGCTTAGTCATCACAGAGCTACTGTAGCATACCTCCATAGCTCTGGAAAAAGGAATTAGTCACAGAGTGGAGGTGACTTAGATTTGATTATTTCCCATGATAAAGGTTGAATAAGTGGTTCCCCAAACCTCATGTATTTTTGAAAATCATTGAAAATTTCTTCATCACCTTTAGCCTACAATAACTGGTGTCACCAATCTTGGGGACATCTCTGGACTTTAAGTTAATGCTATAGAATGTACTTACATTTCAGAAAGCCATGGCATTTTTGTTCCATCTGTGTAACAGTGAGATTTCATGTACAAGCACTATTGTACAGTGCAGACTCAGTGAGAGACCTGCTTCAGTTCATCATTTGGAACCACCATTTATCTACTGTGTGACTTTGAATAAGTTACTTAACCTCTCTGTTGGGGAGCCGCTGGCTAAAATGGGGATAAAAATTATCTAAATGGGGATTAAAGATATCTACATTATAGATCTGTTGTGAGGATTAAAAGAGAAAATTCAGGGATTTCTCTGGTGGCACAGTGGTTAAGATTCCATGCTTCCACTGCTGGGAGTGTGAGTTCGATCCCTGGTTGGGCAACTAAGATCCCACATTCAGCGTGGCTAAAACAAAAAAAAAGTAAAAGAAAGAGAGGGAGAGAATTCATGTAAAGTACTTAGCACAGAAAAATCATTTCAGAAACTGTTTTTTTGTTAATAGATTTCTGTTATTCTGTTGGAATGAACTCATTATGGGGAAAAGAGGTCACACAGACAAACAGCACTGTAAATGTTATCATTATCACCGTCCCATTCACACCTCCAAATAGTCTTGTTTGCTTGTTACCTTACTGATGGTGTCGGTTATGACACTGGCTGAATAATGTCAACCTATTAATAATATTTTACTTCTTCTGGGGGAATTTGTGTTTCTTCTATGATTCCTGGTGGCTCAGACCATGAAGAATCCGCCTGCAATGTGGGAGACCTGGGTTCGATCCCTGGACTGGGAAGATCCCTTAGAGAAGGGAATGGCAACCCACCCCAGTATTCTTGCCTGGAGAATCCCAAGGACAGAGGAGTCTGGTAGGCTATAGTCCATGGAGTCACAAAGAGTTGGACAGGACTGAGTGGCTAACACTTTTCCACTATAATTTACCTGCTCTTGGCATCTGTTCACTTTTCAGTTGGGACAAGTCACCTTTTCTCCTTAATCTCAATTGAAATCTACCTGCACACATTCACCTCACAGCTGTGTCAAGGCTCAGACCTTGAGAAAACGAAGCAGCCCTGGCTTAGCTCTGCACTGAAACATGTAAGGTTTCACAAGCCCCTTTACAGTTTGCTCATCATCCTCTCACAGACTTTCTTTCTATTGCATCAGTTCTTCCACAAGAACACTTAACACTTTTTTTCTTTCTCTTAGTCATTTTGCCACTTCCTGTTTTCCCTAAATACTTAGTCTCCCCTCCCCCACCAAAGAGACAATGACCAGGAGATTTTGTACAAAAGCCACTATGGATCCCAGAGGGAAAACTGAAAGCAAAGGAAAAACTGCACTCTACTTACTCTGGTATCTTCTGCAACATGGTTGCAAATTGTAAGTACTTAGCCAATCATTTACCGTCTATTGGGCACTCACATGTGTCAGGCAAGGGGCTGGCACCTGTCCAAGATGGAAGGCTATGGAAGGCTCAAGGATCTTAAACCAAATACAAGACCCTGAAGGATCTTCCAAGGTAATAGAAATAAAAACAAAAATAAACAAATGGGACCTAATCAATCTTATAAGCTTTTACCCAACTAAGGAAACCATAAAAAAATGAAAAGACAACCTACAAAATGGGAGAAAATATTTTGCAAATTATGTGACCAACAAGGGCTTACTTTCCAAAATATAGAAGAGCTCATTTAAGTTGCTGACAAAAAAAAATCCAATTGAAAAATGAGCAGAAGGCCTAAGTAGACATTTCTCCAAAGAAGAAATACAAATGACCAGGAGGCACATGAAAAGATGCTCAGCATCACTAATTATTCAGTTCAGTTCAGTCTCTCAGTCGAGTCCAGCTCTTTGTGACTCCATGGACTGCAGCACACCAGGCTTCCCTGTCCCTCACTAATTATTAAAGAAATGCAAATCAAATCTGTAAAGAAGTACCACCTGTCACCGGTCAGAATGGCCACTATTAAAAAGTCTACAAATAACAAATGCTGGATGGTATATGGGGAAAAGGGAAACTTCCGACACTTGGTGGGAATGTAAGTCGGTGCAGACACTGTGGAAAAACTGTATGGAGGCTCCTCAAAAAACTAAAAATAGAGAAAACATATGATCCAACAATCTTATTCCTAGGTATACAGCCAGACAGAACTGTAATTCAAAAAGACACACGCATCTCTATGTTCATAGCAGCACTATTCACAAAGCCAAGACATGGAATCAACCTAAATGTCTGTTGAGAAATGAATGGATAAAGAAGGTGTGGTACATATATACAATGTGGTACATATATACTACTCAGCCATAAAAAAGAATGAAATAATGTCATTTGCAGCAACATGGATGCAACTAGAGATTAGCATCCTAAAGTGAAGTCAGAAGAAGGACAAACACTATATGACATCACTTATGTGCGGAATCTAAAACGTGTCACAAATGAACCTATCTGTGAAACAGAAACAGAGTCGCAGACACAGAGAACAGACTGTTGGTTGCCAAGGGAGGGGGTGTGAGGGGTGGACTGGGAGGTTGGCGTTAGCAAATGTAAGCTTTTTTATATATAGGATGGATAAACAACAAGGTCCTGCTATATAGCACAGGGAACTATTGCCGGGGTCCAGCCCCAGTGGATCCAGGGTAACTCGAAGCGGGGACAGAGTTGGCAAGAAAAATCTTACTTAGAAATATAAAGAGAGATTAGGAAGAATAGTGTAGTAGGAAAATTAGTGGAGAAAAGAGGCTGAATAACTTGGTTTACGTGGAAAACCAATAAAGTTCCAAGACAATGAACTTGCACTGTCTACGCAGGCCACCGGCGCCCACTTGAATAGTGGAGGGTTCCCCGCCTTGGGCTCCCTCTCGCATGGGTCTTAGAAGCCAGGGCAAATAAGTAGACACGGTGAGCCACCACGCTCCAGATGGGAATTCAGCCAGAAAAGGGAGAAAAGAACGACATGGGGGAGCCAAGCATCGGTGCCAGACCCAAGACCCACAACTTTATTTTCAAAAGTAGCTTATATACCCCAAGTTGTACATAAAAAAATAATGGAATATGCAGAGTTATGCGGGGGCAGCAGTCCTGACCCTTATTGAGACCAGGCTTTCTTTTTGCATACCTTCCCGTATACAAAAGGTCTCAGGTGGTTTACATTATCTTCTGGCCAAGAGGCCTGTTAACATTTTTATGGCTCTCTTCCTAGATAAATGTCTATCAACCAGAAAACTCTTTTTCCCATGAAGTGTTTTTTCTTTAATTTGCATCACCCTCAAAGTACTAAATAAAGTTACACTCCTGTAGAGCAAAGGTGCAGTGGGTTATAACAAAGAAAGTACTTAACTCAAAGATCTAATGTTGCTAATACCAGGGCTACTACCTGTTTTTTCTATATACCAACTATATCTACAGATAAAGGATATGAAAATTTGGCAGCAAGTATTGGCTCAACAAATGAAACCCTTAATCAGTCCTATTCTAAATGATTTTGATTCCTCGGAAGCCCCTACATTCCTAGGATGTTTTAAGCTTCCTGTGCCTCTCGCGGTCAGGAGGCCGCAAACAATCACATGTGCAGCTGTAAGAGTCTGGCAGGCAGGCTAGAAAGCCATCAGAGGGGTTTTTGGATTGAAACACTCTTATTATGCCCAGGAGACTTATTATCTAAAAGCTCTAAATTAACTTTTTCCAGAAAAAGGTGGGGGGCGGGGGACAGCTCCCTGTTAATGTCAGAAGAGCAGGTGGAAAGCATAACACAGTAAAGCAGGCAGACTCTGGTTTTGGGGGGTAGATGCTCAGGAACAGGGTGTCTCCTGAGGCTTGATCCCGCCTTTGCGTATGCCGAGCCTCCTTCCTCATGACCTTTGCCATAGGTGGAGTTCCTCACGCTGGCTCCCAGCAAACTATCAATATCCTGTGATAAACCATAATGGAAACGAATATGAAAAAGAATATATATGATATATGGAATCTAGAAAGATGGTAACGATAACCCTGTATGCGAGACAGCAAAAGAGACACAAATGTATAGAACAATCTTATGGACTCTGTGGGAGAGGGTGAGGGTGGGATGACTTGGGAGAATGGCATTGAAACATGTATAATATCATATGTGAAATGAATCACCAGTCCAGGTTCGATACAGGATGCTTGGGGCTGGTGCACAGGGATGACCCAGAGGGATGGTACGGGGAGGGAGGTGGAAGGGGGGTTCAGGATGAGGAACACGTGTACACCCGTGGAGGATTCATGTTGACATATGGCAAAACCAATACAATATTGTAATTAGCCTCCAATTAAAATAAATAAATTTATATTAAAAAAACATTGATAGAAAAAGAAAAAGAATATATATGTATAACTGAGTCACTGTGCTGTATAGCAGAAATTAATACATTATAAATCAACTATTCTTCAATTTAAAAAAAAAGACTGCAGGAAGATACCAGAGTTGGTGAAGTGATGGCTGTGAACCTATGAATGGGGGCAAAGTTGAGGGCAAGGGAGAGGGGTGTACTGCGTGTAAAATATGTCTGTGCTGAAGGCATCTGTATTTTAATGTTTGTCTGCCGTCTTCTGCTTAGTGAAGTCCTAGAAGACAGATTCATCATCATATTTTTTTCTCAGAGCATCCAGTGCCCCACAAGCAATCCTTCCTTTCCATCTGCATCATGAGCTGTGGGGTCAGAAAACCAGGATGCAGTCAGGCCAGCACAGATTAAGTGCCAGCTGACTTCTTCTCCCTTGTGTGGTGGGTTCAAGTCCTGATTCTATTGCAACCTGGTAGAGCAACAGAAGGGGCTTCCCAGGTGGCACTAGTGGTGAAGAACCCACCTGCCAATGCAGGAGACATAAGAGACACGGGTTCAATCCCTGGGTCGGAAAGATCCCCCAGAGAAGGAAATGGCAGCCCACTCCAGTATTCTTGCCTGGAGCATCTCATGGACAGAAGAGCCTGGCGGGTTACAGCCCATAGGATCACAAAGAGTCATACACGACTGAAGCAACTTAGCACGCACATACAGAGCCACAGAAATCTGCCCGTGATAAAGCAGTTGCTTTTTGAAATGCACTTATTGTGCTAAGCATTTTACACAAATTATATCTTTTCATTCTCATAGCAAGACTATAAGGTAGATATGGTCATTTTTATTTTAGAGATGAGGAGCCAGAGGCACAAAGAGTTTAAATAACTTGCCCCAGTTCACACAGCTGATAAGTGGTGCTTTCAGACCATGAATCCAGGTGGGTCTCTCATAATACTATGCTATACAATACTGCTTGCCCATGCCATCTGTTTCACAGATGAAATTTTAAAAGAGATTATTCACTTGTTAGATTGGCAAGGACTAGGAAGCTGAGTGATGTCCAGGGAGGGGAGGGCCTGAGAACAGTGTGCTTTGCTCGCCCTTGTAGATAAGATGATGGATCTCTACTCCTCCATTCCTAAGTCACAATTTGCTCAGGTAGCCTCCTCTCTCCAGCTCCAGAATGGAATCCAAGTATTTCAAGCCATTATTTTCCAAACTGTCAACATGCAGTTTGCTTGTTGATTCCCAACCAGTGTCTTTCGAAAAAATGAAGTTGAGTAAAAACAGTGTATATTGTACCTTTCAACTGGGGTTCTGGTTTGTGTGAGAAGATAAATATCTTTCTCTTAAAGCCAGTTTGTATTGGGGATTGTTGTTCCTTTGCAGCTGAAAGCATCCTGGATGATTCACTGAAGGTGTGAACAGTGCAATATTTCTGGAGGGCCATCTGACTACAAGTGTCAAAAATTTCAGTAAACATACTCAGCAATACCACTTCCAGGAATATGTCTCAAAGAAGGAATGTGCCATTTTGTTTGTATGTGCCATTTAAAAGGATGTTCACGGAATCAATATTTTTAATAGAAAGAAACAGGACTAAATAACTGTCAATAAAGATGATATAAAATATGTTGTATTCCCAATTCTAGGGCTTCCCAGGTGGTTCAGTGGTAAAGAATCCACCTGCTAATGCAGGAGACACAGGAGACTCAGATTCAATTCCTGGGTCAGGAAGACCCCCTGGAGGAGGAAATGGCAACCCATTCTGGTATTCTTGCCTGGTGAACCCCTTGGACAGAGGAGCCAGGCAGGCTACAGTCCATGGGGTCACAAAGAGTTGGACACGACTGAGTGACTGGACATGAGCACAAATACAAGCTGGATTCTATGCCAGAGAAAGGTATGCATCCAGTAATGGATGAGATTTATAAGTCAGCAAACTGTCCACACTGTCTTAGGATAAATGACACAAGCAGGAAATTATTTGAGCACTGAGTTAAAAAGTTAAGACCGTTTGTTTGGAGCGATTTTTGATAGAGACAAATATCATCACTAGATGCTGACACCATTGGATAAAGGATGGTGCAGAACGATGTGCCGTGTTCTCAGAGGATCACCTAAGGTTCTTTATTGACTACAAGGCTTGGGGGGACTTTATATCAGAGAGATCTGCAGATGCCACCGTAACCAAGCGATCAGACTTTGCAGTCCCAACAACGAGACACTGTGAGCCTCCTGACACGAGGTGTAAACTACCACCCAGGTCATATCCTTGTCAGAAAGATTAAGCCAGATCTACTCAAAAGGAAACAAATTCAGACTGTAGAGCCTTCAACAAGACAACTGGCTTGGACTCTTCAAAAACGTTTGTGTCTGGGAATTCCCTGGTGGCCCAATGGTCAAGACTCCAATTTTCCACCACTGGGGCCCAGGTTTGATCCCTGGTTGGGGAAATAAGATTCTGCATGTCACACAGTGTGCCAGCAACAACAACAAAAATGTCAGTATCACAAGAGGAAAAAAAATGACAAGAGAGAAATATTCTAGAACTGTACTGTCCAATAGAAATGTAATGTGAGCTATATATGCAAGTTAAAAATTTTAAATAGCCACAGGTAAAACTACTTTTAATAATGTATTTTTAGCCCAATACATTCAATGTATTATTATTTCAATATGCAATCAATATGCAGAATTACTGATGAAATAATGTACATTTTTTGTGTGTGTGCTAAGGCTTAAATACACTCAATTTGGGCCAGCCATATTTCAAGGGCTCAAGAGCCATATACAGTGCTTGCTTTGGCAGTGCATAGACTAAAACTGGAATGATACAGAGAAGATTAGCATGGCCCCTGTGGAAGGATGACATGCAAATTTGTGAAGTAGTCCACATTTTTCTGACATATATACACCACTGTATATAAAACAGATAACTAATAAGAACCTGCTGTATAGCACAGAGAACTCCACTCAATAGTTTGTAATAGCCTATTTAGGAAAAGAATCTAAAAAAAATAAAGAGTGGTTGTTGTATATGTGTAACTGAATCACTGTATTGTACACTGGAAGCTAACACAACATTATAAATCAACTATACTCCAAAAATGTTTTTTTGAAAAACAGTCACATACAACTGTGGACTTCTGTATTGAATGGCATAGCTCTAGAGTAAAGAAGGCTGGGGGTCCAGTGGTTAAGACTTTGCCTTCCAGTGCAGAGAGTGCAGGTTCGATCTCTGGTCAGAGAACTAAGATCCCACATACCATATGCCTCGTGGTCAAAAAAACAAAACATAAAACAGAAGCAATATTGTAACAAACTCAATAAAGACTTTAAAAATGGTCCACATCAAAATAAAATAAAAGAAAGATGACTAAAGAGACAGTCACCAAAAGAAATGTGGGATCCTGTATTGGAACTGCGTGTCTAATTGGAGAAAGTGTAGACTGTATATACGATACTAGTATTTTATGTATGGTAAAGTTCTTGGTAAAAATAGTAGTTAGTTATATAAAGTATATGTGTGTGTTCAGTCGCTCAGTTGTGTCTGGCTTTTTGCTACCCTATGGATTGTAGCCCGCCAGGCTCCTCTGTCCATGGGATTTCCCAAGCAAGAATACTAGAGTGTATTGCCATACCCTCCTCCAGGGGATGTTTCCAATCCAGGATCCAACTTGTGTCTCCTGCGTCTCCAGCACTGCACGCGGATTCTTTACCGCTGAAAGAATGATGCTATTCTCAGGAGATATATGCTAAAGTAATTGAGTGTCAAGTATAATGCTTGCAACTTACTTTTAAATGGTTTGACAGTGGTGCTAAGTCGATAAATAGAGATTGAAATAGATACAGATATACAGAAGAAGGGCGCAAATACTAACAACTGGTGAATCTAGGGAAAGAATATTCAGATATTTATTGTACTGTTTTTTTCCAAACTTTTTTACAGTTTGATAGGCCTGAGAGAAAAAATAGATTATGATAATGATAATGACATTTTAGATTCTTTATAGTTTACAGCATGTTTTCATATATATTATGAATTTAATCCTTTCAAAGTTTATGAAGCTAGATATCTGGCATGGTTGACCTTTGTTTTATAGTAAAAAAAAAAAAAAATTTCTTTGGTGCCCAAACACGTGCCAGGCATGACACATACATTTTCTCTTTTAATTTTTCAAAGGACTCCCAGAGGCAGATGGGGTCTCCCATTCATAATACCTGACATCTGGGGCTTTGGTAGGTCAGGGGATTGCCAGGGTCACAATCTGGGCAAGCTCCAGAGGTAGGGTTTAAATGCATCTCTGTCCCTCTCTGGGGACTGAGCTCTTTCTTTTCTTGCCTTCTGTTTGTAAGTCCTGTTTCACAAATGTAGAATGGGAAGCCCAGAGAAGTTAAGTAACTTTTTTAAAGTCACACAGCTACCAAGGGGCAAAAGCAAAAGTCAAACCCAGCCTTCACTCTGTCTCCAATTCCACAGCTCTTTTTTCACAGCAGCCAAACCAGTGGAATGGCCCACCCCTCCAGTGAATGCCCTGAAGTCAGTCTGGGCTCTAATGGGGTGGCTCATGTGAGAAGAAATCTTGGAGAAAGGGCCCTTGGCACAGGAAATTGGTTGAGTTGTTGAAGTGGTGCCAAAGAAAGGCCCGCGATCTAAGAGCAGGCGTGGCTGCAGAGAAGCTTTGTAAAAATAAGAGCATGACTGCGCTAAGTCATCTGATGCTCTGATTAAGAAGCATGAGTTGCCACACCATGTGATGGGGTGGCCATAAGCTCCAGCCCTGGAGACATGACCTGGCACAGATTCCATTACTGGAGCACCAGGGTGGTATTCAGGCAGGGTTATGTATGGGGGGAGTGCAGTGAGGGGAGCAAGTCAGGACTACAGTCTCACAACTGTGCTGTACTTTTATAAAAGTAAATATGAATACTTTTCCATATTCAATGAAATTTCATTTAAATTTTTAAATGAAAACTAAATTTTTCATTTGATTTTAATGATCTGATTAAAAGACTGAGTGCTTTACTGAAAGTCACAGGTTGGAGAACAATGAAGTCATTTGTCCAAAAACTCAAATAAGAAAATAGCCATCACAACAGGAATCTGAGGGGACTGTGCATTTTACATCAGAACAGGCTCAGGGCAGTGAGGTCTTCTAAAGGGTGACCATCCCTTCAAGGACCACCTCGTCCTTCCCACTGAGTAGGAGACTCCAGCAGGGGCTCACCAGGGGGCTGTGAGGCTGAGAAGGTCATCCTGTTACTGAGTCCAAGCTCATTCTGCTCGCCTCATGACAGGCTGATAAACTGAGAAATGAGTTGTTGGGGCAAGGAACTTTATTCAGAAAGCCTGCAGATGGAGAAAATGGTAGACTCATCCCCAAGAACCATCTTGCCTGGGTTAGAATTCAGGCTCCTTTTATACCAAAAGGAGAGGGAGTAAAGTGAAACATTTCCTGGTTCTTGTCTGTCTCTGGAGGGAATGTGTTAATTTCTTCCTCCCTGTAGTCATTCACAGGTGGGCTTGGTCAAGTTGTTTCTTGTGAGATAAACAAAGGTATTTTATCTTAACACTCATTACCTGGGAAGCAGGGTTCCCATAGATGGGCTGCTGCTGCTGCTGCTAAGTCGCTTCAGTCATGTCTGACTCTGTGCGACCCCATGGACTGCAGCCTACCAGACTCCTCTGTCCATGGGATTTTCCAGGCAAGAACACTGGAGTGGGTTGCCATTGCCTTCTCCGGCCAGAGATGGGCAATTGTATATAATTTAAGCTTATAGGCAACATCCCTTTAGAGATTACCTTGTAATAGAATACAAAGTTCTCTGTTACATTCTGAGCGCAGATCTTGAACTAGAAATCACTACCTGAACTGCTGGAGGGAACTGACTGGCTGTCCTAGCAGAGTCCTGGATCTTCCCAGGCTCAGCCTTCTAAGAGAGCGTGCGTCCTCAGGGAAGCCTGGAACGCACCGCGAGACCCTCACCCTGACTGTGGCATAGCCTAGACTGAGAGGCATGATGGCCTCGTTCCTTTCTTCAATTTTATTGACATATAGTTGATTTACAATGTTCTGTTAATTTCTGCTGCACAGCAAAGTGACTCAGTTATACATATATGTGTATATATATACATTCATTTTCGTATTCTTTTCCATTATAATTCATCACAAAGTATTGAATATACTTTCCTGTGCTATGCAGTACGGCCTTGCTGTTTGAGCATGCCCACCAGTAGATACCAGGCCCCAGTAGGGTAGACCTGCTGGCAGAAATCAAGGCTAGCAGCCAAGGTCTATCATTCAGATATCCCACGTGGGTGTGACTGCTGAGTTAATAAATTCTGCAGAACTCCGTCTTCATCCTGAATTGGCCTTGTTATACGGTCAACTTCACCTGAGACTTTCATCCAAACTCATTTGAAAGGGATATGACATGAGGGCTACAAAGACCGGCAGCAAAGGGCTTATACTGAGACCCTTCCAAAGCGACCTCCAGACTGACCACCAGCACGTCTTCCCTGTTGTTCAGTTCGAATCCCCATTGTTTTTTAATCCAAATCTCTGCCCTGCCAAGCACTAGGAAAAGCGGGTCTTACCCAGTTAAGAGCTGACACAAAGGGGTCTCTACCTGTGGCCTGGTGGCTCTGCAGCCTAGAAGGGCTCACACTGTCCTGGGTCCCCCAAGTTCCCACTGAGCCCCAAGGTTGGGGACCAGACCCCAGAGCTGGAAGAAACTTGTGTGGCTCAGAGTCAGAGCAGAATCCTCTGTGCTGGAAAAGACTTCGCACTGACCACAGCATCTTGTGACTCACAGTACCAAACGCTGCTCCTAGCTGGAGGAAATGATGACACTTCCAGCCCTTAGAGGGGATATGTGGTCGCTGTAATCAGACTAATACCCTGTTCTGTTTCAGTGACACAGGGTCACATTTTCCTTTGAACTGAGAAAATTCACATCAGGCATAATCATACCACCTCCCTCCTTCTCGTTCCCATTCTCTGTCTCTTCCCGCCACCACACGTTCTTTTACCCTTTCCTCTGTTTACAGGGATGTGAAATTCACATAACACACAATGGACCATTTTAAAGGGTATGACCCCGCGGCATTTCATGCATTCAGAACTGTGCAACCTTCATCTCTCTCTAGTTTCAAACCTTTTCATCACCCTGAGGGCTCCACAGGGAGGAAGGGGTCATTCTTGTTTCCACTTCTCCAAGGCCCTGGCAGCAGCAACTAATATGCATTCTATCTTTATAGATTTGCTTATTCTGGACATTTCATATAAAAGGAAGCACACAGCATTGCAGGGGCCCCCGAACTCTGAGATCTAATGCTTGATGACCTGCGGTAGAGCTGATGTAATAATAATAGAAATAAGGCTTACACACAATAAATGTAATATACTTGAATTATCCTGAAACAATTCCCACCCCTGATCCAGGAAAAAATTATCTTCTATGAGACTGGTCCCTGGTGCCAAAAATTTGGGGACCCATATTGAATACGGGACCCTCTGGTCTGGTATCTTCCACTTAACATTCTGTTTTCAAGGTTCATCCAAGCCATTGCACGTGACAGCACTTCATTCCTTTCTATGACTGAATAGTGTTCCACTGTGTGGATATGTCACAATTTGTTTATCTAGTCATCTACAGATGGGCATTTGGGTGGTTTCCACCTCTTGCCTATTATGAATAATGCTTCTGTAAACATTCATGCACAAGTGTCTCTGTAGACATGTTTTCATTTCTCTGGAGTGTACACCTAGAATTTTAAGAAACCATCAAATGTTTTTCCAAAGCAGCTGCACCGGCTTGCATTCCCACCAGCAGAGGAGGGTAACACTTTCTTTCATCCGATGAAACAAAACAAAATCAAAACAATTGGCTCATCGTAGAATACTGAGTCTGCTGAGGACACTTAAATAACCAACCATCTTTTGCAACAGTGATTCACCAAGTGTGGAAAGGTGAGCTTGAAACAAACCCGCCCAGCTGGGTCCCCAGCTTTCCCTGAAGGGCAGAATGAGCTCTTTGAGCAGGGAGAGGCTTCACTGAAGGTTTTCTCGCCTGTGCTGGCTCCCCAGCTGCTCTTCTCATTCAATTCTGGCCCATCAGCAGGTCAGCTTGGCCGGATACCCACTGAGCACAGAACACTGACCAGGCCAGCTGGGCGAAAGATGCACAGAAAAAGATGCCAGGGGTATTCAAGGAGCATACGATAATCCAGGCAAGTCTGAACAGACAAGACAAGGGATGGCATTTTAGAGCTGGAAAGGATTGTGGGGTCTCAACTCAAAATCAGGCACAAGGTTGGAGCTGAGGGAACAGAACCCCCAGGTTCATGGACTCACACCTGGCCAGTCAGCAGCAGGACATGAGAAGTCAGGCCCTCCGTGGTGAGAGGAGCCCTCATCTACTTTGCTGGGATTCCTGGGTTGGTCCCATGAGGCAAGCTGAGGGGCTGGGGAAACATAGATCCTTCAGTCCTGCTCTGCTCAGACCAACCGGAACCAACTCTCTCGGAAGATCTGATCAGGAAGTTTGGGGAACCTGCCGCCAACTGTAAACAAAATGATAAAGCTGATTTAACAGCACCAAAAGTGCCTAGTCTTGATTTTTAATGTTGATATGGCCTTACATTTGAGTGAAAAATTGGAAGTCAGCATGTTTACTTGATACGTGGTTTCTGTTGGAGCTTGCCTTAGGCTCTGATGGTCTGATGGTTTAGATAGGCAATCTATGGCACGCATCTGTCACACCCACCCACCAACACCCCTACACACACACACACACACACACACACACACACAGAATGGATGGAGGGTTGCCCCACCTCTTTTAACCCAGATTATAGCAACTAAACTCACTGTTCTGTAACTTGCTTCGAAAACAAAACTAAATCCCTTATCTAATCTGATAATAGTTATTAAGAAAAAGCCTGTGAAGTAGGTATTTTTAAAATCCTGACTTCACAGATGAAGAAACCAAGATTCTATGGGTCTCAGCTACTTGCTTAAAGTCATGAAACCAGTGATGGGCTAAATTCTGTTCCCATGAAAGGTTATGTTGGTGTCCTAACCCCCCATAGCTTAGAAGGTGATCTTATTTGGAGATAGGATCTTTATAGAAGCAATCAAGTTAAAATGAAGTCATTAGGATCTTATAAAGTGGGAAATTTAGACACAGACACCCACAAGGGGAGAACCTCATAGGAAGATGAAGGCAGAGAGCAGGGTGAGAAAGAACACTGGATTGCCACCCACCAAAAGCTGAGGGAGAGGACTGAAACAGAGTCTCCCGTACAACCTAGGAGACGACCCTGAAAACTCCTTGATCTTGGACTTCCAACCCTCAGAACGGTGAGACAATATGTTTCTACTGTCTTAAGTCAGCCAGGCTCTGGTCCTTTGTATGGCAGCTGCAGCCAACTAATACACCAGCCAAACTAAGAACCAAACCCAGGTCTGTCAATACCTAATTAGAGTGTGCATGACCAGCTCAAGGAGCCTGGAGTATAGTGGGGGACAGATGTGAGCAAAAACACATGGCAGTTCTCTGACAGCTCTGCGCAAAGACCAGAGGAGCACAGAGTAGGAGTGTGGGGGATGGGAGGCAGGGGCTTTAGAGGCAATTTCCAGCAGGTGGAGTCTGGATGTGACCGTGTGCTCAAGTCAGTTCCAGGGTTGTAATCTAGAATGCTGTACAGCAAGTACATGCAGAGGGCTCATAGAGCTTGCAACCCGCGCCCCCAACACACACACACAGAGGTGTGAACAGTACCATGGACAGTGGAAAGAGATGCCCCCCCCCCCAGGAGGCAAACACAGAGTCCTTGCTCCATTCCATCTCTTGGACAAGTCATATAGTCTCCAAGGCCTTGGTTATTCCAGCTATAAATTCGAGAACATCATATCTTCCTACCCTAAAGGACCAGACTCCCATTTAAGGTCCATTTATGAGGTTTATGTCTGGGAGAGGGTGGCCTCCTGTGAGGGCAGTGGCTCCCAACCTTGGCTCAGCCTGGGACACTTTTGAACTATCCAGATTCCAGAGAGCTGCCGTATTGGAAAACGGCATGGCAGCCCACTCCAGTATTCTTGCCTGGAGAATCCCATGGACAGAGGAGCCTGGCAGGCTACAGTTCATAGGGTCGCAAAGAGTTGGACACAACTGAGCCGCTAACACTTACGTACTTACCAGAGCATATCTGTGTGTGCTGAATTGCTTCAGTGTGCTGAGTGCACACAGGTATACGTATACATACACATGCACACACACCTCGCTCAGTTGAAGGTGTACACAGGTATACGTATA
>NW_024070190.1:6619594-6780934 GCF_014754425.2 Oryx dammah | reverse complement strand
GGTATACGTATACATACACGTGCACACACACCTCGCTCAGTTGAAGGGCCATGCTACAAAGGAGTCACGGGCAGGGCTGGGTAGACCGTGAGAGTTCTGCTGGGGTGAGTGGGGGCCACAACTGCAGAAGCCACACCCAGCACATGAGTGAAAATAGACATTGCTGTGCCTGAGTTGGGGAAAATTCAGGGCATAGGGATGCTAGCAGTGTGAGGGGTGCACATTAAAAAAAAAAATCTTGAGAAAAAAAGCAGCTCCCTGCTCTTACTGTCTTGAAATTCTCAGTTTTCCACCAAGGAGACCCTGAATTCTTATTTCGCACTGGTCACATAAAAGCAGAGCCCAGTGAAAGGTGTTTAGGAAGACTTTTGTCACCATGAAATGACATGCCAGGCCTGGTGGCTACTTGGGAGGAGTTACGGGGTCAGAGAAGAGGGTCTGATGAGGAACTGTGAACAGGCCGATCTGAGTCGGGGTCTGAGAGACCCGAGACAGCTGAATGGGGAGACTGGATATTTGTGGGTAGTGACAAGGGGAATGTTGACCTAGGAGCCTGAAGTGCCTGCTAAATCGCTTCAGTTGTGTTTGACTCTATGTGACCTTATAAACTATAGCCTGCCAGGCCTCTCTGTCCAGTGGGATTCTCCAGGCAAGAATACTAGAGTGGGTTGCCATGCCCTCTTCGAGGGGATCTTCCCAACTCAGGGATCAAACCCACATGTCTTTGCATCTCCTGCATTATCAGGCAGGTTCTTACCACTAGCGCCACCTGGGAAGCCTGGGCTCACGAGGTGCTGCTGCTGCTGCTGCTGCTAAGTCACTTCAGTCGTGTCCAACTCTGTGTGACCCCATAGACGGCAGCCCACCAGGCTCCCCATCCCTGGGATTCTCCAGGCAAGAACACTGGAGTGGGTTGCCATTTCCTTCTCCAATGCATGAAAGTGAAAAGTGAAAGTGAAGTCTCTCAGTCGTGTCCGACTCTTCGAGAGCCCATGGACTGCAGCCCACGAGGCTCCTCCGTCCATGGGATTTTCCAGGCAAGAGCACTGGAGTGGGGTGCCATTGCCTTCTCCGATGCATGAAAGTGAAAAGTGAAAGGGAAGTCGCTCAGTCGTGTCCGACTCTTCGCGACCCCATGGACTGCAGCCTACCAGGCTCCTCTGTCCATGGGATTTTCCAGGCAAGAGCACTGGAGTGGGGTGCCATTGCCTTCTCCGATGTCCCAAGGCTTAAAGAAATGAACACTCTACTGACATGTAGGAGTTACAGGCAAGTAGAGTTGGGGCTCAATAAAAAGGATATTAAACTAAAGTCCAAAACATTTCTGTATAAATAGAAATAGCTGACTGATATCAAGGGGAGCAGAGCTGAGCTGGGTAGTGAATTTATCCTAAGTCATTTAAGTGACTTAAGATATTGGGTTTCCCTCATAGCTCAGTAGGTAAAGAACCCGCCTGCAATGCTGGAGACCTCAGTTTGATTCCTGGATCAGGAAGATCTGCCGGAGAAGGGATAGGCTACCCACTCCAATATTCGTGGACTTCCCTTGTGGCTCAGCTGGTAAAGAATCTGCCTGCAATGTGGGAGACCTGGGTTCGATTCCTAGGTTGGGAAGATCCCCTAGAGAAAGGAAAGTCCACCCACTCCAGTATTCTGGCCTGGAGAATTCCACGGACTGTGTCCATTGGGGTCGCAGGGTCAGAAACAGCTGAGCGACTTTCCCTTTCACTTTTCGTTCAAGTGGAAAAAACAACAACAACAACTAAGAGGTGAACAGAGGCTGTAACCTCTGGAGGGTTTGACCTTGAAGTGTCAGACAGAGGAAGTCAGGTTCAAATATCAAGTCCCAGGGGGTCAAGGCAGGTCAAGTCAAAGCAGCCCTGAAACCAAGTAGGAAAACCCAGAGCTGGAAGCCAATTCAAGCCTGGAGCAGAGCAGGATCCAAGGCAGAAGGTCCCAGGCACTTGCTGTGTGCAAATGTGCCATGCGGGGCTGGTGGGTGAGAGAAGCTTACATGTCCTGGCAGAATGGCTACATACTTTGTGACCAGTGTGAAATAAGAATTCAGGGTCTCCTTGGTGAAAAACCGAGAATTTCAAGACAGCAAGAGCAGGGACCTGCTTTTTTTTTTTTTTCTCAAGATTTTTTTTTTTTTAATTTGCACCATTTTTAAAATCTTTATTGAATTTGTCACAATATTGCTTCTGTTTTATGTCTTTGTCTTTTGGCCTTGAGTGAGGCATGTGGGATCTTGGCTCCCCAGCAGGGATCAAGCCCGCATCCCCTGCATTGGAAGGCGAAGTCTTAACCACTGGACCCCTGCAGGGCCCTTCCAAGTGTGGGTCCCAAGCAACTCTACAGGTCGCTCGCCTGTGAACCTAATCCTGGCGATGGGTTTGGTGGGGAAGGAAGGCAGTGAGCTCCTGGCTGTGTGTGTTACAGCGGAATCTGGTAGGCCCACAGTGGTCATGCCTGTGCTGGATGAAACAGCCCAGATAAAGCCATCCTGATGCTATGAGTCATTCATTCTATCAGCTAAAAGCACCCTGGGAGTTGGTAGACCATGTCACATGGTCCAGAATAATCAGTAAAAAAAAACAAAGCCAAGGTCCCTCAAGGCTCACTTCTAACAATCCAATCACAGGCCCTCCCCTGTATCATATTCTGCAGCCTATCCCAGCCAAAGACTACAACTTGGCTGTAATTGAAACAGGAGAGCAAGAACAGTAGCAGTGGTACAAATAGTCCTGGGCAGGTAGGGTTCAGCTGACCACATTCACGACTTTCCTAAGGTTTCCAATACATTCTTGGTACCAGAGATCACAGGCCCTTCATCTCTTTAGAAAGGTCTATTTCCTTTATGTCATGCACAGTGATGCTGAAAGGTAGGAAGAGGAAGGGTGATAGCGTGGTAACTGGATTCACGCTCTGATGTTGTAACACTCTTGCCTGAGAATAGATCATGGGGAAAAGTACATTCAATCTCCAATGAAACTCAAGAATCTAAGCAAACTGCTGTCCCTTCTCCTTCTGGCAGAAAAAAGATGAGCTGCAATGTTGAGGTTAGCAGCCTGCAGATCTACCTTAGAGGTCACACTTAGAAGTCAATCTTTTATCCATATAGGTATACACACACATTCTCCAGGCAAGAATACCAGAGTGGGTTGCCATTCCCTTCTCCAGGGGATTTTCCCGACCCAGGGATCAAACTTGGGTCTCTCGCATTGCAGGCAGATTCTTTACTGTCTGAACCACCTGGGAAGCCCATATTGATAAATATATACATATAATATATTGCAGGCTTCCCAGGGGCACTAGTGGTAAAAGAACCTGCCTGCCAATACAGGAGACATAAGAGACGTGGGTTCAATCCCTGGATCGGGAAGATCCCCTGAAGGAGGGCAAAGCAATGCACTCCGGTATTCTTGCCTGGAGAATCCCATGGACAGAGGAGCCTGGTGGGCTACAGTCCATAGGGTCACAGTTGGATACGACTGAAGTGACTTAGCATGCATGCATAGATGCTGTAAATCCAGTTCTGAGAAAGCTATCACCTATATGGGGAAATGTATGGATGTGAGAGTCGGACTGTGAAGAAAGCTGAGCACTGAAGAATTGATGCTTCTGAACTGTGGTGTTGGAGAAGACTCTTGCGAGTCCCTTGGACTGCAAGGAGATCCAACCAGTCCATTCTAAAGGAGATCAGTCCTGGGTGTTCATTGGAAGGACTGATGCTGAGGCCGAAACTCCAGTACTTTGGCCACCTCGTGCAAAGAGTTGACTCACTGGAAAAGACTTTGATGCTGGGAGGGATTGGGGGCAGGAGGAGAAGGGGACAACAGAGGATGAGATGGTTGGATGGCATCACCGACTCGATGGACATGAGTTTGGGTGAACTCTGGGAGTTGGTGATGGACAGGGAGGCCTGGCGTGCTGCAGTTCATTGGGTCACAAAGAGTCGGACACGCCTGAGAGACTGAACTGAACTGATATGGGGAAAATTGATTTCTCCCATGTCTGCCAGTGGCTGGGGTTGAAATTACGTACTGCAAGTGTCAAGCTCTCTCCTTCCCACCTAGACTTGCCAAGCCATGTGGTTTGCAAAGCACGTTTCTTCCTCATGCAAAGAACCAGGAACTCAGAGGTTAGATAGAAGACCACCAACCGGTTAAAAAAAAAATAAAAAGAAAGAAAAAAAACACCCCAAAAGATTTTCAAAACATAGCTGTCTTGAAGCTGTGCACAGACAGAGCTGCAACTTAGTTTTATTTATACTCTAGCGGTATTTTGACTCCAGAATAAAGGTTGGGTGTTTTCACAGTCTACTTTCTGCATAGGTCTGATGATGCCTGAGGTTTAGAGAAATCAGACACTGAAACAAACAGGTGGAGAATGTGAAAGGGATCATGCAAGTGTTTCCTCGGATTAAATAGAAGGTTACTCCACAGGTAGTAGCGCTAATGGTTCATATTGATATAGCATCACTATTTCAGGCCATTTACTATTTTACTTTAACGATGTGTCAAAGATGTCAATGTGTATAGAAGAAAGAGTGGGAAAATTGCACACACATTTATTTTACTTCTTCACACCAATTGGACATCATTTGTATCTGGTCCTTGCGACCAAATACAGGTGCTACTAAATACAGGTCTGTTGTAGACCAAATACAGGTCTACAGGTGCTACTCTTTACCAAGGAAGAGGGGCTGAAGTTACAGTTATTTTAGGAGAAAATTTGTGTTCTGGGTAAGTCTTGAAAAACAAAGCTTACAAAGTCATGTATAACTACATGCTTAAAATGATGGTAGAGTAAGGGAAAAATCAAGATAGAAAAAATATTAAAATATATTAAACTGAACTATTATTTTTCCTGAAAAGTAGGCTAATGTTTTCATTTCTCTCTTCGACTCTAAACCCTATGAAGGCAGGGAGGTTGCAATGTCTGTGAGGTGCTAACTGCCGCTTGCAAAATGGGACCCTATTCTCTAAGAGTGACCTCCAAAGGGACAGAAGAATAAATTAATGATGGGGTGGTGAACAAGTGTTGGAGCAATAGAGCGCTGATAATTGCACATCATGAAAGTACTTAATGCCACTGAACTGTATGCTTTCAAATGGTTAGAGTGGTAGTCTATGTGTGTATTTAAACTTCAGAAATGAAAATGAATAAAAAGCTCAAAGCTTCCCTGGTCCATTGTCAGATGAGTCCATACCATAGTTCAGACAGAAAAATGTCATGAGTCAAGTCACATCTACTCAAGGAGAAGGAACCCCGTATACATCGTGGTGAGCCTGTCAGACTGACATTATGTCTGACATCACATTGGAATAAAAAAACAACAACTAGACATTATCAAAAGGAAATCCCCTAGACTGGCAAAAGCGTCTCTAGGGGTTGGCGAATTGTGGTCCCCATGTCGAATCCAGCCCCACTGCATGTTTTTGTGTCTTGTGGGAGCTAATAATGGTTTTCATTATTTTCCAATGGTTGAGGAAAAAATCAACAGGAGAATACTGTTTTGTGACACGTGATCACAATAGGAATTGACTTTTCAGTGCCCCTAAGTAAACCTTGACTGGAACACGCCTTCTCCCCATTCCTTTAGGTATCATCCATGGCGCTTTAGAGCTATAATGGCAGATTTCAGTAACAGCAATGGACACCCTATGACCTGTCTAGCCAAAAGTATTTCCTATGTGACTCCTTATTTAAGCAGTTTGCTGGCCCTTGCTCTGGAGAGTGGACACTACTGGTGGAAGAAAGCTGGCCCCCACCTGCCCCTGCTCCAACATACCCTCACCCACATTGTTTTTTTAGATTTTTTTTGAAGTATAGTTAATTTACAGTGTTGTGCCAATCTCTGCTGTACAACAAAGTGATAGTTATACACACATATACATTCTTTTCCATATTATTTTCCATTATGATTTATCACAGGATATCAACTATAGTTCCCTGTGTCAGTAGGACTTTGCTGTTTATTCTTTATATAATAGTTTGCATTTGCTAATCCCAAACTTCCAGTCCTTCCCTCCCCCCATTCCCCTTGGCAACCACAAGTCTGTTCTCTATGTTTGTGAGTCTCTTTCTATTTCATAGATAAGTACATTTGTGCCATATCTTAGATTGTAAATATATGTGATATCATTCATATGTCTTTCTCTGACTTACTTCACTTAGTACCATAATCTCCAGTTGCATCCATTTTGCTATACTCTTTCTCGGGGGGGCCAAATTATGAGGCTTGTGGGATCGTATGTCCCTGATTGAACCCTGGGTGACAGCAGTGAAAGCACCCAGTCCTAACCACTGGGCTGCCAGGGAATTCCTACACCCTCACCTACATTATCTGCTTCCTGCTTTCTCCCCTTTCAAAGCTTTCATACATGCATGATAGTCCATGTCCCAAGTATACCAGCCTTAGGAAGGGGAGGGATGGAAGCACAGCTGCGGACCTAGTTGGTGCCCCGTATTTAAATATTAGCTCTTTGAATCATCTCCACAACTCTCCCAGAAAGTAGGCTTTATTCACCCCATTTTGTAAATAATATTAGCTACTGTTCCCTCCCTTTTTTCCTGAGTGATTGCCATGGACCCTAGCATTATTCTATGAGCTGTTCATAAATCATTTCATCCCCAGAACAAGTCTACGAATAAGTAGAGTTATACTCATTTTGCAGTTGAGGTCAGTAAGGTCAAGGTATGTTAAGTAATTTGTCCAAAGTCACTCAAAAAGGAAACACAGGATCCGAATTTGGACCCAGGTGTCTTGGCTTGGAGCCAGGACTTGAATTGCTCAGCTACTAGTCCAGCTCCCACTGCAAAAGTGCCAAGAGGTTCTTGATTTTGCTAAGGAAACCCAGATGGTTTTCCACAGATGGTTTTCCCAGATGGTTTGGTAAGGTAAACACAGAGTGGTTGGCATTTCAAACCAACATATCTTATTTCAAATCCCACCTTTTTTCCACCACTCCTTAACCAATCTTCAGGATAATAGCCTTTATTAGTCAAGGGACCACTACCTATTGCAATTCTAAATCTTCTCTTCTGAGGCCAACAATGGGGTGAGCTGTCATGATCCCCTTCTTTAAGCAGAACTTGACTGGTAACAAAGTGAAAACCTGTCCCTTTTCTTATCAGACTGATCCTCCTGATCTGAGTTTAAATAATGGTTTTTCAACCAGATATTTTCAGAAATGATACTGATTTGTTGAAGGAGAGAAAGAATATCAACTCTATTATTGCTGTACATAGGACAATGATTAAGAGGATCAGCTGTCTCTGATACATGAAGTTTATCCAGAGTTGAGAACTTCTTTAGCTCCAAACAGGCTAAGAAGGCTGGGGGAATAATTGAGGGGAACTGTCCATGTGTCCATATGTAACTCAGGTAGCAAAGACAAGTGCTTTTTCTTAAAAAAAAAAAAAAAAAAAGGCATTCACAGGAAATGGCGTAAGGGAGTTAGCAACAAACGCCATTTGAAAAGTTTGCTGGGGACCCCAGTTCTGCACTCTGGGTTCCTGGAACTCATATCTGCCTAAAATCGATTGCAACACTTGTCAAGAGCTCCTTGGAAGAACGAGAAGTTGGAATGATATGGAAGGCCAAATGCAAAATGCCCGTGAGCAGGAGCCCCTCTTTCTTGTTTCTGGAAGCATCTGAGGGTCTGACTCAACAGGTAAAGGACAGACTGGACCGCCAAGTGTCTCCTCCTTCAGCAACTCCTCCTCCTCCCCTCCCACCCTGCTCCTGCCTGGAGTGTGCAGCGGAGACTGCAGACACCCCAGGGCCTTGCTTGAGACAGTGAGGCAGAGGATGAATCATCAGAGGTGTTTTGCAGGTGTGTAAATTCTACCTGGATGTAAACAGGAATATAGGACCAAGCTGGCAAGAATGTTTGAGTGAATAACATTAAGGGGGACCATGCAGTTTGCATTTCTAAAGTGGAGGGAAAAAAAAGATCAGAAGCCAATAAGGTGGCAGTGAGATCCTATTATGTGTATGAAAGTGAAAGTGGGTCGCTCAGTCGTATCCGACTCTTTGCGACCCCATGTTCTGTACCCTACCAGGCTCTTTTGTCCATGGGATTTTCCAGGCAATAGTACTAGAGTGGATTGCCATTTCCTTCTCCAGGGGATCTTCCCAAACCAGGGAGTGAACCCTGGTCTCCCGCATCGTAGACAGATACTTTACCGTCTGAGCCACCAGGGAAGTCCCTATTATGTGTATAAGAACTGGTATTCATTTTAGCCAGCTACGAGGGCTTCCCAGGTGGCGCTAGTGGTAAAAAAGAAAAAAATAACCTGCTTGCCAATGCCGAAGACATAGGAGATCTGAGTTCCATCCCTGGGTTGGGAAGATCCCTGGAGGACGAAATGGCAACCCACTCCGGTATTCTTGCCTGAGGAATCCCATGGACAGAGGAGCCTGTGGGGTCACAAAGAGTTGGACACAACTAAAGTCACTTCAGTTCAGTTCAGTCGCTCAGTCATGTCCGACTCTTTGCAACCCCATGAACCACAGCATGTCAGGCCTCCCTGTCCATCACCAACTCCCAGAGTTCACCCAAACCCATGTCCATTGAGTTGGTGATGCCATCCAACCATCTCACCTGCTGTTGTCCCCTTCTTCTCCTGCCCTCAGTCTTTCTCAGCATCAGGGTCTTTTCAAATGAATCAGCTCTTCGCATCAGGTGGACAAAGTATTGGAGTTTCAGCTTCAACATCAGTCCTTCCAATTAACACCCAAGACTGATCTCCTTTAGGATGGACTGGTTGGGTCTCCTTGCAGTCCAAGGGACTCTCAAGAGTCTTCTCCAACACCACAGTTCAAAAGCATCAATTCTTCAGCACTCAGCTTTTTTCACAGTCCAACTCTCACATCCATACATGACCACTGGAAAAACCATAGCCTTGACTAGATGGACCTTAGTCGGCAAAGTAATGTCTCTGCTTTTTAATATGCTGTCTAGGTTGGTCATAACTTTCCTTCCAAGAAGTAAGCGTCTTTTAATTTCATGGCTGCAATCACCATATGCAGTGATTTTGGAACCCCCAAAATAAAGTCTGACACTGTTTCCATTGTTTCCCCTTCTATTTCCCATGAAGTGATGGGACCAGATGCTATGAGCTTAGTTTTCTGAATGTTGAGCTTTAAGCCAACTTTTTCACTCTCCTCTTTCACTTTCATCAAGATGCTCTTTAGTTCTTCTTCACTTTCTGCCATAAGGGTGGTGTTATCTGCATATCTGAGGTTATTGATATTTCTCCCGGCAATCTTGATTCCAGCCTGTGCTTCTTCCAGCCCAGCGTTTCTCATGATGTACTCTGCATAGAAGTTAAATAAGCAGGGTGACAATATACAGCCTTGACGTACTCCTTTTCCTATTTGGAGCCAGTCTGTTGTTCCATGTGCAGTTCTAACTGTTGCTTCCTGACCTACATACAGGTTTCTTAAGGGGCAAGTCAGGTGGTCTGGTATTCCCATCTCTTTCAGAATTTTCCATAGTTTATTGTGATCCACATAGTCAAAGGCTTTGGCATAGTCAATAAAGCAGAAATAGATGTTTTTCTGGAACTCTCTTGCTTTTTTGATGATCCAGCGGATGTTGGCAATTTGATCTCTGGTTCCTCTGCCTTTTCTAAAACCAGCTTGAATATCTGAAAGATCACAGTTCACGTATTGCTAAAGCCTGGCTTGGAGAATTTTAAGCATTACTTTGCTAGCATGTGAGATGAGTGCAATTGTGCAGTAGTTTGAGCATCCTTTGGCATTGCCTTTCTTTGGGGTTGGAATGAAAACTGACCTTTTCCAGGCCTGTGGCCACTGCTGAGTTTTCCAAATTTGCTGGCATATTGAGTGAAGCACTTTCACAGCATCATCTTTCAGGATTTGAAATAGCTCAACGGGAATTCCATCATCTCCACTAGCTTTGTTAGTAGTGATGCTTTCTAAGGCCCACTTGACTTCACATTCCAGGATGTCTGGCTCTAGGTGAGTGATCACACTATCATGATTATCTGGATCATGAAGATCTTTTTTGTACAGTTCTTCTGTGTATTCTTGCCACCTCTTCTTAATATTTTCTGCTTCTGTTAGGTCCATACCATTTCTGTCCTTAATTGAGCCCATCTTTGCATGAAATGTTCCCTGTTATCTCTAATTTTCTTGAAGAGATCTCTAGTCTTTCCTATTCTATTGTTTTCCTCTATTTCTTTGCATTGATCACTGAGGAAGGCTTTCTTATCTCTCCTTGCTATTCTTTGGAACTCTGCATTCAAATGGGTATTTCTTTCCTTTTCTCCTTTGCTTTTCACTTTCCTTCCTTTCACAGCTATTTGTGAGGCCTCCTCAGACAGCCATTTTGCTTTTTTGCATTTATTTTTCTTGGGGATGGTCTTGATTCTTGTCTCCTGTACAATGTCATGAACCTCCATCCATAGTTCATCAGGCACTCTATCAGATCTAGTCCCTTAAATCTATTTCTGACTTCCACTATATAGTCATAAGGGATTTGAGTTAGGTCATACCTGAATGGTCTAGTCGTTTTGTCCACTTTCTTCAATTTCAGTCTGAACTTGGCAATAAGGAGTTCATGATCTGAGCCAGTCAGCTCCTGGTCTTGTTTTGCTGACTGTATCGAGCTTCTCCATCTTTGGCTGCAAGGAATATAATCAATCTGATTTCAGTATGGACCATCTGGTGATGTCCATGTGTAGAGTCTTCTCTTGTGTTGATGGAAGAGGGTGTTTGCTATGACCAGTGCATTCTCTTGGCAGAACTCTATTAGCCTTTGCCCTGCTTCATTTTGTACTCCAAGGCCAAACTTGCCTGTTACTCCAGGTGTTTCTTGACTTCCTACTTTTGCATTCCTGTCCCCTATAATGAAAAGGACATCTTTTTTGAGTGTTAGTTCTAGAAGGTCTTGTAGGTCTTCATAGAACTGTTCAACTTCAGCTCCTTCAGCATTACTAGTCAGGGCATAGACTTGGATTACTGTGATATTGAATGGTTTGCCTTGGAAATGAACAGAGATCATTGTCATTTTTGAGATTGTAAGATGGACTGGAATGGGTGAATTTAACTCGGATGACCATTATATCTACTACTGTGGGCAGGAATTCCTAAGAAGAAATGGAGTAGCCATCATAGTCAACAAAAAAGAGTCCAAAGTGACTTAACATGTGCTATTAATACAAAAGGGTGTGAGAGTTACTTTTTGTATAAAACTTCCATCATATTCCCTCCCTCCTTGTTTTGATTTTGCCAACACTTACTGAACAGCTAATCTGAACCAAGTCCTGTGCCAGCTTCTAGGAGAACAGGATGAAATGAGCACAGTCCCTGACCAGAAGGAGTTCATATCTAGCATCTCCTACAAACCTCTGAGGGATAGACCCTGAGTGTCATACCCAGAGTGTCATACTTGCTGACTTGTGCTTTTGATGGGAGAACACAGAGGGCTGGGACTCATAGCTGCCACCCCTGATCCCAGGGTGCCCCCTCCCCCCTGGCCCCTCTGTTCCCCACCACCCACCCACAGTGGGTGGAGTGGCTTGGATGGATCTGTAATCTCAGCCACCAAGAGCAGCCCCACCCTTTGTCTTGGTGAAACTCTGGGTTGTCCTATAATGATGGCCACACTGTAACCTGGTGCCATCTGATAAGGACAGATTTCAAAATGATGCTCATGATTGATGTCAGCATCAGGCATGAACGTTGACTGACCTACTTGACCTGGGCTGAGTGAGTACAGGTGCCATAAAGTGGACGTGAGAACTCAGCCACCACCTAGAACAAGACACATAGTCACTCACTTGCACCCACACACCCTCTGCCCGTTCTTTTGACTTAAGCATTTATGTGACTCCATCCCCCTTTCTAGAAGAGAAAGAGGAAGTGGTCTCAAGCGCAGTGCTTTGAAAAATAAACATGAGCAATACAACAGCTTTGCAGAGAGATCAGTGGGGCAGTGCTGGCTTCCCTCTGGTTCTTGTACGGGAACATGCCCAAGGGCAGTATGAACCAGAGTTGAACCTGCCCCTGCCCAGGGGGCCCTGGCCCTGCCCAGAGGGCTCTGGTCCCACCCAGGGGGCCCTGCCCAGAGGGCCCTAGCCCCACCCAGGGGGCCCTGCCCCTGCCCAGAGGGCCCTAGCCCCACCCAGGGGGCCCTGCCCCTGCCCAGAGGGCCCTAGCCCCACCCATGGGGCCCTGCCCCTGCCCAGAGGGAGACCTAGCCCCACCCATGGGGCCCTGCTCCTGCCCAGAGGGCCCTAGCCCCACCCAGGGGGTCCTGCCCCTGCCCAGAGGGACCTAGCCCCACCCATGGGGCCCTACCCTGCCCAGAGGGCCCTAGCCTCACCCAGGGGGCCCTACCCAGAGGGCCCTGGCCCTACCCAGAGGGCCCTATCCCCACCCATGGGGCCCTGCCCCTGCCCAGAGGGCCCTAGCCCCACCCAGGGTGCCCTAGCCCCACCCAGGGGGCCCTATCCCTGCCCAGTGGGCCCTAGCCCCACCCAGGGGGCCCTATCCCTGCCCAGTGGGCCCTAGCCCCACCCAGGGGGCCCTATCCCTGCTCAGAGGGCCCTAGCCCCACCCAGGGGGTCTTGGCCTGGAATGCAAGGATGAGGGCAAAGTGCATTCATTTCTTTGTACTTGACAACAAAATCTCCCTTCCCAGTTCTTCTTGGACCTCAGATACATTTGGTTGAGATAGCCCCACACCTCAATTCCTGACACCCTGTCATCCATCCAGGCAAAGATTATCTCTTGTTTTATTTCATATTTGCCCCTTTTATTCCCTTTCCAAACATCAATTCTTATCCCACTAGGTTTGCACACTAACATGTTTATGCACATGTCCTGGGATACAGGAGTACACCTGAGTGTGGGGCGTCCCAGGTAAAGAATCACCTGCCAACACAGGAGATTCAAGACACGTGAATTCAGTCCCTGGGTTGGGAAGATCCCTAGGAGGAAGAAATGGTAACCCACTCCAGTATTCTTGCCTGGAAAATTCCATAGACAGAGGAGCCATGGCAGGCTACAGTCCATGAGGTCTGTAAAGGGTCAGAGACGATTGAGTGAGCACACACATACATGGCTAAATGTCCATTCATATATGCACATATACACATGAACACATACATATATATGACATTGTTCTATATAAAGGTGTTTTTAAATTCTGTAAGTGGTACTGTGCCATCAATTTTATTCTATGCCTTCTTTCAATGGGCTGTGTTTTTAAGTTCTGTTCACACTACTGTTTGTAAATCTAGCTTATTATTTCTGACAGTGCACAAGTATGCCATCCCTGCCCCTCTCACAGTACCTCTGGTGTGAGCTCATGTGTGTGCATTGTGGGCATGTGGGTAATGCTTGTTTATTGTGTGTTAGCACACACTGAACTGTATGTTCCACGAGAGCAGGAAATGTGTTTTAACCACAACAGTATCCCCAGCAATTAGAACAGTGCCAAGCTAACAGCGCCAACATTTTGCGAACTCACTTCAGTCGTGTCCAACTCTTCAACGCTACGGACTGTAGCCCACCAGGCTCCTCTGTTCATGGGATTCTCCAGGCAAGAATACTGGAAACGGGTTGCCATTTCTTTCTCCAGGGGATCCTCCCAACCCAGGGACTGAACCCATGTCTCTTAAGTCTCCTAGCATTGGCAGGTAGGTTCTTTACCACTGGTGCCATCTGAACAAAACATTCTTAAATGAATGTTTGTTGAATGAATACATGAGTACAAATACATCATGGTTTACTTATTTCTTCCTCTGACGAGGAACCCTGAGCTGGTCTTTTATTCCCTGCTACCATAAACACCATCCGGAGTAGAGTTGCTGGGCTGGAAGGTATATTCATATTAAACTCCCCCCGACCCCATGCCCTCTCATCCTTTCCTCCTTCTTTCTTCCCTCCCTTCTCTCTCTCCCTCCCTCTCTCTCTGTCTCTTCTTCCATACTTTTTACATATATACCATTCAGGGTATATGTAATATACCCCACAGGCAGAGGAAAAGAAGGATATTTATGTTCTTGGAGGCCCCACCTCAATTAACCATGAATGAAATCTTTCTGAAAGGCATCTCTGCTGAGGCTCTTATTCCTGAGCAGATATCCAGAACCTCTGATCATCTATTTTTAATGTATTTCTATTTGACAACTATTCATGGAGTCCCTGGTCTATGCCAACCTCAGTGATAGGTAAGGAAGCAGGGAAGGGGTTTCAGGAGCACACCTAGTCCTCAAAGGGGAGCGGGCACACAGGGAGGAACATACAACCTGGGGGGGCACCCAGGTGCAGGCGAGGAGGTGTGGCCTTCCGGTCTGTTCTGGAAACCACTGTGTGCAAGTTTGAGAGGAACAGGATATTTAGTTTCGCAGCGCCTCCTCACAGATTAAAGCTATATCACGTGCCTCTTGGTGTGATACAGTAAGAAGATACTGTTATGTAGCATCTCTGCCAAAAGGGCCTCATCTCAACCTAATGGTGGAGAATAAATGAGACAGACCCGAATGAGGGGTTCTCTACAAATTCTTTGACAGGAGAGAGCGAGCCAGGTTGTCCCCCATAAAAAAAGATTAAGGTGATTCGGTGACAGTACACACTGTTCAATTCTGGAACAGGAAGAACAATGTCTCTAAAGGACATTCATTACTGGATCAGTTGGTGAAATTTGAATATGGCATGTATACTAGATCCTGTACTGTGTTAATGATAAATTTCCTAACCATGACAATTGTATTGTGGTTATATAAGAGAACTTCCTTGTTCTCAGAGGCAAAAGGCAAAATAATGCAATTTAACTCTCGGATAGTTTAGGAGAAATAACAATAACAATAGCATGTATGTATACAGAGAAACAAAATGATAAAACAATTGTGGCAAACTATTAGAAATCAGTGGATCTGTGCTATTTGGAACAAAGATGGATGAACCTAGAGGGTATTATGATTAAGTCAGACAGAGAAAGACAAATACCTATGTTATCACTAATATGAGGAATATAAAAAATAAAATGAATGGATATAACAAAAACAGACTTATAGATATAGAAAACAAACTAGTGGTTACCAGTGGGGAGAGGGAGGGGCAAGATACAGGTAGGGTATTAAGAGATGTAAACTACTATGTATAAGATAGATAAGCAACAAGGGTATATTGCACAGTACAGGGAAATACAGCCATTATTTTGTAATCACTGAAAAAAAAAAAAGGAAAAATACACCAAAATATTAAGGGCAAAATTAGCTTACATTTTTGTCTTTTGTTCTTTCTATCAGTGCTAAAAAATAATAAGAATAAAGAATTAAAAAGTTTATAATAGAAAAAGAAGTATATCATCATGTAGAACATTCTGGAACCTGGGGCCCAAAATGTGGTTGCCCTTAATTCCATTTACCGTATCAGTGGCTGAGAGTAATGAAACAGAAATGAATGACTACAGAAGTGAGAGCACGTTTGGGACAGAGAAGTCATTAGGTGCAAAACCCGCATAGAGCAGGAAGTGCAGTCTTCCACAGGAAGACTAGAAACTGCCACAGAACGTTCTGGAGTTCTAACCTCCTTCTATTTCTAGGCCCTTTCCTGTATTTCATGGTAAATATCACATCGAGAACCATCACCGACATGGAATCCCAAAAGCAAGATAGATGACTCATTCACGTTTGGGTCCTGTTTATACTGACAAAATCCTCTGGGTGAGAGGTAGGAGGGCGTGACTCTGTCTGTCTGCCCTTTTCTGTCTCTATATACACACACACAATCACAGCATCACACCATCCAGGGTTCTCTTGGTCTGAACCCCCACCAGTGTATATGTAACAGCACAACGGTCTGTCTGACATGCTAACCACCCACTGCTCTGAGAAGCTCTTCTGTTGGGGATGACACAGTTCCCTTGAGTCCCTGTGACAACCTCCCCAGGGCGAGAACAGGAACTCTGCTGTTTCAAGGCAGATAGGCTCAAAGGGCTATCTTTGACTACAGTTGTTCCTTGTGGGATAGAACAAGCTGAAGTTGAAGGTTATTTATAGAAAAAGAATATTAGCAACCTAAAAGTGAATTAGCAATCTGGAGGTCAAAGTTTGGTGAAAATGATGATGAATAGGTTGTGGTTGGGAAAACTAGATGGAGATGTCCACAGAAAGAGGAAAGAGTTGGAAAATCTGAAGACAGTATCTTATAGCCCATCAGCAAAAACTAGTTTGAAAATGTCAAGGAACAGATCAAGAGAAAATGAACTCAGGAATCTGGGCATTTTGGAGGCAACTGACTTAGCTAACTGGAACAGGCTCCTATTTCCCCTTGGAGCCTGGCTAGGCTGAAGGCAGTGAATTTCCCACCAAGCCTGCTGGGGAGTGTGGTGGGCAAGCTGGAGGGAGCCAAGGGGCTCAGATATCCTGCAGATACAGCAAAACTTTGGAAGGTAGGCTTCAGGTAATGAAATCTTTGAATCATGTGAATGTAGGTTTAAATTTCTCTTTCTCTTTAACTGAAGTATAGTTCCTGGTGGCTCAGATGATAAAGAATCTGCCTGCAAGGCAGGAGACCTGCATTCGATCCCTGGGTCAGGCAGCTCCCCTGGAGAATGGCACGGCAACCTACTCCAGTATTCTTGCCTGGAGAATTCCAAGGACAGAGGAGCCTGGTGGGCTACAGTCCATGGGGTCGCTAAGAGTCAGACATGACTGAGTGACTAACACACACACAGTCGATTTACAATGTTGTGGTAATTGCTATACAGCAAAGTGACTCGGTTACACACATATATACATTTTTAAAATATTCTTTTCCATTATGGTTTATCCCAAGAAATTGAATATAGTTCCCTGTGCTATATAGTAGGACCTTATTGCTTATTCACTCTATATGTAATTATTTGCACCTATTAACCCCAAACTCCCAATCCATGGTTTAAATGCAGGTTTAAACTATTTTTAGGGACTTTCTTGGTGGTCCAGTGGTTAAGACTTCACCTTCCGAAGCAGGGGTTACAGATTTGATCCCTGATCGGAAAGCTAAGATCCCCTATGCTTCACAGCCCCAAACCCAAAACATAAAAGTAATATCGTAACAAATTCAGTAAAGATTTTTAAAATGGTCCACATCAAAAAAACAAACAAAAAAAAGTCTTAAAAAAAAAAACAAATTATTTTTAGGTGGCTGCCAGTAAAATGTGAAATGTCCTCTGGGACTTGAGGTCACACTCTTTAGTTTTAATATCACGTTATATCCTTAGCTGCCCCCTGTCTCCACATTGCCCATGAACCTCAACCCAGCACATTCTTAAGGTCATTAAGGTGGACAGTCAAAATCCATGTAAACATCCCCACCGGAGTGAGTAACCATGGGCCCAGCTTCCTCCCAAAGGTGAGTTTATATATTTATGTCAAACGAACAATCACAACCCTTGTGTGTTATCGGCCTGCCTGTGATGAAAGAATATTTTGTTGAGGGGGTTGAGTGCCCTGGAAGGAAGTTGCTTAATCTAAGTGGAAACCAAACCCTCACTTTGGTTTCCTTGGGAAATTTTGCAGTAACTGCTTCTCTATAATTAGTGAGCATGGGCCCTGGCCAAAGTCGTCACCTAGACCCCACCTAGCACGTGTGGACATGAGCGATGCCTCGGCCTGGGCCTTCACAGCGGTCCTCTTTGCCAGCCTGGGTGGTCTGCGTCTTGGAAGGAACCACCCAGTCAGGGGGGCTTTCAAATTTTTGTTCCAAGTTGGGGTTTCAGCGGATGGATTGGGAGTCAGGGATTAGCAGATACAAACTGTTATATATATAAAGAACCGATAGACAATAAGTTACTACTGTACAGCACATGGAACTATATTCAATATCCTGTGATAAATCATAATGGAGAAGAATGTGAATAAATAAATGTATATGTATAACTGAATCTGTACAGCAGAAATTAACACAACATTATAAATCAACTAAACTTCAATTAAAAAAAGAAACTGAAAAACAAAATCAAAATTTTTTGTAAGTCTACTGTGGATGGAAGGGAAGAAAGGAGAGGAGGAAGGGGAGGAGAAGAAAGATGAGACTTTGGCTCACAGCAGGATCACTTCCCTCTGTCGCACGTAAGCAGGTCCAGATTTTAAAGGGGGTCCTTTAAGAGGTAGTTAACCATGGAGCAGTTTTTGCCATTTCGCTGATGAGGAAATGAAAGTCTAGAGAGGTTAAGCGACTGGCCCCAAGTTGTGAGTTACAGGAAGTGGCCAAGGCTGTGACTTCACGTCCAGGGCCCCTTCACCAGCCAGTAACACTGAGGACAGGGGCTGTGGAAAAGCCTCTGCGTGGGCAGATTGACAGGGGATCAATTGATCAATTACCTGTAGACCCCTACTATGCAGGCAGCAGGTGGCACTAGTGGTAAAGAACTGGCCTGCTGGTGCAGAAGGCTTAAAGAGACGCGGGTTCGATCCCTGGGTTGGGAAGATCCTGGAGGAGAGCACAGCAACCCACTCCAGTATTCCTGCCTGGAGAATCCCATGGACAGAGGAGCCTGGGGGGCTACAGTCCACAGGGTCACAGAGAGTCAGACACGGGACTGAAGCAGCTGGGGACACGCAGTGCAGGCAGCGTTGTGCCAGCTTCTGAGAGGTACAGAAGAGGGTTTAAGTCATATCATCTTTCCTGCAAAGAGCTTACCCTATACTTGCAGAGACCTGGCAAACGTTCAAAATGTGTAAATAACAGTGCAAATCCAGGATGGTAGGGCACGGAAATCCACGCGGGGGGAGTGTGAAGAGGGAGAGGGCTCTCCGAGGGAGCTCAGTGGGGAGGCTTCCTGGAGGAGGTGAGCCTGACACAGCCCTGGGGGCCCTGAGAGGACAGTGCCAGCTGCAGAAACAGAGGGGTCCTGAGGACATAAGGGAATCTCCTGGCGTGGGGTTTGTTCACACCAGGAAATAATGAGAGAAGGCAAACAGGCGGGAGCCACGGGGTTGATGAGCACCCAAAACTCAGTGTGGACAGACAGAGGGAAGATGAAAGGAGATGCTGCTCAGAGTCGCCTGCACCCATCAGCTTCTGCATGCTCCCCCTTCCACCCACTGATCTGAGAGTCACAGTGAGGCAGCATCCCATCGACACCCACTACTGGTGCTTAGATCAGACTTTTATCACCCTACCTCCTCCTGGTCCTCTCTCTGCTCTTCTAGCGCCTGATCTGCCTTCCCTACCCTTCTAATGGGCACCAGAATTCTCTTGCTCAAAAGCCAATACCACCATGTCTTCACACTGCTTTAAGACCCAAGTTCCCTGTTGTCTGTAAGTCAGTCCACACTCCTATGCAGAGCAGACCAGGCCCTCCAAAATCTGCCCACACCTACTTTATGGCCCCTTCCCTCTTCCTTCTTCCTGTAAACCACAGGCATTCCCTCCACGGCTCTCTGAATCCTCCATGCCTTTCTGGCAGAGTACATTCTTTCGCAGCCAGTCTTTCACTGTCTTCTAACTTCTGTTTGAAAGTCACCTCAAATGCATCACCTTCTCCAGGAAGCCTTCCTTCCTTGATGCTCAGTTTCCTGACCCTGAACCTATTCTGTCTCCATTTGCTTTGCTGGTGTTTTCTTTTGGGTGGTATGCCATGCAGCATGCAGGATCTTGGTTCCCTGACCAGGGAACAAACCTGTGCCCTCTGCAGTGGAAGTCTCCAGTCTTAACCACTGGATCACTGAGGAAGTCTCTGTCCCCATTTATTCAAATATCTCCCTCTAGGAGTCAGAGCTGGGAACCCACAGCTGATTCTCATTCTGTTCTGCACAGGGCCTGATGTGGATCACAATTCATAGAAAGTGGCTTAATAAGTGATGAATGAACAAGTGGTAGTGTATGAGAAAGGAATCAAACCTGAAGCCAGGTTTTCAGGCTATTTGGAGTAAATGAATAGAAGACAATTTGGACAGAGGTGGCCCCACGGATTGCTCAGGTTGCCTTGCTGGGGTCACCCCCTGTGTCACTGACACCCCTATTCTTTCATGCTGGGATTAGCCTTCCAGGAGGGGCACCCCTAGACCAAAGCTTACTTCAAGGATTATTTTGATGTTAGAAGTCCAAACATAACACAGTAATTCAGAAAGAAACAAAATGAATTTAGCCATAATTCCTCAATACAATCAATCACTATTATGTCTTAATTTCCCTTCCAGTCTTTTCCCTTCTGTCTTGTGATAGTTTTATGTGTCATCATGTGACAGGGCCAAGGGACGAACTGGCAAAATATTATGCTGTATGTGTCTTTGAGGGTGATTCAAAGGAGATTAGCATTTAAGGCAATAGATTGGAGTGAAGACCTGGTCTGCCCTGGTGGTCCTGTGGTTAAGAATGTGCCTTCCAAGGCAGGGAGCTCAGTTTCCATCGCTGGTTAGTTAACTAAGATCCCACACACGGCTGAGCCTGCATGCCGCAACTGAGGCCTGACACAGCCAAATGAATAATTATTTTAAAAAAAAAATCTTTCTCAGCCTCATGGGAGGGTATCGTCTAATCCACTGAGGGCCTTGATAGAACAAGAAGGCAGAGCAAGAGTGAATTCTTTCTTTCTCCTTGAGCTGGGACACCACCTTCTACCCTTGGACATCAGGCTTTCAGACTTGGACTCAGACGTACACCTGGTTCCCAGGCCTTCAGATTTGGACTGAACCACACCACCAGCCTCCAGCTTGCAGATGGCAGACTGTGGGACTTCTCAACATCTATCAACACAGGAGCCCATCCCTCATAATAAATCTCTTCCTCAAATCAACACTTACTGACATGTCATATACCAGCTATATCTCAATAAAGCTGGGGGGTGGAAATCTCTTTCCATATATCCATACATAACCTGCTGGTTCTGTTTCTCAGGAGACCTCTACTAGTATATATCTACTGTTGCAATTCTGGCTTTTTAAATATAATACTTAAGTGGGAAATCAAAATTCTTGATAAGGCATCTTTTATTAGCTTCCCAGCGTTCCACACACAATGGGTGCTTAAGAAGTCATTTGAGGCAGACTGGCATGTAACCTGACTAGAAGCTTTCCTCAAAGGCACTGTCACCCCGGCCATGATTCCTGCAGAAGGCAGCCTGTGATCATATCTCTCCGTCATTTCTGGTCCTCGTTTTTCTACCCCAGACCCACTTTTTTCCTTTAAATCTTTCCCCTCCCCAACTTGTGGGATCTCAGTTCCCCAACCAAGGATCCAACCCAGGCCTTGGCAGTGAAAGCACAGAGGTTCTAACCAGTAGACAGCTAGGGAATTCCTTCCCTTTGAATCTTGTTTTTATTCCTTTATATTCATTCGGTCAACAAACATTTTAGTCAACAAAGAAAGAAAGTGAAGTCGCTGAGTCACGTCTGACTCTTTACGACCCCTTGGACTGTAGCCTACCAGCCTCCTCTGCTCATGGAATTTTCTAGGCAAGAATACTAGAGTGGGTTGCCATTTCCTTCTCCTGGGGATCTTCCCAACCCAGGGATTGAACCCGGGTCTCCCACATTGCAGGCAGATGCGTTACCATCTGAGCCACCAGGGAAGCAAGTACTAGCCAACAAACGCAAGTGCTAACCACAGAGTGGGCCCCAGACTGGGCCTTGTGCTCACTTCCCTGGGGCGTGGGCTGCCTGCAGCCTGTACGTTGCCCCCACCAGCACGCCTGCAGCCCCACTGCTCCCAGGAGCCTGTATTGTTCAAGACCCTTCCAGTTCCAACCAGGAGTCCATGTGCCCCTAGGGCCCTTCTTCTGGGTGAGCTGCACTCGGAAGCAGAGTGACTGTCCAGCTGCACTAAGAAAGCCCACGGTTGAGATTGCGTCAGCGAGCCCTTGTTCCGTTGCTATGAAGGCTGGGCTGTTAGGTAATAATCCATTCCAAATGGAAAACAAGCCTTTTGTAAAGCCTGAAATAAACTCTTGCCACATCACCCTGAAGCCACAAACAGTCCCTTCCAGTCTGAAACAAGGAGTCTCAACTAACTACAGAGAGCCCAAAATGTCGTTTCTAGCTTTAAAGAGAACAGACTCTGACCTCAGTGAGATGAGGGGTGAGCTCCAGGCAGTGGGGCTGAGGCAGTGGGGCCCCCCTGGGCAGGAAGCTTCCTTTCCCAAGCTGCTTCTTCAGGAAATGTCCAGGAGGGTGGGCTCAGAAAGGTCACGTTGCTGAAGGATGGGGCTTGGAGGAAGGGATCGCTTGGATGGAGGCAAAATTCTACCCCAGCTTGGAAGGAATTCACCGCCAATCCTGAGACCTACAGAACCATAGGCCCCCCGGACTGGGGCGGGGAAGGGATGGTGCCTCAGCCTCCCCATAAACTCAGGAACTCAGGATGAGGCAGGAAAGAAAATCGAATTTCTCACGTACTGCACTCTGATGGGGCAGGCGGCTGAGCAGTGTATCCTTCAGAACTGTGGACTTTCCATATGCACTCGCATGCGCACACACACACACACACACACACGGTCACAGGCTGAGTTGAGTCTCCCTAATACCCACATGTTGAAGTCTTCGCCCCCAGAACCTCAGAACGTGACTATATTTGGAGACGGGGCCTTTAAAGAGATGATAAACATAAAATAAGATCATTAGGCTGGGCTCTAATCCAATATGACTGGTGTCACTATGAGAGGTGATCAGGGCACAGACAGACACAGAGGAAAACCATGTGGACATGGGGAGAAGACGGCCGTCTACAAGCCAAGGAGAGACGCCTCAGGAGAAGCCAAGCCTGCAGACACCTTGATCTCAAACTTCCAGCTTCCAAATCTGTGAGGCAATAAATACCGTCTGTTTAAGGTGCTCAAACTATGGTACTTTGTTACGGCAGCCTGAGCAGACAAATAGTCTTCCCACAAACTCACACACGCACACACCCAGACACGCACTCATACAAAAATCACTCACCCACATGAGGCTCACACAGACTCTCACACTCACTTACCTCTGCCACATACACACACACACACTTACCCCCTTCCACACACAAACACTTAATCTTCCATCCCCAGGCCATCTACACAATACTTGCTCCATTCACACAATTTCTCACATGCTCTCACATGCTTCCTGAGGCCAGAGACTCCAGCTGCGGTTTTGACTGTGGCTCAGGCCCACACTGAGGCCAGTTCCCTTCCTTGAATGGTGGGCTTTGCTCTCTGTCAAGCTCACTCCTCTCACTAGAACCTCAGATGCATCCTGGGCCCTTTGCCTGCACTCTTGACTTCCTGCATCCTGACCCTAGCAACATGCTCTCTGTGCTGACCTTGGCCTGGACCAGGAGCTGGGAGGCCTAGACTCTGCTGACCATGGCAAGGAGCAAACACTCAGAACCTCAAGATCCTCATCTCCAAAAACAGGGTTTACGCTAGCACAGCAGTTCTCAAAGTATGGCCCCCAGACAGCGGCGTCAGGACCACCTAGAACTTGTTACAGGAACAGATACTCAGGCCCCACCCAGACCTACTCATCAGAACCTAAGAGGGGCAGGGGAGAGGAGCCCAGAAGTCAGTTTTTAACATGTTCTTTGGGCAGTCCTGGTGCAGGCTAAGGTTTGAGAACCACTGAACTGGAAGATTTCTAAAATTCCTGCTAGAGAGGATAAACCTACCAGACCTGTGGTCATTACGTTGGGTATTATTTATGAAATAACTTCAATGTGCCTGGCTCTTTGCAAACATTGTCTCTATAACAACCCTCTAAAGTAGGTGTCATTAAATGTATTTTCCATGTGAATGAAATGAGGCCCAGAGAGGTTAAGTAACTCACACACACAGCTGGAGATAAGCAGGAGAAAGCTTTGCACCTTGGCCCCCTCATCACGTGATTCCCCACCACTCCACCTGGGCTACCACACTGATGAGGGCCTGGCCCCCTGTCAGCATTCCGTGGAGGTCGCTCACTTTCTGGTGGTCCTGCTCTTCCCACTTTAACAACATGCCAGCCTCCCTCCCTGCCCTCCCTGTTACAGTACCTTCCAGCTCGGCCCCTCCTCCCACCCTCAGTCCAGCGCCAAGTCCTGCCTTCCTCCGACTTCCATGGTAGTGAACAGAGTCATCACAACCGGTCCACAGATC
The DNA here is from genome assembly GCF_014754425.2 of Oryx dammah. Taxonomy (NCBI): domain Eukaryota; kingdom Metazoa; phylum Chordata; class Mammalia; order Artiodactyla; family Bovidae; genus Oryx; species Oryx dammah. The sequence goes on along the minus strand of NW_024070190.1, from coordinate 6,756,854 downwards.
GACACCACTGTTGGAGCAACTTGGCTCCTAGAGGAAAGAGACCAGGCCTAAGTTCAAGCCTGAGATGGCCTGAAAACACACAGCCTCACCCCTCACAACTTCCTCTAACAGAAAAGCCCCCTGCAGGTGATGTCGAGACTTGATCTTCACGTGATGCAAAATCCTGTGGGAGAACAAGGCTTCCCCCTTGTTCGTGGGGCTTGTGGGCACCGGGCAGAAGGAGGGCCCACCCCAGGACTGGAGTGAGCAGAGAAGCCAGGTCCCCCTGAGGCTGCCCCTCCTGGCCCCCTACCACCGCACCCTGGTCTCCTTAGCAGTGTACCGCCGGGCCTCACCAGGACAACAGTTCTGTCTGTCTGCTCTAGCCTAAGTTTTTACATACAGGAAGTGCCAAATTATTGATTGAATGTATAAACTCTTGTTCCAGCTACTAGATTTTTCATCAGGGGCAGCTTTGCCTTCATGTACGTACACACACACACATGCTCATGCTCTGGGGCTGGTGGAGGAGCCAACGGGAGAAGAGAAGAAAGAGACAGGACAGGGCCTTCCCTGGTGGTCCAGTGGTACGACTACACACTCCCAGCGCGGGGGGTTCCCTGGTCGGGGAACTAGATCCCGCAGGCTGCTACTAAAGATCCTGTGTACCACAACTAAGGGGGAGTTCTCAGGTGGTGCAGTCATAAAGAATCTGCCTACCAATGCAGGAAACACAAGAGATGCAGTTTCAGTCCCTGGGTTGGGAAGATTCCCTGGAGAAGGAAATGGCAACCCACTCCAGTATTCTTGCCTGGAAAACTCCATGGACAGAGGAGACTTGCAGGCTACAGTCCATGGGGTTGCAAAGAGTCAGACACTACTGAGCATAGCCCCATCACAACTAAAACCTGGTGCAGCCAAATAAATACTTTTTTTTTTTTTTTAATGGCAGGACATGACAGCTGGGCAGAAGGAGGCTGGTGATGGGGCAGGAGAAAACTACAGCGGGTGGAGTATGAGAAGGGATCATCACACAGTGCAGGCCTATGGAGACAAATCTGAGCTGAGGCTAAAGGAAAAGAAACACAAATTGGAAATCAGGCCTGAGACCTGATCATGCATGAGGTCTGCTTAATGATCACTTGTGCTGAGTACAGAAAGGTCACTGACACGACCGCAGCGGGTTCCACACCCGTAAACTTGGCCGAGAGTCTGGACTCAGACCCAACTGGCCAGCTTCCTTGTGGGCAGGGCTAATTAATTGGGCAGGATCTGGAGGCTCACCAAGGGGGGTTTTGTGGGCTGAACTTTCACTGTAAGTGACGCAAGGTTTGGTTTCACCTACTATTTGTGGACGAGTCCTTCCTTCGCGGCTTTTTCATTCAGGGAAAGGTTTTGCATAATGTTACATCCGGGTTTCTTTCTCAGGATGTCCTTGTCACATGACCAGACTGGGACCACCCCGCCACCCTCCATGCCTTGTGTGTCCACGTTAAGACCTGAAACCCCCAATTCCTTCTCTTCCCCTGGGCTTGGCCCCTCCGACTCAATGGATCCTCTGGGAATCCTGGATAATTCCATGAGCCGAGGCCCAGCCATCAGCTGCATGGACTTGGCTCATCTGTTTCCCTGTATTCCTCTGGGATGGTCCAGAATTTGGGATAGGTGGGCCCCTGCTGCCCTCTAGGATCTGGAAACAGAGAGCACCTCCCAGACAGATGAGCACTCCAGACAGTCAGGAAGCTCCTTGCAGGGATACCCTCGTGTGTGAGATCAACGGGTGGACATAGGCCAGCACACCACCAGGGGCACACAGGCTCACCAGGGCCCGTCAGGAGGCTGCCGGGGCTCAGCAAGGCAGAGCGGTACAGCCCGCCAAGTGGGAAATCAGAGCTCCAGGCTGCCGCTCCTGCCTCCAGATCTGTGTTCCTCTTACCGTTATGTAAAACCCCGGCAATAACTGATGGGCATGGTTCCTGAACAAGCTGCCTCACTGGGATACAGTCCCAGAGAAGAGACGTGGTCCCAGCGATGGGTTTACTCGGTTCTGGAGGGAGCTCTGTGGCCTTCGTGACCCAGCCCCGTGAGCAGTCTCCTCTCCCGTGTTGTGCTTGGGGCTTAGGGGTGATTGATGCCAGCTGAGGGTCTCACGGAGGCTCCAGGCAAACAGGTAGCGAGTAACATCACAGGTGTTGAGTTTCTCCTGCTCAGCACAGCCAGGCAGATGTAAAACAAGCAATACATCTGACTGCGACAATGTATTTACAGTGAAAGGGGTCAAGAGGTGCAGGCTGCAGTTACAAGATAAGTAAGTCCTGGAAATGTAACAAACAGCACAGTGACTCCAGCCAATAATACTGTATTGTGTATTTGGGTATATCCCCCCCGCGTTTTTGGCCAAGTTGCATGGCACGCAGGATCCGAGCTTCTCGACCAGGGATCAAACCCAAGCCCCAGGTTTGGAAGTGCAGAGTCTTAACCACTGGACCAACAGAGAAGTCCCTGTATTGTGTATTTGAGAGCTGCTGAATAGATCTTAAAGATCTTATCACAAAAGAAGACAGAGTTTGTACTGACTGTGGTGACAGATGTTAGCTAGACTTACAGTGGTGATCATTTCACAATATATACAAATGTTGAATCATGCCGTACACTTGAAACCAATAGAATGTTATGTGTCAGTTCAGTTCCGTTCAGTCACTCAGTCGTGTCCGACTCTTTGCGACCCCATGAATCGCAGCACGCCAGGCCTCCCTGTTCATCACCATCTCCTGGAGTTCACTCAGACTCACGTCAATCGAGTCCGGGATGCCATCCAGCCATCTCATCCTCGGTCATCCCTTTCTCCTCCTGCCCCCAATCCCTCCCAGCATCAGAGTCTTTTCCAATGAGTCAACTCTTCTCATGAGGTGGCCAAAGATATCTAAAAATTTTTTTAAATAGCTGTGAAGTTTTGTCGGTAATCTATAAACACTGGGTGGATATTTGAGTAGTAATGAAGAAAGTAATACAGCAAAGGGAGTCTAATCATTAACAAAACCCATGCTAAAATTGCTAGTTCCCTTACATTTTTGAAGGACTTAACGTTGAGCTGAGGATACATTGACCCAGGGCAAGTCCAGTATCATCTTTGCTGAAACTCTAGTTGAGAAAGTAAATTCTATAAAAATTAAATGAGTGACCAACAACCTCTAGCTTTTCAAAAGAGGAATTATTTCTCAACTGTAACACGAGAGTTTATCCAAGGCAGGGAGAGCTTAGGAAATCAAAACATTAAAGGACTAAGCTCAGAGCTGGGGTGATCATAAAGCGCTTGACCCTCCTGCTTCATTCCTGGCCCCAGCATTCGGATAAGAGCAAGGGTGGGCGACAGCTGGCCCGAGGGAATAAGACAGGGGGATGAGAGCTGCAATCAGTTAGTAGCCACAGCAGCAAATGCAGGAGAGGAGAAGGGAGAGCCATGTGGTCCAAGACAGAGCCAGCGGGTGGACAGCCAAGGGCTTTTTGAGCCCATCTGCCCCGGATCCTGCTGACCTGTCATTCCTTGAGCTCCTGCACTGGTAGCCTTTTCCCTGAGTGACTGAAGCATCTCTGTGTCCTTCGCATCCCCCAGGACGCTGGGGACCTGGGATTTGATTACTGTAAGAACCTCTTTCATTACTGTAAAAACCTCCCGTCTGGCTGTTAGACGCTCTGATGTTGTTACAGGCTGAGTTGTATCCCCCTAAATCCACCTGCTGAAGTCCCAACCCTCACTATTTCAGAATGGGACCATATTTGGAGGTATGATCTTTATAGAGGCCATCAAGTTACAACGAGGTCATCAGGGTGGATGCTAACCCTGTTTGACAGGTGTCACTCTCAGTTCAGTTCAGTTCAGTCGCTCAGTCGTGTCCGACTCTTTGTGACCCCATGAATCGCAGCACGCCAGGCCTCCCTGTCCATCACCAACTCCCGGAGTCCACTCAGACTCACGTCCATCGAGTCGGTGATGCCATCCAGCCATCTCATCCTCTGTTGTCCCCTTCTCCTCCTGCCTCCAATCCCTCCCAGCATCAGAGTCTTTTCCAATGAGTCAACTCTTCGCATGAGGTGGCCAGAGTACTGGAGTTTCCAGCTTCAGCATCATTCCTTCCAAAGAAATCCCAGGGCCGATCTCCTTTAGAATGGACTGGTTGGATCTCCTTGCAGTCCAAGGAATTCTCAAGAGGCTTCTCCAACACCACAGTTCAAAAGCATCAATTCTTCAGCGCTCAGCTTTCTTCACAGTCCAACTCTCACATCCATACATGACCACTGGAAAAACCATAGCCTTGACTAGACTATAGAAAGGGGCAATTTGGACACACACACTGAAAGAATGCCACGTGAACATGAAGATGGCCATCTACAAGCCAGGGAGGGAAGCCTGGAACGGATCATTCCCCGACAGCCTTCAGAAGGAACCAGCCCTGCCCACACTTCCACCTCAGACGTCCAGACTCCAGAACTCTGAGACAACAAATGTCTGTTGTCTAAATCAACCGTTCTGTGAGCTCTGTGGTGGCAGCCCCAGGACGCTGACACAGCCAGTGGGGTCCTCCGCCCAGCCCAGGAACTCTCCGACCAACACAATCCCACATCTTCAACCACTTCAGTTCCAGCCCTTTAATCTCTGGTCCCAAAATGAAACTTCTGATTTTGTCTTTTATTTTGTTTTGAATATTTCAGGATGACTATATATGCAGTTTTAAAACTCAGTTTGTATAAACAGGTTTCTGTTAAAAGGCAGCAGCTCCCAGGCTCTTGTCCTTCCAGCCCAGTTCCACTGCCCAGAGGTGAAGGGCTCTAATCGTTCCCATGTTCAGCTGTCAGGGACAGCTCTCCTGAGCAGAGCGCTGACTTGTGCGCTGTTCCAGGAGCACCCTCCCTAAGAGCATCCCTGGAAAACGCCAGAGAAGCTGGAAGAAGATGTCTTCCTGAGGAAGCAGTGAAAATGAAATTGAAAGTGTTAAGTCACTCAGTTGGGTCTGACTCTTTGTGACCCCATGGACTATAGTCCACCAGGTTCCTCTGTCCATAGGATTCTCCAGGCAAGAATACTGGAGTGGGTTGTCATTCCCATATCCAGGAGATCGTCCCAACCCAGGGATGGAACCTGGGTCTCCTGCATTGCAGGCAGACTCTACCTGAGAATCTGAGCCATAAGGGAGTTTCGTGGGGAAGCAGGGGTGCTATAAATAGCCAGCCAGCTGGCTTGCTAAAGGGACTCAGGTCCTTGAGAATGGGATGCTCGGTCCACAGTGTTCCGTGGCTCCTGTCACAGAGCAAGGACAGGGCCCAGAGCAGATGAGATGGCCAGCCTGGAGACTGTGGGGCAGAAGTGATCATACTACTAGACTGTCCTGCCATACCTCTGTGCTTCCTTCCCAGTGCAGTCCCTGGCACAGAGAAGACCCTTGGTTTGTAAATATCTGATGCTAATAATGGTTGCAGGGAGAGATTATTATGGCTACCCTGACACTTCCACATTTCTATGTGTCAAATAATTAGTTGGCAGAGGCTGCTTTTCGTTTTTTTTGTTGTTGGTGGTTTTTCTTATGGACTTTGTTTTGTGAGCTGTTTTATATTTTCAGAAAAAATTGAGCAGAAGAAAGTGCATAATGAAGACTTCCCTGGTGGTCCAGTGGCTAAAACTCTCTGCTCCCAATATCGGGGGCCTGGGTTTGCTATCTGGTCAGGGAACTAGATCCCACATGCTGGACTAAGGGTTCACATACTACAAGGAAGATCGAAGATCCTGCCTGCTGCAACTGAGACACGGTGCAACCAAAATAAATAGAACCTATTTTTGAAAAGTACATAGTTCCCATATACCCTTCTCGCATACACACACACATACACACACATTTACCCAATAATTAACATCTTGCATTATTGAACGTGGTACACTTGTTATAGTAGATGAACCAATATTAACACACTGTTATTGAATAAAGTCCAATTTACATTAAAGTTCTCTCATGGTGCTGTACATTCTATGAGTTTTGCCCAGTATAATGAAATGTATTCACTAATACAATATCAACACAATAGTTTCATAGCTCTAAAACCCCTCTGCACTCTTATCTGTTTATTCAACCCCCCGACCTCCCTGGAAACCATTGATTTTTATACTGTCACTATAGTTTTTCCTTTCCAGAATGTTATATAATTGCACTATATATATATATATATATATATAGTTATATAGTTATATAGTATGTAGACTTTCAGATTGGCTTCTTTCAGTTAGTAACACGCAATTAAGGCTCATCCATGTCTTTTCCTGGCTTGATAGCTCATATATTTTTAGCACTAATATTCTACTGTTTGGATATACCAAAGTTTATTGATCCATTCACCTTCTGAAAGACATTTTCATTGTTTCCAAGTTTTGTCAATTATGAATAAGCATTTGTGTACAGGCTTTTGTACTATGGACATAAGTTTTCAACTTCTTTCAATAAATACCAAGGAGCATGATTGCTGGATCATATGGTAGGAGTATATTTATTTGGTATGAAATGATCAAGCTGTGTCTGTTCCATTGTGAATTCCCACAGAAATTAACAAGAGTCCCTGTTGCTTGACATCTTTGTCACCATCTGGCATTTTCAATGTTCTGGATTTTGTTCATTCTAATGAGATGGCTGGATGGCATCACTGACTCGATGGATGTGAATCTGAGTGAACTCCGGGAGTTAGTGATGGACAGGGAGGCCTGGCGTGCTGCGATTCATGGGGTCGCAAAGAGTCGGACACGACTGAGCGACTGAACTGAACTGAACTGAATAGCTATATAGTGGTATCTCATCATTGCTTAAATTAAAAATTCCCTAATTATATATGATGCTGAGCATCTTTTCATATGATGTATGTCACCTGTATATCTTCTTTGGTGAGATGTATGGATCTTTTGCCCATTTTTAAGTTGGGCCATTTGCTTTCTTACTATTGAGTTTTGAGAATTCTCTGTGTATTTTGGATACCGATCCTTTATCAGATACATGTTTTGCAAATATCTTCTCCCAGTCTGTGACTTGTCTTCTCATTCTTGTGAGTCTGTTCTCCTTCCAGATGCTCAGAGGGCCAATGAGGACAGATACCCAGGGTCGCCAGTGTATGTCGTGTGTGCCCACACTCACAGGGCAGCAGGCTGACATTTGGGGCCACATCTAGGCGGTGGGAGATGGACTGCATTGGAGGAATGGATGGAAGTATGTCAGCTTTCACGGTACTAGCTCCATCCATCCATCTGTCCATCCACCCAATACAAAAGGTGTGCCCATTATGTACCCTGCCTGATTCCAGGCATTTGGAAAACAAAGATGAGTAAAAACAGAGTCCTCAGCTTGCCTTCTAAAACCACACAGGCCGGTCTGGGAAGTGGAAAAAGAAACAGGTCATTTCAGCGCAGGGTGAGAAAGTGCCTGGTAGGTACAGTGGGGGTGGGGAAGACCTCTGGAGGGGAGGAGAATCAGGGTGAAGGTCTCACCTGCTCCGTGGTCTTCAGGGATCCCCAGGGCAGCACAAGGGAGCATGCCCCTACTGGCTGAGCCTTTTGCAGACGTGCCAGGGGCATTTCATCCCCAGAGGGCAAGGATCAGACCTCTCCCTACTCAACTCTCACTGTCACAGCCACAGCTTCCTCTTTGTCCCTTTCACATGGTCCCCAAACAGGAACTGCTGCAGAGCCCTGAGCACCTGTGGGGGAAGCAGCTCTGGAGATGCGTGGGGGGGGGGGTCTTCACACCCCAGGGGAGCAACCAACAGCTCAAGCTTCAGTACAGCAGCAATGGCTACACTCACGGTCAGCCTAGCTGAGGACCCTGGGGCGGGCAGTGCCAGATGTATTCCTTCTGGTGTACCCATCATCCTACCCACCCCCTCCCCACAAGAGACCCTCAGGAAGGTGGTTATCACACACTTGTGAAGGGGAACCAAGCAACTTCCCATTTTCAAGTTTCTGTAACAGGCAACATCGGGGGAATCTTTCCCCATCTCTCTCTACTGGAAGTTCTTTTAGTTGTCAAGGCAATGCATGCTTCTGGTAGAACCTTCAACGACAGAATGACAGGAGAGGGTAGTCTAGGCTGAAAAGTTAAAACCCTTCTCATTGACCCACCGCCACGTTACTCTCCCCAGAGAGGACCACAGTCACCAATTCTTGTGTCTCCTTCCCCAAGTGAAAAACATACATGTCTCTGGCTGGAGGGAAATAGGCAGGGGGATGGTGTTCTGTGAGCTCCTTATTCACTTCTCTCTACATTTGGGATATTTTTCCATGTTACTATAGACAACCCAACTTAACCTTTTCTTTTTTTCAATCCCTTGTCTGTTTTTTGAGGCAATGGCTTATGCTCATGAAAGACCATAAACTAGAACTGGCTGGCGGCTATTGCCCACCTTAGTAGCAGAAGAGGCCACGGAATGACGTGGAAAAAGCATTCGACAGATCGAGCCCAGAATTCCAGTGTGCTTGTTGTGTTGCCTTTGTAGATTTCTACACTTCTATGGGCTCAGATGCCACATCCATAAAATGCAGATTACTGTTGATTTAGGTTAAGGGTTGGAGTGTAACAGTTGCTGAAGAATTGTACTGACGAACCTATTTGCAGAGCAGCAATGGAGACGCGGGTATACCGAACAGACTTGTGGACACAGTGGAAGAAGCGGGTGGGAGGAATTGAGAGACTAGCATTGAAACATGTAAATTACCACGTGTAAAATAGATAGCCAGTGGGAATTCGCTGTATGACGCAGGAAATCTGGCGCTCTGCGACAACTTAGAGGGATAGGATGGGGTGGGAGGTGAGAGGGAGGTGTAAGAGGGAGGGCACATATGTATGCCTATGACTGATTCATGTTAATATATGGCAGAAACCAGCACAATATTGTAAAGCAATTATCCTCCAATTACAAATAAATAAATTTTAAAATTAAAAAATTCCAAAGCTTATATAGTAAAAAAAAAAAAAAAAGAATTGTAGCTCTTCTTAAATACATGGAGAGACATCCCATGTTGATGAATTAGAAGCCTCAATGTTACTAAGAATTGAGGGCGTGCTTGCTAAGTCACTTCAGATGTGTCTGACTCTTTGCAACCCTATGGACTGTAGCCCGCCAGGCTCTGTCCATGGGATTCTCCAGGCAAGAATACTGGTATGGGTTGCCATGCCCTCCTCCAGGGGATCTTCCTGACTCAGGGATCAAACCCGAGTCCCTTATGTCTCCTGCATTGGTGGGCAGGTTCTTTACCACTAGTGCCACTAAGAATTAAGTAATTCTCTCCAAATTGGTCTGTAGATGCAACTCCATCCCCATCAACATCCCATTAGGGCTTTTTTTTTTAACCCCCTGAATACTTGCAATAGTTCTCACCTGCTGCACAAGGGACTCATTGAGTTTTGAGTGAGCTGGGTCTTGCGGAGGCTCCCGGCTTGGGATTGTGCACTTCGCAGCTACTGTTAATTAAAAATTATTTTATTGCTAAAGTATGCTAACCATTATCTGAGTCTTCAGTGAGTTAAAGCAACATCAAAAATCACTAATCACAGGTCATATCAAGTATAATAATAATGAAAAGATTTCAAATACTGCAAGAATTACCGAAATGTAACAGAGATGTCTCAGAGCCATGCCCTCTAAGGGCTGGAGAGGCCAAGATGAGAGCCATGAGTGGGTGCCAGTCATTCTGGGGGGAACCATGGACCAGTCCTGCCCTTCCTCCTTTCTGCAGGGTAGGCAGAGGTACAATTCATAAGTAATGCTCATTAGAGGCCTCAGGGGTCGAGTTCTAGGAGTCCTGCCCTTTCTTGTTCCCCTTAAAGAGACCCATTGGACTTTCCTGGTGGTCCAGTGGATAAGAATCCAGCTGCCAATGCAGGGGACAGGGGTTTGATCTCTGGTCCAGGAGGATTCCACATGCTGCAGGGCAACTAAGCCCGCGTGCTACAACTACTGAGTCCACGCACCATGGGGCCCATGCTCTGCAACAGGAGAAGCCACCCCGGCAAGAAACCTGAGCACTAGACAGCAGCGCCTGCCTGCTCGCTACAACCAGAGAAAGCCCAGGCGCAGCGCCGGAGGCCCAGGACAGCCATAGACAAAGAATAAAATGCTTTTTAAAAAGACGAGTGGCCCACTGTGGCTCTGCCCCAGACCTCTGTTCATTCTCTTCATGTTTTTTCAGTTTTCACAGAGGCTCTGGCATCATTGATGGTAATGGGGGAGATGACATACTTCAGAACCTGTCTATTACTTCAGTTTCACTGTTGTTGTGTTTTTTCCTGGACCTTGGAGGCAGGAGCCAAACTACACACGTGCACCTAGGACCAGGAAAGGAAAATAGCAACTCAAGAAAGCCTTTGTGAAAACCTAAAGTAGGGACTTCCTGGATTGCCCACTCTTCCTTTATCTGCTTGGTAAATTCCTCTCTCCCTTCAAGATTCAGCTCAGGCATGGCTCTCCCCATCCTGCTGTTTATCTCGGCACCCTGCCTCTAAGGTGCTCAACGAATGCATATGTTGAATGCATAGGATGAATGAACTTTCAGGCAAGATGAGTGGGTTATGGAGACAGCATGGGCTCCTGGCGCTGTAGAGAGGTCCATTTGCATCTGAGACCTGAAATGTACCAACGGGGAGACCTTGAACAAGAGACTTAACCTACTTCTGCCTCGGTGTAATCACACAGGAAACAGGACAGAAGTATTTTACACTGCATTATCCACAGCTTGGATATCCATAACGTGAAAGCATTATGCGAATTTTCGAGTGTTTCTGCCAATGCCAGAAATACCAGCGTTCACAACCAGCACTTCTGTGTTCTTGCTGCACGCAGGCTCTCTCACCTGCTATCCCAGGGAGCCCCACAGTGACTGGGAGAGGGATGTTAAAGCCTTAAGTTTACAAAGAAGAACATGAAGATTCAGGCAGGTGCAGGGACTTGCCTCAACACATGGCAGACCCAGGCTTTACACATATCCCTCCCACGCCCTGGTGGCTCAGATGGTAAAGAATCTGCCTGCAATGATGGAGACCTGGGTTCAATCCCTGGGTCAGGAAGATCTCCTGGAGAAGGGAATAGCAACCCACTCCAGTGTTTTCGTCTGGAGAATTCCAAGGGCATGGGCTCGCAAAGAGTCCAAAACAACTGAGTGACTAACGCTGCCACTCCCAGAAGGCACATCTGCTTGCCGAGTGGCAGGAAGGGGCACATACCCCAGAACAAGGACCCCAAAGAGCTCGACTCTGATTGGCGATGGCTGAAGGGCTGGCAAACAGCCGCTTACTTATGAATTATTCAAACCAAAACCCCAGTGAACCTCTAGACACACCAAAAGTCACTGTTTATCTCAGATTCACAGTTTCTTGCTTCCCCTCTCCCGAAGGATTCTACTCTTGCCTCAGTGCTAGAAGGATGTTTCTGCATCAAATCAGGTTATTTCCTGATTTGGTAGGACCGAGTGAACCGGGACACAAAGCAATTTCAAATCTGACCACTTGCCAAGATGTATTTCAGGACAAGCAGAGACCAGGGGACCACTCTTCCTCTTCTTCTTGTTTTTCCTGTTGAGTAGAAGGAGCCAGGTGCTTCTCAAGGGAGGACAGCTCCCCCCCACCCCCCTTGCTTACAGCTTGTGCAGAACGTTCTCTGTGTGTCAGCCACGTGTGGCAGGGCCAAGGATTCAAGCTCTGTGATATACTGCCCAGAGAGCAGGATCCTGCTTGCTCTGTGTCTGTCTATTTTTCCAAATAAGAAAACTGAGGAAGGGCCAGGGCAGTGCTTGTTTCAGGGCTTTTAGTACCGTCAGCCCCAGTGAATGCCAGCTATTCATTGCTGTCTGATGAGCTCTCCCTAACACTGCGCTGAAAACAGTAATCATTTTATTATTGTCTCCTGCACTCATGGGTGTGAACTGGGGTCACTTGAGCTGTCCTCTTGGGGTTGCTGTCAGACAGTGGCTCGGGTGGGGGGTGGTCTCCTTACCTGTACATCTCATAGTTGATGCCTGTCAGTGACTAGGACCTCAGGGAGGGCTGCCCTCCCAGACACCTACCCGTGGCCTCCTTGTGTGGCCTGAACTTCCTCACATTATGGAGGCTGGGTTCCTAGAGAGAGAATCCAGGAGGACTAGAGGGAAGCTCTTTCACCCTGCACAGCCTGGCCTTGGAAATCACACTGCAGCTCCTCTGTGGTCAGTTTTTCCCCTCTCCCAATTCAGAGAGGGAACATGATCCTGCTTCTCAATAAGAAGAATGTCAACACTACATCAACGCAACAACACATCAACACAGCATCACGTCAACACAACTCTTTAAGAACATATGTGATGGGAGATGGTGCTGAAGCCATCCTGGAAAATATTATTTGCAGTGTGGAGCTGGACGAGCTTGACTTTGTGACCTCTAGCTCAGTGCTTTTACTTCAGTTCACCGCTTTGGGAGGCATATGGGGTAGTAAAGTTGACCACCTATAGATTAAACCCTTCTATATGATACAGGAACCCTCAACGAAACAAAAAAATCCCTGGGGTATATTATTTGCAATATCGGTGACAAAAGGCCTGTTGCTGTTGTTCAGTCACTAAGTCATGTCCAACTCCGTGAAACCCTATGAACTGTAGCACACCAGGCTTCCCTGACCTTCACCATCTCCCGGAGCTTGCTCAAACTCCTGTCCATTGAGTTGGTGATGCCATCCAACCATCTCATCCTCTGTCATCCCCTTCTCCTCCTGCCTTCAATTTTTCCCAGCATCAGGGTCTTTTCCAATGAGAAAAGCTCTTCACATCAGGTGTCCAAAGTATTGAAGCTTCAGCTTCAGCATCAGTCTTTCCAATGAGTATTCAGGATTGATTTCCTTTAGGATTGACTGGTTTGATCTCCTTGCTTTCCAAGGGACTCTTAAAAGTCTTCTCCAGCACCACTAGTTTGAAAGTATCAATCCTACAGCACTAAGCCTTCTTTATGGTCCAGCTCTCATATCCATACATGACTACTAAAAAAACCCCATAGATTTGACTATATGGACCTTTGTCAGCAAAGTGATGTCTCTGTTTTTTTAATACGCTGTCTAGGTTTGTCATAGCTTTTCTTCCAAGGAGTGAGCATCTTTTAATTTCATGGCTGCAGTCACTATCTGCAGTGATTTTGGAGCCCAAGAAAATAAAATCTGTCACTGTTTCCATTGTTTCCCCATCTATTTGCCATGAAGTGATGGAACCATATGCCGTGATCTTCGTTTTTTGAATGTTGAGTATTAAGCCAGCTTTTCACTCTCCTCTTTTGCTTTCATCAAGAGGCTCTTTAGTTCCTCTTCACTTTCTTCCACTTTCTTCTAGGGTTATGTCATTTGCATATCTTAGGTTGTTGATATTTCTCCCAGCAATCTCAATTCCAGCTTGTGCTTCATCCAGCCAGGCATTTCCCATGATGTACTCTGCATATAAGTTAAATAAACAGGGTGACAATATACAGCCTTGACGTACTCCTTTTCCAATTTGGAACCAGTCCATTTTTCCCTATCTGATTCTAACTGTTGGTTCTTGACCTGCATACAGATTTCTCAGGAGGCAGGTGACGTGGTCTGGTATTCCCATCTCTTTAAGAATTTTCCACAGTTTGTTGTGAGTCACACAGTCAAAGGCTTTAATGTATTCAATGAGGTGGAAGTAGAAGGTTTTTTTTTGGAATTCCCTTGCTTTTTCTATGGTCCAGCAGATGATTTCACTTTGATCTCTGGTTCCTCTGCCTTTTCTAAATCGAGCTTGTACATCTGGAAGTTCTCAGCTGACGTACTGCTGAAACCTAGCTTGAAGGATTTTGAGCATGCTCTTGCTAGCATGTGAATGACCACAGTTGTACAGTAGCTTGAACTTCTTTGACATATTGTTTCTTTGGGATTGGAATGAAAACTGACCTTTTCCAGTTCTGTGGCCTCTGCTGAGTTTTTCAAATTTGCTGGCATATCAAATGCATCAACTTTTAGGATCTGAAATAGCTCAGCTGGAATTTCGTCACCTCCACTAGCTTTGTTCATAGTAATGCTTCTTAAGGCCCACTTGATTTCACATTCCAGAGTGTCTGGCTCTAGGTGAATTCACTTTAAAATATATAGGGCTCTGGCACTTCCCTGGTTGTCCAGTGGCTAAGACTCTGTGCTCCCAATGCATACGGCCAGGTTCGATCCCTGGTCAGGAAACTAGATTCAGCTATGCCACAACTGAGAGTTCACATCGTTGCAACTACAGGTTCTACTTGTTTCAACTAAGAGCTGGTGCAGCCAAATAAATAAATGTTTTAAAAATATGTAAAGTGCTTATAAATCAATGATTGTCCCAATATTTTAAAAAATAAACACTTAAAGAGACAATTGAAAGTAAAATGAGAAGTATATGTTTAAAAACATAAACAACACCCCTCCCATGTGTATCTAATCTGACTGTCAAAGGTGAAAAAAGAACTTTCCAAAGGCAAAAATATTGCAAATGGGCACTCTCAAGCACTCCTGCTGGTGGGAGGATAAGCTGGTACAACTTTCTGGGAGCAGTTGGGCAATAGTTATTAAAACCTTAAAAATTTTAATCGTGAGTTGGAATTTACTCTGGGCTTCCCTGGTGACTCGAGTGGTAAAGAATATGCCTGCAATGCTGAAGAACTGTGTTCGATCCCTGGCTTGGGAAGATTCCCTGGAGAAGGAAATGGCAACCCACTCCAGTATTTAGAGAAATAAATAAGGACTTGTCATATCAGAGCGAGGTGTCTTCCTTCTCCCCTTTTCCTCTTTGGGAACTGTAAGTCTGATGAATATCATTTTTAACGACTGTTCATCTGTTATATGAATGGATAATAAACTCGCCAGCTCTCCTATCTGAATCACTTTGCTGTGCGCCTGAAACGAACATCCACTAGAAACCAACTATGTGCACTCAGCTTCTCAGTCGTTTCAACCTCGTGGACCATATCCCGCCAGTCTCCTCGGTCCATGGAATTTTCCAGGCAAGAATACAACCAGGCAGGTTGTCACTTCCTTCTCCAGGGGATCTTCCCAACCCAGGGGTCGAACCAAGTCTCCTGCAGTGGCGGGTGTACTCTTTACTGCTGAGCCACCAGGGAAGCCCAGAAGTTCAGTTTTAAAAAATGACTCTGAGAGGAAACACTGGGCTGTTTAGGGGAAACCTGCATTAAAATGTAGAGGCTTGAACACATTTGGGACAGTAAAATTTAGACTTCCCCTGGTAGCCGGTTAGGCAACTGGTCTTAAGAAAATTCTTTAAGAATTCCCTAAGGCATGGTTCCTTGGTGGCTCAGTGGTAAAGAATTCGCCTGACAATGCAGAAGACACCAGGCTGGTCCCTGATCTGCGCCGTTCCCACATCCCACGGAGCCGTTCCCACATCCCACGGAGCAACGAAGCTGAGGGCCATAACTATTGAACCTGTGCTCTAGAGCCTGGAAGCTGCAACTACTGAATCCATGCGCTTCAACTACTGAAGCCGATGCACCCTAGAGGCTGTGCTCTGCAGCAAGAGAAGCCACCGCAACAAGAAACTCCTGCACCTACAGAGGGGAGCCCCTGTTTGCTGCAACTAGAGACAGCCCATGCAGCAACAAAGACCCAGCACAGCCAAAAATAAAAATAAATAGATAGATTAGATGATAGATAGATAGATGATAGTGTAAGGGTCGGAGAACTGCACTCTGAAAAGGACACTCAGGGACAGCCTCTAGTGGACTGACAAAGTTTATTATCTAATTGTGTAGTTTTATAATTTTCAGGGAATAGAGCATAACCAGACTTGCACATAGCCATTCTAGATAAACATTAAAGCATTCAAGCATAAAACACAGTTCCCATCGCCCAAGACATAATATAGCTTAGGCGAAACTCTAAAGGGAGTCTTATCATGAAACAACAGTCTTTGCTCTCAGAAACAGGTGGTCAGAAGGAAGCCTTCCAACGCCTCAAGGCTGGCTGTATAACCCTTCGTTATCTGTTCCCAGCCTCAGGCACTTGGTGAATGCTCGTAACCCTTTGTTATGCTCATTCCAGCTTCCAACCTTCCTCATGAGTGGAGCAAATACATTTTCAGTATTTGCTTAAAGCCTTCCAGCTCCTCCACAGATAGCTAGATAGACAGGTAAAAAGAATTCCCTAAGTGTCCAGTATGACACCACCCTTATGGTAGAAAGCAAAGAGGAACTAAAGAACCTCTTGATGGAGGTGAAAGAGGAGAGTGAAAAGTTGGTTTAAAACTCAACATTGAAAAAACTAAGAAGATCATGGCATCCGGTCCCATCACTTCATGGCAAATAGATGGGGAAACAATAGAAATAGTGACGGATTATTTTCTTGGGCTCCAAAGTCACTGCAGATGGTGACTGCAGCCATGAAATTAAAAGACACTTGTTTCTTGGAAGAAAAGCTATGACAAACGTAGACAGCATATTAAAAAACAGAGATATTACTTTGTCAACAAAGCTCAGTCTAGTCAAAACTATGGTTTTTCCAGCAGTTATGTACAGATGTGAGAGGTGGCCCATAAAGAAGGCTGAGCACCAAAGAACTGATGCTTTTGAACTGTGGTGTTGGAGAAGACTCTTGAGAGCCCCTTGGACTGCAAGGAGATCCAACTGGTCTTTCCTAAAGGAAATCAATCCTGAATACTCATTGGAAAGACTGATGCTGAAGCTGAAGCTTCAATACTTTGGACACCTGATGTGAAGAGCTGACTCATTGGAAAAGACCCTGATGCTGGGAAAGATTGAAGGCAGAAGGAGAAGGGGACGACAGAGGATGAGATGATTGGGTGGCATCACCAACTCAATGGTCAGGCATTTGAGCAAGCTCTGGGAGGTGATGCAAGTCAGGGACGCCTGGAGTGCTGCAGTCCATGGAGTCTCCAAGAATTGGCCACAGCTGATCAACCAAACAACAATGGTCCAGTAGTTCAGACTCTGTGCTTCCATTTCAGCAGGCATGGTTGACCCCTAGTCTGGGAACTAAGATTCCACAGGCAGTAGGGCCAAAAAAAGTTCTTTAGCAGAATGGTGGGGAAAGCCTGAAACCCAGCTTCCTTTGGGGAGGTTGTCTGATCACCGACCCAAGCAGATATTGAGAGGTGTTTCCTGCCCTCTAGTGGTCGCTTCTGGAATTGTCTCCTAGGAGAAACCTTGACTCACTGGGGCTGGAGAGCTCTCACACTCTCATTCTGGTCCATCTATCCCCAGGTGGCTCAGTGGGTAAAGAATCCACCTGTCAATGCAGGAGACGCAAGAGAAGTAGGTTTGATCCCTGGGTCGGGAAGATCCCCCAAAGGAGGGCATGACAACCCACTCCAGTATTCTCCCTGGAGAATCCCATGGACAGAGGAACCTGGCAGATTACAGTGCATGCTGCTAAGTCACTTCAGTCGTGTCCGACTCTTAGCGATCCCATGGACTGCAGCCTATCAGGCTCCTCCATCCATGGGATCTTCCAGGCAAGAGTACTGCAGTGGGGTGCCACTGCCTTCTCCAATTTCAGTGCATAGGGTCACGGAATCGGACATGACGGAAGCAACTGAGCTCCCGCGTGTCCTTCACCTGCACTTCGCTTCACACCACCAGCAGCCAGTCTCAGAGCTTGTTTTTCATGGCTTTTTGGCCCTTCCACCGCATAATGGTGTGTTGTTTTGACAAGGGCCCCTTGTAAGCGTTCTTCTCCAAAATAAGGGACTCTCCTTTAGGCATCCTGGGTCAAGAGTTTGGCGAGCAGCCAGGGCTGGACCTCTGAGCTGCAGTTGGGCAGTGACCATCCCGCCAGAGTGGCTGGGTCTTTCCAGTCCTCCTCAACCTGCTTGCTCCAGGATCTGCTAAAAGAATTTTGCAAAACCAGATTTCCTCTTGTATTTGTATTCAAAACATTTTTCAACAGAGGTTTGCTCAGTTACAGAAAGATGTAACTTCAGGTGTACTGTCCATATTGACACTTAAAAATTAAACTGTTACTGCACTCTACTAATTTATTCAGCGAACCCGAATACAAGAGCACTTTAGATCTACTGTCAGCGGTTGAAAAGAACTATGAATAAATCCCTTACGTCCTTTCTCTCTTTGTACTTGTATTCCCGTTTCCTAAAATGTTATTGTAAGGGGATATGTTTTTGCCCAGGAAAGTCTTTTATTCACTACGATGAACTGAATAATCCAGATCAGAGGGAAAGGAAAGAACGCCAGAGTGAGGCACCCCATGGGGAAGGGCAGGGAAGCCTGTCAGGTGGTCGTCGCTGTTGTCAGTCGTTCAGTCCTGCCTGACTCTTTGCGATGCCATGGACTGCAGCACGCCAGGCTTTCCTGTTCTTCACTGTCTCCCTGAGTTTGCTCAAACTCATATCCATTGATGCCATCCAATCCTCTCCTCCTCTGCTGTGTCCTTCTCCTCCTGCCCTCAATCTTTCCCAGCATCAGCATCTTTTCTAATGAGTCGGTTCTTCACATCAGGTGGCCAAAGTATTGGAGCTTCAGCTTCAGCATCAGTCTTTCCAATGAATATTCAGAATTGATTTCCTTTAGGATGGACTGGTTACATCTTGCAGCCCAAGGGACTCTCAAGAGTCTTCTCCAGCACCACAGTTTGAAGGCATCAGTTCTTCGGCATTCAGCTTTCTTTGTGGCCCAACTCTCACATCCATACAAGACTACTGGAAAAACCATAGCTTTGATTAGACGGAGCTTTGTCGGCAAAGTAATGCCTCTGCTTTTTAATACGCTGTCTAGGTTTGTTATAGCTTTTCTTCAAGGAGCAAGTGTCTTATAACTTTGTGCAGACACACAGAGAAGGGAGGAGACGGGTTCCAGGTCTGAGGAGCAAGGCTGAGGGATACGTAGGGCTGCCTCATGGACTACCCACTATTATTCTCTGTCCCTGTGCTTGCTTCTGGAGGCTCTGTCCGCTCACTGCAGTATCTGGGGCATTGCTGCGAAAGGAGGTGGAGGGGAGGCAGGGTCTGCCCCCTGCTCTGCTTCTCCTTCGAGACCTTTGTGGAGGAAGATGGCAGTCTGGACTTGGGGGAGGGGGCTGCAGGGGGCATGTGGGCATCAACACCAAAGACCCCAGAGGCCTCTGTGGAGCAGAGAGGAACACAGACCCACAGGCTCAGCAGCTGGAGGGCAACTCGGCACAGATGCATGCCAGCCAGAAATGCCAGAGGTCCTGGCAGCTGCCCCCTCCCAACGCGGTGCCTGCTCCCAGAGAGCTCGGTTCCTGCGGGAACGTGCCTGAACTCCCCTCACCTCTTTTTTTTTAATCGTTTGGCCCTGCCTCCTGGCGTGTGAGATTTTAATAGCCCGACCAGAGATCGAACCCGAGTCTTCTCCCTTGGCAGTATGGTGGCTTAACCACTGGGCCCCCAGGGAAGTCTCCCCTCACCTACTTCTGTTATGAGACTTTTCATTTTGTTAGGGGAACCACAGTCCAAAACTGCCTGCCTTGGCCAGGCCCAATAGTAACCACTTACCAGGTAAGGTCATGGTAAGGAACTCCGAACGAACAAGCTACCACCAACCAGAACTCAGGAAAGGTCAAAAGGAGAGAGGCGATGCCAGATCATATATCCCACCAACCTCCCAGAATCCTTCATACTGGAATCCATCTTGAATGAGTGTCGCGTGTGCCACCAGGAAAGGCCCTGAGTCAGAGTGATTGGCCAGAGACAGCCTGGAAACTCACCCCCCTGCCGTGAAGCCTGGGACTGGGAGCCAGGCGGCGGAGCAGTTCTCCTGGGTTCCTGTGTCCGCCTGCTCTCCCATTGGGTGCCCCTTCCCAGTAAGGCCTCTTGCTTTGCAGCACATGTGTCTCTTTGGACATTTCATTTCTGAGTATTAGACAAGAGCCTGCTGTCGGACCCTGGAAGGGATCCCCGTTCTTGCATGCCTCCTGTACTGTCAGAAATTCTAAGTGTTAATATTTATGTTATCTAAGCCCAGCACCATATGTGTGCCTAACTCAGTGCATGGTGGTCGTTTTTAAACTAAATCTGTAAATGGATAAACAAAACCATGGAAGCCCTCTTGGGCTTAGTAATCAGATCCCTGAATCTTTATTCCTCAGGTAAGAAAAGTTAGTTGCTATAAGTATTAAAATGAAATGGCTTAAGTAATAGAGGGGATTCATTTGGCTTTGAGGAAGGCTGATCAAAGCAACTGTATTCGCACAGCATGTCTGTCTTTTAAGACCTAACAGTTTATTTCTTCTGAGAAGCCTTTTTGAATTACTTATACCTGTCAGCTACAAATTGGCACTTGCCATGGGCACTAGCCATCTACCTCTACAAGGATTAAGTCATACACTGCTACAGCTGCTGACCTTCAATACCTTCTGAAGGGAGTTCACGGTGGAGAGCGGAAATGAAGCACTCTGTCCTCTGAAAGACAGGCAGAACAGGTCTTCAGATAAGATATTTTCAGGAGCTGTTATTATGAGCCGAGTTCTTGTATCTCCTCATATCTAGGAAAGCACTAAATTCCTTCACAGTGACATCTACTAACTAAACCTGCTGCAAAAATATGTGCTTGATTCTATGAACTCCCTTTCACCAAAATTGCATCTGTACTGACCTAGGTCCCTGCCTCTTGGCAGCAGTTTCTCAGAGCTATCTGAGGTGCTGTCCCTGGGGCGGCAGTTCTCATTTTGCCCTAAATAAAACTTAACTTGCAACTCTCAATTTTTTTAGGTCGACATATCCTTCTTTCTTTCTTCTTCTTTTTTTTCCCTTGGCTACATCATGCAACATAAAGGATCTGTTTCCCAATCAGGGATTGAACCCATGTCCCCCTGCAGTAGAAGCATGGAGTCTTAGCCACTGGACAGCCAGGAAACTCCCCATCTTTACTGGCTTCTTAAACTCTGTGTGTGCATGTGTAGGTAAATTGATCATTTGAGGCATCCACCTATGGAATACCCTTTCTCTCTACCCTCTGACCCCCTGGGTCTACACCCCTGGGACTACATTGGCCCCAGGAAGGCTGTAGTTGGAATGAGGGTGAACAAGGAGGCACCATGCCTGTGGGCAGAGAAGTCCCCACCCTCATCACTCCTAGAAGAGCTGGGGGGGTGGGGGCGGGGAGCAGACAGGCAAGAGCTCCTGTTGGGGGTGGGGGGGGCTGGTGGGGGAGGTAGGAGCAGAGCCTGCGGGGAGTGGGGGGTGTGGAGGCCCCTCTCAGATCCCACAGGGACCTCCGCAGGGAAGGCCCCAAGAAAGGGCATCGAGGGAGGAAGGCAGCCCCCCCACCGCCCTGTCTCCCCGGGAGAGGGGAGGACAGCTTACCTCACCCCATCTGTAGATGGACTGGGGAGCCGCCGTCCGGGCAGGGCAAGTGGTCAGGACGAGGCGGCTGCAGAGTGACCCGTGGGGATCAGGCGAGCAAAGATTCTGAGACCCACTGAGGAGACGCTGGGGCAAGAGAGCTTCAGCGCACAGGCAGCACCCCCAGAGCCACGTGGAGGGAAAGGCTGGATGCAACCTAAGGAGCAGGTCCGCAAGGCCCAGGCGCTGCCAAGCAAGTTCAAGTGCCGGACACACAGCGAGGCGGAGGCAGCGAAACAGGACGGGAGGGGGCAGGGCACAGCCTTTAAGAGGATGACGGGGTCTTTGAGGACGTGACAAAAACTGCTAGAACTGTTAGACTCAACATGCTGGAAATTCGACTTCCAGCAGACCTTGAGACTGACTCGTTGGGCACGCATTGTAATATATTAGTGTATGCTAATAACACACCCACAGGCGCCATGTCGCTTCTGAGGCCAATCATAAAAAGCCAAAAATGAGCGGGTTGCTCACTGGAAATTCCTGCCTCTTCTTGAAAATAGTAGGAATAATCCTCCCACTTATTAGCTGGGAAATTGCCCCGCCCATGGAAAATAGTGCGTGCTCGCCTTTGAGATGGCCCATATTCTGTCAATGGAATGTGTAGCTCTTTAAATAAATCCACTTTTTTACCTATCACTGTGCCTCTTGCTGAATCCCTTCTGCCCTGAGGGATAAAGAATTTGAGCTTCATGGATGGGGAGGGAGGTAGGAGGGAGGTTTGGGATGGGGGACACATGTACACCCATGCCTGATTCATGTCAATGTATGGCAAAAACCACCACAATACTGTAAAATAATTAGCCTCCAATTAAAATAGATAAATAATTTTTTAGAAAAGATAGTGGGGTTGAGTCCCAGCCCGTGGGCTCAAGTCCCAAATCTGAGTTTTGGCTGGGTTCAAATCCCACCTGAGTTGTGTGGTTTCAGGAGTTTGGAGCAGAGAAAGGTTTATTGCAGGGCCAAGCAAGGAGAATGAATGGTTCATGCTCAACAACCCCAAACTGGTTTGGGGAGAGAAGTCGTTATAGGCCAAATGTGGGGTGAGGGGGCAGAGTGTGTGTCTTTCTCCTGATCACTTTGCTGTGAGGTGCCTTCTGCTCAGCCTGAAGTTACCATTCTCCACCTGGATGAGGGCTTTGGTTCCTGAAGAAGAACTCAAAGGTATTGTTGTGTATGAGAAATCAAATGTGTCCTACCGTATCAGTAACAAGTGTGTCCCAGTCATGGGGGATTGCAGCCCTCCAATGTGAGACGGTGAGCCCTCGGGGAACTCAGGAAGGGGTAGAAGACCTGCCATCCAGCAGCCATCAGATGACAGCCACTCCCTAAGGTGAGCCCCGAGGAAAGGAAGGAAGCTCAGGAAGTGAAAACATAGGACACTGGGCCCCGATAGCTGAGGTGCTCTGAAAGGTTCCAGTGAGCCCAGATTCTGGCATCTTCCCACACATAGAAAAGCGCTACATTCCTTAACTTGAGATACCTGGTTCACCTTGAAAGTGAAAGGAGTCGCTCAGTTGCGTCCCTACCCTTTGCCACCCCATGGACTGTAGTCTGCCAGTCCATGGAATCCTCCAGGCAAGAATACTGGAGTGGGTAGCCATTCCCTTCTCCAGATCTTCCTGACCCAGGGATTGAACCCGGGTCTCCCGCATTACGGGCAAGTAGTTTATCATCTGAGCCACCAGGGGAGCCCACTTTCTTTAATTAGCAATAATTTTTTTGGTGTTCAGACTACCTGTAAAAACTTATAACCTGGATCCTCCTCTCGCCTCCTCAGGGCAGTTTTCTTGGGGTACTTGAGGTGCTGCTTCCCAGGCTTGAAGTCTTAAAAATTTCCACCGAATAAAACATAACTCTCAACTTTTAGGTTGTGAATATTTTTTAAGTTGACATGTACTTCCCTTGAGGAGGAACCAGGATCCTGCTTTAATGGCTACACCAGTTTCTTGATTGATCCTCTTTTGTTTCTGCATTTTCTGCCTTCCCTGATTAGTAACTGTTTGAATCTGCTCTTTGGTACTCAGGAAGGTCTAGGAGGTTGAAGCCTTTACCCTGCAAACAAGAAACTGGGGACACAAAGGTTTTTGCGCCCAGGAGAATCTCACAGGTTTCTGCTCAGTTTCACATGAGTTTAGATTTGGGTGAACTCTGGGAGTTGGTGATGGACAGGGAGGCCTGGCGTGCTGCGGTTCATGGGGTCACAAAGAGTTGGACACAACTAAGTGACTGAACTGTACTGAAGTTTGCAGACTCACTTGAGGAAAAAACCATCTCTTATAACACTAGGGGCTAAACAGGTTTTGCAGATTATTAAACGACTGTCTTTCCATTGTGAATCTGCCTCCTGAGATTAAGTATCTTCATTCAAACAAGATAAAAGAAGACTTTTTTTAACAAAAAAAAGTTTATTTTCTGCACTAAAATTTATACAGCTGTAAACTCAAGGAGTTATCCAATACTTGTACAAATCTGGGGAACAGTTAATAAGCACCTTCAATGGTTTCCACAGTTTAAGAATTTACTGTTTAAAAAATTTTTAGAATGAATCTAGCAAAATGAATAAAAGTTATAATCATTATACAAAAATCATGACAAAACATTTGATATAGAGGGTTGGATATGGAATGATAAATAGAAAAGGAAAGTTAAACTAATTTATGTGGTTTGGCTACATAAAAGACTCATGTGTTCCCCAAACCTTGTGATTCTTGGGGATATAGTTGCTTCTCAAAACAAACTCCAATTATTCAAGGAAAGGTTCTTTCATTTCAGGCTCCTATGTGCTGTAGAAAAGCAGTGTGTTAAGGGGGAGTTGAGGGTACTGAGGTTTGCAGATTAGAAGAGGGATATCTTCCTTAAGAAGAAAAACAGGGAAATTCTTCTATGTCCTTAAGTGTAGAAGTGTCCTCTGACAAAGAACATATCATATTTTCTTTGGCATTATTTAAGAGCTTTTCTTATTGTTATTGTTAAATCTTCTCCTTTATCCTTCCTCTTGGGTTTTCCATTTCTGCTCTTCATCAATCTCTTCGTGATACTTTTCACTGAGTCTTCTCACTTCCTTAACCCGATCTTCACTGACGCAAATTCCTTATCCTTAGCTTTCAATTCAAAATTTCCATTCTTTTAGGACTTTGGGAAGTAGTCACTGCCTCCCCCCTGCCAAATACCACTAGCTATATATGGTCAGGAGATGTTTTCTAAACAAGCTGTAGAAACATAAATGTGAAATGTGGTAATGGACCTTTTAATTATACCAATGAGGAACAAAGTGTCTGGAGGACTAATATAAATATTCAGATTGGCCTTCCTGGATTGTGTCTTTGGATGAGAATACAGTGAGCAAGGGCCATGGATGGAGGATGAACAAAAGAGCACAGAGCTCACGACTGGTTGTAGATTGGCTCTCATGGGTGGAGGGCAGAGATGAGGGACTGCAGGGGGTCCCCAGTCCCAGCCTGTATCTCAGATGGGTCTCCACGTGGAGGCTGGACACAGGTGCCAGCAGTGGGGCTGTGCTGCCCCAAGAACCAGATGCTAGGATCCAAGTGCTTTGGATAAAGAGGAATACTTTGGTAATCTTTGGTATAATTTAAGGCACATCAATAAAATCCCCATCCTCAAACATCTGACTCTGCACCTTGAATTTCTCTGGACACTCTTGATTTAAGCTTTTGACTACCAACAACTACTTCAGAAATGCCAATAACTTATCTGGGAGAGGCTGCTCAGTATCATCCACCAAATACCCATATATCTTTTGGACACGGTGAGTTTTGACTAAAAGGCAGGGCTTGCTCACATCCTGCCTTGGGCAGGATGCAAGTGATATAGAACTCAGGGGATAAATGCTAGGAGTATAAAGAGGGAAATCAGAGCACCAAGAAAAACTGTGGGAGAGGAAACTCCCTCCTTCGCTCACAGCCTCGATGTGTCCAGCAGCTGATGGAACAATGGGTGTCTCAAAGTGAGGCTGAGCTTGTAAGGCCACAAGGAAGGGGGGCAGCTCAGGCCCTGGGAAGCTCTGCTCACCATGGGGGTATGAAGGTTGGGGCCAGTTTCCAGCCCCAGGATGGGGCATATAATCCTCACTCAGGGCTGTATAAGCTAGTCTGAGGGTTAGGGTCAGGGAGATTTTGTGTAGGAGTAGAGGCTTTCCCATTCCAGAAGCTGGGGGCATGTGTTTTGGGGAACAGTGAGGGCAATGCTGTTGGGGCTCAGGCTGGGTTGGACCTGGGCCTGGTGGCCATTCAGCCACCAGGTCAGACAGTTTTCAGTCTGGACCCTTTCGAGAAGGGTGCTGCTGCGAAATACTTTGGAGAGCACACAAGGAACTCTTCATTTCTGCTCGATACAGTCAACTCCCAGGGTGTTGTCAGGGCAACGGCAGGTCCTGCTTCCTGGGGTGGCCAAGCAGAGGTGCGTACAGCCACCATTGTTCACTGAGCAGTAGTTGTGACCTGGAAAAGGCAGAAGTAAGCTCAGCGGTTCAATCAGTTGAGAGAGTGACCTCCATACTAGCCCCCTGTTTGGTCTCTGGGAGGCCAAGCTTATGGGGGGGTCCTGGAGAACAAGAAAGCTGTATAGAAAATTTAACTCAGCTTATCTCCTGGCTGTTTCCTCATCAGTAAGGATTTGCCAAATGTGCAAAAACCTGGATTCCTGATCTGGGGGATATGCAGATTTACCAACAAAGCTATTAGCAGAGCTCAGGGAGGGTTTTCCAGCTCTGGTCATAACATGGAGCTGGAATTTTAAAGCAGAATGTGCTTTCTATGCAGCTTGGCCGCTTCACTAGGGGGCAAGAGGGAAGCCAGGAAGGAGGAAGCCATAGCATAGACTGCAGCCAGGCTACCTAACTTACCCCCAAGTCTGCTGCCACGAATACTGGAAGGGATCATGTGACTCTGGGCAAGTGGCTCCAGTATCATCATTTATAAAGTGGGCAAAATAATAACGCCTACATCATAGGGCTGCTACGAGGATTAAGTGAACCAGTGGATACAAAGCACGCAGTGACTTTTAATACATGGGACGTACCCAGCTCACAGGAAGTATCACATTCATGTTTGCAATTATTATTACTATCAATTATTGTTGTTGCTGTCTGGCCAAATGGATGAACTTTTAAAGCAGGAGAGACCCTAACACTGCTTTTCCTCCTTGGAGCCTGAAGACAGCATACTTTTAGACCCACTCCAAAAGTCAATACTTTTCCTCACCCTTATCCACTATCCACTTCATTCCCTACCATTTTCTATTGATTCATCTGGCTTACCTACTAATTAAAGAAGACCCTTGATGGAATGGACTAGGTCTCACCTGCCCTGTGATCAGGGCTACCAGAGGCCACATAGTGGGCGGCCAGAGGGTGGGCTCTGAGCCCCAGGGGCCAACCCAGCCCCTGACTACATAGAGCACAGGTGAGTTACCTTCAGGACACTGGGACAGGGCGGAAGTGATGCCATAGAGCCGGGTCTGCTTGTGGGGGTGGAAGGAATCCGTCTCTTTGGAAACAGCGAGATCTACAGCAACCACAGAATTCCTACAGTGTCAAAGGATGGCAAGTTAAAACACATCTAACGGCAGGGTTTCCCTGATGGTCCAGTGGATAAGACTTTTCACTTTCAATGCAGGGGGCATGGTTTGATCCCTGGTGAGTGAACTAAGATTCCCTCATGCTATGCGGCATGGCCAAACAAACAAAACCAAAAAATATACTAACAACAAAAAACACATCTAATGGCTTAAACTTTTCTCTACAGGGCAACCTCTTTTGTCGCTTGGAGGGTAAAGTGAACGTGTTAGTCTCTCAGTCCTGTCTGACTCTTTATGACCCCATGGGCTGTAACCTGCCAGGCTCCTCTGTCCACGGGATTCTCCAGGCAAGAACATTGGAGTGGGTAGCTATTCTCTTCTCCAGGGGATCTTCCTGACCCTGGGATTGAACCTGGGTCTCCTGCATTGCAGGTGGATTCTTTACCATCTGAGCACCAGGGAAGCCCTTGGGGGATAAATTGGAGGCCATAAACGGCTTCCCAGGTGGCTCAGACAGTCAAGAATCTGCCTGCCCATGCAGGAGACACAGGAGACGTGGGTTGGATCTCTGGGTTGGGAATACCCCCTGGAGGAGGAAATGGCAACCCACTCAAGTATTCTTGCCAGGGAAATCCCATGGACAGAGAAGCCTGGTGGGCTACAGTCTGTGGGGTGGCAAAGAATCAGACAAAATAGCATAGAAAGATGCAAAAAAAACCCCAAACAGATACATTGGCCTTACTTCCTAGCCATCCCTACCTCTTCCTGAAGCCTGCAATTCTCTGGCTTCTTAAAGAAAGGACAAAGGTCAGCTAGCTCCGCCCTCTGGCTCTAAATCCCAAGCTGGGAAGTCCACTTTCTATACTGAAGCTCCTGCCACAGTCGCTTGCTTGCTTTAAGCCTACTTTTCTGCAGGAAAGGTCAAGAAGGAGCTTTGGGAATACTGCAGTTTAAGAATTATAATAAAATAGTGGCATGGAGTAGGCATGGTCTCTCCTAGGGAGAGAAGGGACATGTGCAGGAAGTCCCCATTTGTGGACTTGAAGCTGCCCATCCAAGAGCATCCAGAAGATACACCGCACCCCCTGCTTCCCTAGGGTTACTGCCCTCTCCTTCCTTGCCCTCCTCTCTGACAATCAGAGGGCGAGGGAGAGGGGGCATCTCTGGAGGCGGGAAGGTCAAGCCAAGAGGCTGCTTGCAAAGGGTGTGGCCTCCAGAGAGGGCAGCAGGGCAGGTCCCCCAGCCCCCGCGCTGCAGCAGCTGACATACGTCTTCCAGTCTGTGTAGTACAGATTCTTCCCAAAGCTCGTAACGGCGAAAGGATACTGCAGCCCTTCAAGAACCTTGCGTCTGTTGGGCTGACCAGGGTTCAGGCACTCGGCCCGATGGGTGCCTGTGTGGGGTGAGAACAAATCGTGCATTGTTCACACAAGAAATGGCCCCTTTGTGTCCAAAACGAAAAGCAAGGAGGGCAAGTGTTACACGCTCAGATCCGAGAGAACACAAGATGTGCTCTTCTAAACTGGGAAGTTGTCTGTTCATCCTCCCACGCCCCTCTCATTGCTCAGTGCCACCTCCATCCAGTACCCATACCTGGTTCTGATGGAGAGAAGGGAGCCAGAGCAGAGGAAGAGCACCCCATTTCACCCATTTCTGGAGCAGCCAGGGGCTTAGTAAGAAGGATGCCATGTTCCAGCTTCTGTTCAAATCCGTCCTGCCTGAAGCCCCTCTAGACCTTCCCTCCGTGTTTTCAGAGCCCTTAGAATTGCTAAGCTGCTCCCACTGGGTGAGCAGCTATGCACAGCCGCGCATCAGTGGCTGCATTATGACTAACTTAAGGCTTGGGTTTCCACTTAACTGTGCCTGCTTTACTTCCTGCATCTACCGTGGTACCTGAGTGTCTAGAACCAAGGAGGAACTCAACAGAGACTTGATGGATGACTGACATTCTTCCCCAACTGCGCATCCTGCCCACATCAGGGGCACCTCAAATCTGCCCAGGCAGGACCACACATCAGGACTGCCTTACTTTATCTTCCTTGGCTTCAAGTCCTGCCTTAGCCCTGCTTAGGGACAAGCAGGAGCTACGAAAATGTAAGTCATGAATTGCTTAATAGGTACCAGGATGAGGATAGGCTCTGGGGGTCAGCAAACTTTTTCTTAAAGGGCCAGATAGTAACTATTTTAGGTTGTGTGAGCCAAGAGGTGAAATCAAGGACATTATACAAGAATTTGTATAAGCTTTTAAAATGTAACATTTGAAAATGTAAAAACCTTTTACAGCTCCCAGGTTATACCAAAACAGGTGGCCATACCATTTGGCCCCAGGCTATAGTTTGCTGACCCCTGACCTGGAAGATTGAGAATACTCCCTGGGCTACATCAAGCTGTGGGAAACAGTTTCCAAGCAAAGATATGCAGCTGATGTTTGTGCAGAAAAATAGCAGTTATCTTATGCCTTATTCCCCACAATAGCTACTCTCGATAGCACAGTGGATAACAATGATTATTTGGTAAAAAAACGAAGCCCTGTTCCGACCCAGGAGCGAGGCCTGGGGCTTTCCATCACCTGCATCCACCCAGCAGAGCTGAGACGAGTAGGCATCGAAGGTCAGCCCATTGGGCAAGCCCAGGTCATCCTGCACCAGGATCCTCCGGTTTGTGCCATCCATGTAGGAAGTTTCAATTTTGGGGTTATCTCTGTTCCAATCTGTCCAATAAAGATTCCTGGAGGAAAAGGATGTGAAAGGGCAAGAGAAATAATGAAGATGTATGAGGAAAAGTTCACTTAAAGACACTTAAAAAGAACCTGTGATAGGGGATTCCCTGGCGGTCCAGGGGTTAGAACTTTGCATTTCCACTGCAGGGGGCATGAGTTCAATACCTGGCCAGGGAATTAAGATCCTGCAGGTCATACAGTGCAACCAAGAAATTTAAAAATAAAATAAAAATTAATGGCTCTAAAGGATCTGGAGGAGCCAAGACACGTTGCCTTTGTAAAGATCCTTCTATTTGGTTTTCCCCTTGAATCATTCTGTTACTAACAACTTCACTTCCCTTAAATATAACTGACATATCTCAATGAAACTGTTTTTAAAAAATAGAGCGCCATAACTGACATAAACACATGGGGATTCTCATATGCTGTCAGCACTCAGGAAGGCAAAGCAGACGCAGAGGATGAAGCCCAGAAGCAACGCTGGCAGGATAAGTGGTCAAGGCACCTGAAATCAGAGAGGCGGCCAAATGGCCACAGAACTAGAGATGTGGTTTCATGCCAAAGCCTCAAGGAGACATGAGCCTAGGGTGTAAGACTCAGAGCCTGCAGTGAGGGAAAGAATGTGCTCACAAAACCCCGAGGGAGGGCCTCCAAGGCGTTCACGGGTTGGGCCCCCGGAAGGAGCCCCAGGGGGATAGTGATGCTACCTCGATATTCTTCTGGAGTTGATACAACTCAAATATGGTACTGAGTTCATGATTCCGGTGGATTATAATAAATGTTCTGGCTTCACCTCAGATATCTATAAGCCACCAACTGTGGACTCATTCATCCTAAACTCATTCATTTCAGGACAGCAATGCTGGAGTTACAGTCAAACTTTGAGAATATGCACAAGGGCAGATGCAAATTGAATAGACACACACACAGATTTACACAAAGATACCCTTTCACGGGGGCCTCCTTGGTGGCAAGGTCCTCTGGAGGAGGGCAACCCATCCCAGTATCCTTGCCTGGAGAATCCCAAGGACAGAGGAGCCTGGAGGGCTATAGTCCACAGGGTCACACAGAGTTGGACACGACTGAAGGGACTTAGCGTGCACGCACCCTCTCATGGAATCTGTTACGATGCCTCTGGGATTCACCAAGTCAGTCTCAAACAGCACCCGGCGCTGGGTCCCATCTAGCTTCGCAACTTCTATCCGATCCAGTTGAGAATCCGTCCAGAAGATGTTGCGCCCAAGGTGGTCAAGAGCAATGCCTTCGGGGCTTCCAAGATCTAGACGTAAACACCAAACATTATTGATTTTTTTTTAAACGAGTAAGATGAGGTTTTTCTGATTACTCAGCGCTATTTCATCTGGCATCGAACCCTTGCACTTTGAGAAAACCAATGGGAGTGTTAAATGCTTGTTAAGATAAATAACACTTTGGGACAAATGTTACAGTGCTACTCATTCCCTTGATGGATATCCATATTGGGAATGGATGGATGGGTACCATATGGGAACCCAACCCATACGGATGCTGAAGCTGTGGCCCTGACTTCCAGGAGCCCACAGCCAATCACAACTCAGGCTGAGTTCCAGGCTCTGTGGAGCATGGAGCAGGAACGCTGGACTTAGCCTGGGGAGACCGAGGAACACTTCCTGGGGGAGGCAATACCTCATAAGGCTGGCTACTGCAGGAACAACAGGACTTTCTCAGGCAGGGATCCCGGTCAAAGCTTTCCAAGCAGGGAGACCAGCACACTGGTATAAAGGAAGAACGGGTATGGCTTGAAGTATACGATGTCATTCTGTGTGGCTGGAGACCCCGAGGGTGGAGAGTGGCCAGAGATAAAGTTAGGATGCATGTGTTAACAAGCTTAGAGCTTATCTCTTATGTAAAGGGGAGGCACAGGAAGATCTAAAGATGGAGAATGGGACAGACTTATCTTATTCACCAACGGGGGAAAATAGGTCATTGCCGAGAAATAATATATGCAAGAAATCACAGCTGTTATTACTTTCATACAAGTGTTAAGAGTACAAAGAACGGGTATCAGTGATGGCAAATAACACCCCAGAAGTCTTTACTAGGCTCTAAGTAACTGATTTTCAAGCCAGGGGTTGCCACAGTATAAGCTGACTGCAATGGGAGCCTTTAGCACCCACCAAACCTAATCAGGAGTTCAAGATTGCAATGGTTTCCTGACTATAAATACAACCAAATTAAAAGCTAAAACCCTACCAGGGTTTTACTGGGGTCACCTTGGACTCTTTCCCCTCAGCTGATTATGGAGTTGAAGGTCATTTAGTACGGCTGGAAGTGGAAACAGGAAGGGGAAGAGCCAAGGATGGAGCTACCCTGCCCCAGGGACTTGGTATAAAACCATCCCTGCAGCACTGTGTTCTTTCATCAATAGCGAAGCAGTCCCAACCCTCAGTCCCCTCCGTATCAGCTTTCACTAAACTCTACGATGATCATGACTCTGAATGATGGAGATATCTAAGCTCCCCTGAAGGACTCCCACCAGAGAAAGCTTATTAAGACTTAGAAACAATCGTTTCTAATTCTAAACAAGGTCTTTATTACTCCAACTCAAAGCAAAGATTTATAAAGTACAACAAACTGGTTCCAAATTGGGAAAGGAGAACATCAAGGATGTATATTGTCACCCTGTTTATTTAAATTATATGCAGAGTACACCATGCAAAATGCCAGGCTGGATGAAGCACAAGCTGGAATCAAGACTGCCAGGAGAAATAGCAATAACCTCAGATATGCAGATGACACCACCCTTATGGCAGAAAGCAAAGAAGAACTAAAGAGCCTCTTAATGAAAGAAGAGAGTGAAAATGCTGGTTTAAAACTCAGTATTCAGAAAACGAAGATCATGGCATCTGGTCCCATCACTTCATGGCAAATAGATGGGGAAACAATGGAAACAGTGACAGACTTTATTTTGCGGGGCTCCAAAATCCCTGCAGATGGGGATTGCAGCCATGAAATTAAAAGACGCTTGCTCCTTGGAGGAAAAGCTATGACCAACCTAGACAGCATACTAAAAAGCAGAGACATTACTTTGCCAACAAAGCTCCGACTAGTCAAAGCTATGGTTTTTCCAGTAGTCATGCATGGATGTGAGAGTTGGACTATAAAGAAACCTGAGTGCCAAAGAACTGATGCTTTTGAACTGTGGTGTTGGAGAAGACTTTTGAGAGTCCTTTGGACAGGAAGCAGATCCAACTGGTCCATCCTAAAGGAAATCAGTCCTGAATATTCATTCATTGGAAGTACTGATGCTGAAGCTGAAGCTCCAATACTTTGACCACCTGATGCAAAGAACTGACTCATCTGAAAGACCTTGAAGTTAGGAAAAATTGAAGGCGGGAGGAGAAGGGGATGACAGAGGATGGGATGGTTGGATGGCATCACTGACTCAATGGAAGTGAGTTTGGGTAAGCTCCGGAAGTTGGTGATGGACAGGGAAGCCTGGTGTGCTGCAGTCCATGGGGTCACAAAGAGTCGGACACGACTGAGCGACTGAACCGACTGAAAATATTTCCCACATCCTTGGAGGCAGAGACAGTGAGACTGACCTCCAAAGACCCCTTCAGACCTTCAGACAAAATCAGAAGAAATCATTCTAGGGTATATTTAGAACGAGAACATCCTGTCTGAGAGGCATGGGCTATTCAGACATGGTGGGACCAGGGAAGGCTGTTTAATGAGAGTATCTTTACAAGTTCCCGGAAGGAACTCCTTGCCAATTGTCTTTTAAGGAACAGCCTGGTCTTGACGTCAAACCCAAGAGCAACCAGAACTCCTCCCCCAACCAGAAAAATACTTCTTTATAGGCTAAGGAGCCAAAGGAAAGGCCTGGAAAACCTCATCCTTTCCTGTGAGTCAGGGCAAGATGGGAAAATTGCAAGGCAATATATTCCACACTGATTGTATCAAAAGGAAACAGATGATGATACTTATTAAAGATATCTGGCTAGGACTTTAACTCAAGGAAAAACAGAGAAGCCCGGGATTCAGACATTATGAAATTAGGAAGAAAAAGGAAAGATACCCACTGCCATTTTCACTCACTAGGAAAATACCATGATGAAAACCTAAGTGGAAGCTTCTTTCTCTTTTTGGAAATTAAAAAGACAATGTATTCCTAGTGATCTTTCTTCTACAAAGATCCACATTCTGATTTAATTCTGTGTTTTCACAGTGGGCTTTTGTCTGGAATGTTTCTTACTGGTCTTAAAGCTTTCTTGGATCATTATCAGTTCCAAAAACAACAGGAAATAGCAAACGATGACCTACTCCCCACTTCCTATGGCTTTTGAAGTCAAATTACTGATAATAAAAACATTTTCAACAGCATTAAGATGCAAAAAGGCATCTTCAAACTTGTATTCATTAAAAACTTCATTCCATTCATTAAAGCAAGCCATGAAAACTAGCAGACATTATTTAAATAGCACGTTGGCTCCCAGAAAAGTATTTGAGGTTTGTGTCCATAGTCAACCTGTTTAACTCAACCTCAGCTTAATTCCTGCTATATTATCTCTTATGAAGGAGCCAAGGAAGGAAAAATATATCCCAGGGGCTGTTCCACAGGCACAAGGCCCCTTCTGACACTATCAAAAGTTGTAGGGAGACATTAAATTAGAAAAGCTACACTTAGCCCCTGAAAGAAAAGCTATGACAAACCTAGATAGAGTATTAAAAAACAGAGACATCACTTTGCTGACAAAGGTTTGTCTAGTCAAGGCTTTGCTTTTTCCAGGAGTCATGTTCAGATGTGACAGCTGGACCATAAAGAGGGCTGAGTGCCAAAGAACTGATACTTTTGAATGGTGGTGCTGGAGAGGACTCTTAAGAGTCCTTTGGACTGCAAGGAGATCAAACCAGCCAATCCTAAAGGAAATCAACCTGAATATTCATTGGAAGGACTGATGCTGAAGCTGAAGCTCCAAAACTTTAGCCTCTTGATGCTAAAAGTGGACTCATTGGAAAAGACCCTGATGCTGGGAAAGACTGAAGGCAGGAGGAGAAGGAGATGACAGAGGATGAGATGGTTGGATGGCATCACTGACTCAATGGATGTGAGTTTGAGCAAACTCCAGGGAGGCCTGGCGTGCTGCAGTCCATGGGGTTGCAAAGAGTCAGACACAACTTGGCAACTGAACAATAACACTCAGCCCCAAGCATCAGTAAAAAGAAATACCAAAGAGACTCAAATATTTTAAAGATGTATCTTTGCTTTTTCCCCCAAGCCAAGAAGTCCTTAAAGATGCACCTTTGAGTGTTTTGCAGAGAAAACAAGATGATTTTACATAGCACATATCATTGGCATGGCAATGTCTTTTGATTGAAAATTTCTGCAAGGCAGCTGGTTAAGTCACAGACTGAGCAATGTGCAATATTTGACCTTTTCAGTAGAGGAGAATTTTTACAGGTCCTTGGACTTTTTGTCATAATGGACTTGAATCTTGATAAAACATATCCATTTAAAATAGTCTTGACTTGTTGAATGTAGGCATTAAAATAATAGAGTCCTTGGCTTAAATTGGCACCTGTAAATTAAGGAATTGAGGTTAAATGTTGAGGGGTAGGCTGTGCCAAAGCGTCATGTGGTTTACCATTACTGATGCAACAAAAACAGAAATGTCTGTGAAAGTTCAGCCTAATTTGCTGTACTCCTCTGGCAATCTGAGCAAAGTCCAGTGAGGGTGAGATGGAATAGAGGAGACCCACCCCACCATGAGGTTACAGGTTGAAGTGATAACCCTTCAAATTGAAAACTGTCTTGGGAATAGACTCACCTCTCAGGGACAGTATTTGCCAATATGCTTGTGACCCTCCCGTCTTTATGATTTTTCTGTTTATTGCCTAATGGACCACCCCAAGGGGCAGACAGTCTGAGAATCAACTCGAGGCTCAGCAGCCAGAGGGAGATGCATATATCCAAACTGGATGGTTAAGTTTAGCTTTTATTATTCCTTAAAACTGGCTACATAAGCTTTCAGAGACAGGCATGGACACGTACCCTGTTTTAATTTTATTTCAGCAACACATCCCAGCTAAGATGTTCATGACTTAGTGATGAGTCCTTGGAGGACTATTCAAAGAAGGCTAGAAAGGGTGATGTTTGGGCCCAAGAACCCAACCCATCTCCAATCACCATATCCTGCAAGCAACCATACACCGCATGACTCTGCTCTCTCCCCCAAGAGCCACGTGGGCTACTAAAAGCAAAACCAAGAATGATGCTTGCTTGCCCACCTTGTCGAATGATGGTGGTTGGCTCTCCGCCATGCAGACTGGCTCTCCCGATGGAAGGTTGACTGATGTCGGTCCAGTATATCATCTTGTCCACACAGTCAAAGGCCAGTCCAATGATGACTTTATCCTGGAAGTGTAGACCAGTGGTGAGAGTGGTCCATCGACTCACGCCTCATGATAGTAGGAATCTTTCATGTGCTTACAGGCATTTGGACACCTTTCAAAATGAAGTGTCTTCAAGTCTTTTGTTCATTTTTAAAATTAAATTATTGAGTGGCAGGAGCTCTTTATAAACTTCAGATAAAAATCTGTTGTCATATGTGTGTAAGTATGTACATGTGTGGGGCTTCCCAGGTGGCGCTAGTGGTAAAGACCCATCTGCCAATGTAGGAGGCATAAGAGACGTGGGTCTGATCCCTGGGTCAGGAAGATGCCCTGGAGGAGGGCATGGCCACCTGCTTCAGTTTCTCTCAGCAAATAGCACTTTTTCATTTTCTTAAATGATGTTTTTTGGGAGCAAAAGTTTTAAATTTTTGTAAAGTCCAATTTATTATTCTTTTATGGATAATGCTTTTTGTATATTATCTAAGAAACCTTTGACAAACTGAAGATCATAAAAAAGAAATAAAACACATAAATATTGGAAAGGAAGAAGTAAAATTATTCTATTTTAAGACAATATGATTATTTATGTAGAAACTCCTGGGGAATCTATACTAATATTTAAATTAATAATTGAATCTAGCAAGGTTGCAGAATCCAAATCAACATAAAACTGTATTTCCACATACCAGCAAGAAGTAGCATTTTAAGATAATAATGTTTATAATAGCAAGAAAACCAAAATATTTTAGGCTGAATACTATAAAACATTGTATAGCAAAATTAAAGAAGATGCAAATAAATGAAGAGATGCTAGTTTAACGGATCATGAGATTTAACACTACTAAGATATCAATTCTCCCTAATTAAGAATTAAAGATCCAATGCTATCCATATCAAAATCCCAGAAGGCTTTTCTTTCTTTCCTTTTTTTAAAGTAGAAACTTACAAGTTCACTCTAAAATATATATGGAAACATAAGTAAAGCCCCTGGACACCACAGAAGTGGAAGACCAGGAAGATGTTTTAGGAGAGAACCAGTTATCAGCAAATACTTCCCCTTTAGAGGTCAGGTCATAAAGGACACAGCGATCCTTACCTTACACCATATACAAAAATAAGCTCAAATGAATCAGAAACCCAAATGTGACAATTAAAACTATAAATTTCTTAGAAGAAAACATGGTTGAAAGCCTCATAGTGTTTGATTTGGCACTAATTTCTTGGCTATGACATCAAAAGCAAAAAATAGGTAAATTGGATCTTATCAAAATGGAAAACTTTTATTCAGTAAAAGATACAGTCAACAAAGTGAAAAGGTAACCAACTCATGGAAGGTGAGGAAATATTTGCAAATCATGTATCTGACGAGGGGTTGATAAAATATATGAAAAACTCCTACAGCTCAGTAACAACAACAAAATAACCCAACCACAAAATGGGCAAAGGATATGAATAAATATTTTTCCAAAGAAGATATATAAGTGGCCCTTAAGCACATGAAAAGATGCTAACAAAGGTCCATCTAGTCAAAGTTATGGTTTTTTTCAGCAGTCATGTATGGATGTGAGAGTTGGACTATAAAGAAAGCTGAGCACCAAAGAATTGATGCTTTTGAACTGTGGTGTTGGAGGAGACTCTTGAGAGTCCCTTGGACTGCAAGGAGATCCAACCAGTCCATCCTAAAGGAAATAGGTCCTGAATACTCATTGGAAGGACTGATGTTGAAGCTGAAACTCCAATACTTTGGCCATCTGATACAAAGAAGTGACTCATTGGAAAAGACCCTGATGCTGGGAAAGATTGAAGGCGGGAGGAGAAAGGGATGACAGAGAATGAGATGGTTAGATGGCATCACTGACTCAATGGACATGAGTTTGAGTAAGCTCTGGGAGTTGGTGATGGACAGGGAGGCCTGGCGTCTGCAGTCCATGGGATTGCAAAGAGTTGGACAGGGCTGAGCGACTGAACTAAAATGAACTGAACATCTGTCTCATTCACATTCCTTGTGAATGTGAAGTGAACGTCACTCAGTCGTGTTCAACTCTTTGTGACCGCATGGATTATATGGTCCATGGAATTCTCCAGGCCGGAATCCTGGAGTGGGTAGCCTTTCCCTTCTCCAGGGGATCTTCCCAACCCAGGGATTGAACCCAGGTCTCCCACATTGCAGGAGGATTCTTTACCAGCTGAGCTACAAGGGAAGCTCAATAATACTCGAGTGGGTAGCCTATCCTTTCTCCAGGGGATCTTCCCGACCCAGGAATTGAACTGGGGTCTCCTGCATTGCAGATGGATTCTTTACCAACTAGAGAAATACAAATCAAAATCACAAAATACCACTTCACATATATTAGTATGGCTACAATGAAAAAAAAAAAAAAAACAGAAAATAATAAGTGTTAGCAAAGTAGCAGGGAAATCTGGAATTTTTGTGCTCTGGTGGTAGGAATGCAAAATGGTGCAGTTGCTAGGGAAAATAGTATGGCAGTTCCTCAAAAAATTAAAAATAGAATTACCATGTAATTCCATGTCTGGTTTATTTTCAAAAGAAGTGAAAGTAAGGACTTGAACAGATGTTTGTAAACCCATGTTTATAGAAACATTATTCACAATAGTCAAAAAGTAGAAGCAGCCCAAGTTCTCCACTGATGAATAGATAAACAAAATATGAAATATCCATATGATGGAATATTACTCGGTCATAAAAAGGAAGGAAATTCTGACACATGTCACAATATGGATGAAATCTGAAGATACTATGCTAAGTGAAGTTAGCCAGTTACAAGAGAGCAAGCACTGCATGATTCCACTTAGAGGAGTTTCCCTAGAACAGGCTAATTCATAGAGATAGAAAGAATGAAGTTGCAGAAGACTGGAGGAGGAGGAGTGAGTCATTAGTGAAGGGATCCAGAGTTTCAGTTTGGGACAACGGATGGTGATAACGGTGGTATTTAATGCCATTGAACGGAGGCATTAGGTACAGTTAAACTAAAATACCTAGATGGTAAAAACAGATAGCTAGATAGATGTATCCATAAATGGATAAATGACAGATAGATAGATAATAGATAGGAAAGACACAGTGAATATTGTTTCAGCACCTTCCCCTCCACAGATCACATCTCAGCTTCCTGCTTCTCACAGCCTCATTTGACATTTAAGCCTCCCCCCGGGTGTTGGGGGAATGGCTTTCCCGACTCCTACTACCTGGGAGTGTGTGCTGGTGGATACAAGAAAAGAACTATGATTGCCCCTTGAAGGATCTGTGCTTCAGTGAGGCAACAGGACATCATAAAGATCACTTAGGCATTCCTTCAGTAAATACTTCTCAAGTGCCAAACACTGTTTGGGGTCTGGAAACACCATTGTGAAACAAATACCTCCATGAAACAGATGGACAATTTCTGGTCTTGGTGTGCTTATATTCTTTTAATTGGGGTATAGTTGCTTTACAATGCTGTGTTAGTTTCTGCTGCACAACAAAGTGAATCAGCCGTATGTATACAGCTATCTCCTCTCTCTTGGACCTCCCCGCTACCCATCCCCTCTAGGTCATCACAGCACTGAGCTGAGCTCGCTGTGCAAGACAGCAGGTTCCCATTAGCTCTCTGTTTTACACATGGGAGCGCACATGTCAATCCCAATCTCCCAGATCATCTTACCTGCCATCCCCCCACCCCCACCCCATCCACTCATCCGTTCCCCATGTCTGTGTCTATTCCTGTGTTGCAAATAGGTTCATCTGTACTATTTTTCTAGATTCCACACACATGCTTTAGTTTATGATACTTGTTTTTCTCTGATTTATTTCACTCTATATGACAGACATTAGGTCCATCCATTCTTGGTGGGAAGAGATACATGAGATAAAGGACATGTAACCTGATATACAATGTACTGAGTAGTGCTGAGTGTTTGCTAAAAGACAGAGAAGGGTGACTGGAGGCTGCAGTCTGAACAGGGCAGCCAGGACAGGCTTCTCCCAGAGGTGACGTGCAGCAGAAATTTGTGGAAGGTACATGTGGCCATGTCTATGTACACGGCAACCGTGCAATGTGCACGTGAGCCGTGCAAGGGTCTAGAGTGAGAAAACTGTAGCAGGGGACAGCAAATGCAAATGCCCTGAGGTGCAAGCGTGTGTGGTGAGCTGAGGATCAGCTAGAAGGCCAGAGGGCTGCAGCCAGTGAGTGAGGGGGCAGGGGTAGGAAATGGGGTTGGGACAGGTAGCCAAAGGCCATGAAAATAACTGATTTTTTTTTTTTTCCCCCTCTGGGTGAAAGGGAAATCCATCAGAGGGCTTTGTGCTGGGGAAGAACAATCAAGGCTGCTTTGCAAGAGGCTTTTAAAAAGCATTTTTTTTTTTTTTTTTACCATGGATGGACCTAAAGATCTCTAGTAAGTTAGTAAGCCAGAAAGAGAAAGACAAATACCATACGACATCACTCACATGTGGAATCTAAAATATGACACAAGTGAGCTTATCTATGAAACAGAAACACACCCAGACAGAGAGCAGACTTGTGGTCGCCAGGGCAGTGGCGTGTGAAGGGGCAGGAACGGGAGTTTGGGATTAGCAGATGCAAACTATTGTGTAGAGAATGGATAAACAACAAGGTCCTACTGTATAGCATAGGGAACTACATTCAATATCCTGTGAAAAACCATAATGGAAAAGAGTGTGAAAAAGCATGTATATATGTGTGTGTGTATATAACTGAGTCACTTTGCTGTACAGCAGAAATTAACACAACATTGTAAATCAACTATACTTCAATAAAATAAAATTTTAAAAAAGAAGCATTTTTATTTTGCAGACTTTTTTTGACCTTGGTCAAAAAGAAGAGTGGGTGTGGCCGTGCGTGGCATCTGTGATGTGGAGATTGATGCAGGAAGAGAAAATAGGGCAGGCAGCGGAGACAGAGGAGTGGGGAAGGAAGATGAGAAGAAAGCAACATTTCTATCCAGAATTTTCAAGAAGGCTCTGCAACCAGCACTGAGGGGTGATGAGGATTTCTGCTGGACTTCCATTTCCAAGGCCCGATGGACCACTCGCTGCTACTTCTCCCCTCCTTAGAGGACCCTGATGGCCCACCAGTGTCCTGGCACCCCTGAAGTCCACAATCGGAAGCCTCCACCAGGTCTTAAGTTTGGTTTCCTGGCAGAAGGTCAGGATCCCAGATAAAACAACAGCTTCTCAGAAGTGTCCGACCTCTAACAGACAAAAATTCCCTAGCTCACAAAACACATCCTTGAAGCTTTGAAAAGCTCTGGTTACTGCCTCCTCTGCCTCCTGCCAGACATGAGGATCTTGAGTTGAGTGGCTTCCAAAAGATGAGTCATTTTGTGAATTTAGCAGGGATGGTGAGATCAAACCTGACAGACGCTCGCAGACAAGATATAGTAAGCGCGGGTGATGCCCCGACTAGGGGTCAGATTCCAAAGTGGTCTCTAGCAGGCATTCCGTTTCTGTTCCCACCCTTGAATCTCCTGGGGGGAGGGGAGGGGACTTAGGAATAAAGTGGTCTTATTTAGAGATGGACACCCAGGGTTACACAGAATGAAGAGGCCCTGGGTCCAGGGATCTAGCGCCAGTCCCTGGTCTGACCACACCCTGCTTGTTGCTCCAGGTCATGGAAGCAGAAACTGTCATTGAAGTGCCATCAGCCAACACTCACCGGGGCGTGAAGCAGTGTCTTGGCTTCCGACTTGGTCATGGTGCTTCCCTCCAGGGGAAGGCGCTCTATCTTCCCTGTCTGGGCGAAGAGTAGATGGGTCCCGGGAGGCGGGGGGATCACAGCGGTAAGGACCGGGGGTCCAAAGTGAACTGGAGGAGCCACCGTACTCAGACCTGGGTGGCAGGAGATGGCATTGAGCAAGGCCCGTATGCAGCAGGAATGCACAAACACACGTGTGCCGGCACATGCACAGACTCACACACATGCACCCACACACCCTGGTCACGTCACCTTCTCAGCACCACAAACTGCACAACCACATGTGCCTATTAATGTCTGAGAGCACAAGGAGCAGAAAGACCACAGCCAATCAAAGGGCATTTGTGATGAAGATGACACAGGGCTTGAGTGTAACATTAAACGTCAAGTGGAAAAAATGGCTCAGCCTCCCCCTTAATGGAACTAACCTGGCTGTGGGTGCCCTGCTCTGGATGCTGGGCATCCAGGCTGTAGCGGCAATCCAAAACAAAGAAACAGCAAAACCCCCGAAATCCTGGCCACAGGGAACTTGCACCCCCATGGGAAGCTGGTGAGTATTTTCATGCCCAGTGGACTTGAAAGTCTAGGCAAGTCCATCAAGAGTGGACTTGCCCCGCTCACCCCATCCCATGGGGGCAGGAGGGTCTCAGGCCCCACAAGCAGGAACACAGTCCTTCGGGACTTTCCAGGACAAAACGAGAGGGGAGGCTCATCCTCCCTTAGAGGCAGCCTTGCCTCCTACCTGCTGACCTGCATGTCCAGCAAAGCTCTGGCTCACCTGATGGGAGAACCTCCCAGGAGGGGACATGCACCCTGGCTGATGGTAAGGAACACACAGTGCGTGTCGGGGAACCTGGGTCCCCGACCTGGTCTGGCCACTCACCACGTGGACACATTATGGACCTCCGCAGTGAGAGGGCAGAACCAGCTCATGGCCAAGCTCATTTTCAGTTCTTTTCTCCGGTCCATCTTGCCTGTTATACCCACTCAGTGACATAAACCAATCTGGTGGATCTCTTTAAATCTCTAGAATTTATCCCTCCAAACACACTGCCTGCAGGGCAACCCTCACCATTTCTCACCTGGATTAACTGTAAATACTGCAGCAGCCCCTGCCTCTCCATGGCCATGGTCTCATTCCTTCCTCTCAGCTCTTCTAAAACTGAAACCTGGTCACATCAGCACCTGCTCAAAACCCTTCCTGGGCTCCCCGCCCTGCTCTCAGGATCAAGGCAGATCCCTGCGCAGAGCCTCTGATGTCTTCACTTCCACTCTGCTCCCCCGGCATGGGACACAAACTCCTGATGGCTTCCTTCCTGCCCCTCAACCTGCTCCTGCTACCTGGAGCACAGATCTCCTCAACGCCACTTCCCCAGTGCAGGTGACTCTGGTCCTGTCAAAACCTTGGGTCAGGCGGTATTGCCTGCAAAGCCTTCCCTGGCCAACCCACGACACCCCCAAGTCAGGGACACTGTGGTCCTTAGTCTGCCTCTCTCTCAGGGTTCCTTTCCCTACCCTGCCTCTGTTTCCCTCCACCAGGTTCTAGGGCCCACACTGGGGCCTTTCCCTCTGTAGATGCCCGCAAGACCATGGGGGATACACCAGGTTAATGCTGGCTGGGTGGGATAATGAAGTTTGTGAGTGA
Organism: Oryx dammah; assembly: GCF_014754425.2. Lineage (NCBI taxonomy): Eukaryota > Metazoa > Chordata > Mammalia > Artiodactyla > Bovidae > Oryx > Oryx dammah. The sequence goes on along the minus strand of NW_024070190.1, from coordinate 6,713,511 downwards.
TCCCTTCTTAGCAGCCTCTTAGCAGCTCTGGGAAACTATCTGGTAGGGGATCAACTTATTATTGGCTATCTGGTGAATGGAGATGTCAAGAATGATTATATTCGATTTTGGTAATTTGTGACAATTAGCATTTTCTCCATCTGGGACTGAATTTTAGAGCCAAGAAGCATCCTAGAGATTATTTTGCTCAAGTGAGATGTTGAAGCCAAGGACGCCAAGACTCAGGCAAGTGTCTGTCCAGTGCCACACAGCCTGGCCCCAGTCCCAACTTGGCGCCTTCCTACCAGCACGACTGTCTCAGAGCCAGCTGGCAGAAACCTTTGTGGCTGTTGGTTCCTGGCATCATTACAAATGGACCAAGTACCTAAAGGTCCAGGCACAACCTTGCAGGAGGCTGGTGTGACATAAGAGTTCCATGCCTGAGTAACAGGATGCTGAGGAGGGGCTCTGGTTGGTCTCTCCCATTCCTGCTACACCCCAGCACAGAGCCACTGAAAGGCCAGGCTGCCCAGCGCAGGGTTTACCCAGAGGAGCCCCAAGCACACACACACACACTTTCTGCTATCAACTGCAATCTTATCCAGCAGGCCCTGCCCATCATTTGCACAAGACAGGTTTGCACCAAAAAGGAAAAGAAAAGGGTGAGAGGAGGGAGAGGGTAAGTGGGGAGAGAGAGGGTGAAGAGGGGTGTGAGTTATGGGGAGATGGAAAAGGGGGCTGCAGAGGGGAAAGAGGAAGGGAGGGGACAGGCTTCAAGTCAGTAGAGCAGGTCAGGATTCAGGGCAGGCAGAAAGCGCCAACTGTGCCCCAGGCAAGGGTCCCCAGCAATGCTCGCGGATGCCCGGACATCCCATCTCCAGCGTGGCTCTCCGACTTACATGGTGGCCTCATCCCAGACCCAGTCCTGGTCCCCTCCACCTCTTGGCCGTCACGGTCCACACACCAGCAGTAGCCAGTGCTGCTGTGGCACTGGGTGGGCATGTAGTGTCCCTGCTCATCACATTCGGGGACGAACAGCCCAGGGGGCTGGGGCCGCGGGGAGTCCGCCGTCCCAACGATGCGCTCCCGCTCCAGCTGGCACCGGGTTTTCTCCACTCCTGTTAGAGAGAGGGGCAAAAAGAGGGTCGTCAGTTCAAGCCCCCACACCCAGCTCGGAACCTGGGGAGCTGCCTGGTCATTGCCCCGTTTTGTATTATTAATTAAAAAAATTTGTTTGTTCACCTTTATGGAAGGATGTTGACTTACAGTATTCTATTAGTTTCAGGTACATGACAAAGATTCAAAATTTTTATAGATTTATACTCCTTTTAAACTTATTATAAAATACTGATTTTATTCTCTATGTTGTTGCTATTGTCGTTCAGTCGCTCAGTTGTGTCTGACTCTTTGCGACACCATGGACTGTAGCCGGACAGGGTCCTCTGTCCATGGGGTTTCCCAGGCAAGAATACTGGAGTGGGTTGCCATTTCCTCCTCCAGGGGATCTTCCTGACCCAGGGATCAAACTTGAGTATCCTTCTTGGCAGGCAGATTCTTTACCACTGAGCCACCTCGAAAGCCCTATATTCCCTATGTTGTGCAATATATCCTTAGAGCTTATTTTAAAATTTTTTTTTAATTTTTACTTTATATTGGAGTATAGTTGATTTACCATGTTGTGTTAGTTTCAGGCATACAGCTAAGTGATTCCGTTATACATATACATATGTGCATTCTTTTTCAGATCCTTTTCCCATATAAGTTATCACAGTGTATTGAGTGGAGTTCCTTGTGCTCTACGGTAGGACCTTGTTGAGTATCTTATATATAGAAGTGTCTTTATGTTAATCCCAGATGTTATATTAATTAAAAATTTTAAACATCATTATTAACTAGTGGACTTAACGGTCAAGAAGAGCACGCCTACATTTTCTTTTCCTTTCTAGGCCATTTTTTTTCAGTTTTGAAAAACGGAGGCAAAATGGACATAATATATAATCAACCATTTTACGTTGAACAATTCAGGGGTATTTAGTGCAGTCACAATGCTGAGTGACCCCCACCTCCCCCTAGTAGTAGCAACACATTTTCCTTAACCCAAAAGGAAATCCCAGACCTATTAAATAGTTGTCTCCACTTCCTCCTTCCTCCCAGCCCCTGGCAACCACAAGTCTGCTTCTGTCTCTATGGATTTACCTATTTTGGTTCGTTCTCATAAATGGAATCTTACAATATGTGACCTTTTGTGTCTGGCGGCTTTCACTCAGCAGGCTGTTTTCAAGGTTCATCCACATTGTGGTCATGTAACAGTACTTAGTTCTTTATTCATAGCTGAATAATATTCTACTGCCTCTCTACACCACATTTTGTTTACTATTCATCGCTTTATGGACAGCACAGACATTTGTTTTAAGAAACTTTAAATTTTTCTTAAATGTGTTCTTTTTGTCATCACCAGCTTCTTGATTACCCACACTGAGTCCAAGTCAAAGATATGGGTGACCATAGGGCACATTTACCAGCGTATGTGTGTTTCCTTTTAATTATGGGCTAGTGTTTGGCATGAAATATGGCCTTTCAACTATGCAACTCGTATCCCGAGGCTGGGAAATACCATTCCATCTGTGTGGAATTGCTGATGAGATGCTATATTCTATAGTAAACAATTCTCAAGTATGCACCACCCCCATCACTTCACGGCATAGAAGGGGAAAAAGTGGAAGCAGTGATAGATTTTATTTTGGGGAGCTCCAAAATCACTGTGGATGGTGACTGCAGCCATGAAATTAAAAGATGCTTGCTCCTTGGAAGGAAAGCTATGACAAACCCAGAGAGCATATTAAAAAGCAGAGACATCACTTTGCCAATAAAGATCCATATAGTCAAAGCTATAGTTTTTCCAGTAGTCATGTAAGAATATCAGAGTTGGACCATAAAGAAGGCTGAGTGCCAAAGAATTGATGATTTTGAACTGTGGTGTTGGAGAAGACTCTTGAGAATACCCTGGACAGCAAGGAGATCAAACCAGCCAATCCTAAAGGAAATCAACCTGAATATTCATTGGAAGGACTGATGTTGAAGCTGAAGCTCCAAAACTTTAGCCCCTTGATGCTAAAAGCAGACTCACTGGAAAAGACCCTGATGCTGGGAAAGACTGAAGGCAAAAGGAGAAGGGGGCACCAGAGAATGAGATGGCTGGATGGCATCACTGACTCAGTGGACATGAATTTTAGCAAACTCCAGGAGACAGTGAAGGACAGAGGAGCCTGGTGTGCTGCAGTACATGGGGTCACAAAGAGTCAGACACGACTAAGCAACTGAACAACTACAACAAAAGCCGCTTCCGCACTGACTAGAGCTTAGCCACGACAGCATCAGACAGATGCAGACAGGCCAGCATCGCCATGGCCTGTGCACGTCCTCCATACAGAGGTGCCCAGACACAGCTGAGGGCCACACTTCGGCCAAACTGGACCACGTCAGCTGCCCTTCTTTGGCAGGCCTTTCCATTCCCTCATTCTTCTATTCATTCATTTATCGTGTGACTCCCCCTCCTCCTCCTCGGTGAATCCTTTCAGAATCAGCTCAGCCATCTGCTCCCTCCAGGGAGGCTTCTCAGGCCCTCCAAGAGTTCCCAGGATGCTCTGGATTCTCGTCACTCTGATGCTGAGACTCAGAGGCTGTTCCCTGTCTGTCTCCCTGAGCAGATTTTAGGCTCTTGAGAAGACAGTGAGTGACTGCATCCCCTTAGCCTTGACTTGGGAAGCACTTCCTGAGCTGGAGTAAGGATGCACATGGGACTAACTCCCAGGTCCTGCCCTCAAGGAGCTCATAGTCTGGAGGGAAGGGAACAAGCAAACACAGAGCGACAATCCAGTGAGTCATTGCTTGACAGGAGAGCCTGTGACACAAAAGATACACATAAGACATCCTTTCCTTTTTTTTTCTTGGCTGCACCACATGGCTTGCAGAATCTTAGTTCCCCAACCAGGGATCAAACCCGAGTCCTTGGCAGTGAGACTATGGAGTCCTAGCCATTGGACCATCAGGGAATTCCCGAAATATCCTCTCTGTAGGGCATGGAGAGCAAAGGTGTGGTGGAGTCCTTTTTTATTTTAATCTTTATTGGAAGACTGTGGCTATACAATCCAGGGCAGGGCTCTACTGACTTTTTCTGCTAAGGATCAGAGAGTAAATATTTGGGTTTTGTGGGGCATATGATCTCTGTCACAGTTCAATTCTATGGATGTGGCATAAAAGCATCCAAGTTTAATACATAAATGAATGTGTGTTTCAGTAAAACTTTATTAACAGACACAAATGGTGGGCCACATTTGGCCTGTGGGGGATGTAGCTTTCAACCCTGGCTCTAGGACATTGCTAGTTACATTAGGGAGAAACCTCATATAAATACTCATGTATTAATATATTACCGTGTTAATATTATATATATAGTAATAATAGAACAGATAATAATATATTACATATTTCATAGAATTTTACATCTGAAAAATGTTTTTGTTCCTCAGTTCCACCACTTCTGCTCTTGTCAGCAATGCTGGTCAACCAGTGATGTCAGGACTAATCCCCTGGTATTATACGAGACAAGAGTGGAATGTGTTGAGACAATGTGCACGGCTGGAATTTTAAGTCCTGCACTCCAGTGTTCATCTGTGACAGTATCTTCACCAGGCCTTCGCAGCGGCATTCGGTGTGTGCTGCCAGTGAATGTTTCAAGTGCCTTTGTCTGCAGTGCCAGTTCTCACGTCAGCCTGCTGGATGTGGCTGCCCCCTTGATTAGAAGCAGTAAGCCCGCCAGAAAACTGTGTGTTGAGCCTGGTGAGGGGCAACTGGGTCTGCTCTTTTGTCCCAGAGGCTAATAGAGAAACCAAAAACAGCATAGTGAGCTATATTCAATATTCTGTGATAAACCAGAATGGTAAAGAATATTAAAAAAAAAAAAAAGAATGTCCATATGTGTGTAACTGTGCCACCTCACTGTAGCAGAGATTAGCACAACACTGTAAATCAAGAATTTTTGTTCATTCACTCAGTTGTGTCCAGCTCTTTGTGACCCCATGGACTGCAGCACACCAGGCTTCCCTGTCCTTCAGTATACCTCAGCTAAAAAAAGAAAAACAAACAAAAAGTATTTGATGTAGGAAGAGCCAGACAAAGATACAAAATAAGCCATCCGGTTGATAATAAAAATGTTGGTCTTGCTCACTCTTAGGTGTAGGGCTTGCTTATGTCCCCAGTATCTTACATTTGTACAGGGTTTTAGTTTCTGTACCAGCTGTCTCTGTTCACACAGGGTTCACTTAATTCTCACTATAATCCTGTGCAACAGGCAACTATGGCTTTTACGTCAAATGAGAGAATTGAAGTTTGGACTGGCTCCCGCAGGCCACAGCACTAGCAAATGCTTTAGCTCAAGCTAGAATCCAGGTCTCTGGATCCCCAGCCCAACCCTGGGCCCTCTGCACACACATGCTCAGTGCCCAGGACGGCCTGCCCGTGGTCTCTCTCTCTCTCTCACACACACACACACACATACACACACTAGCTTAACACACTCACCGGAATTATCTGTGGCCCACAGACTTGTTTCCTTCCGTCAACATCTATATTTGGTGTTGCCTTTCCAATCAGAAAACACGCCTGGTGTTCTGTATACTGTCAACAAAACTGAACTTTTAAGGGAATGGGGTACCTCTCTTTTCTGTGGCTGACAGGACTGTGTGAGCCAATATACGAAATCTCCTGTGATCTAGAATTTCCAGTGGAGCTGTGAAGCGCTATATCTTGAACTTATGTAACAGTTGGGGGAGACCTCAGTGGTGCCTCAGGAAACAGAACTTCAAGTATGTTTATGGAGGCTGTGCTTTATGATATCACTGTGTTCCTGGGAATGGCTTCTCAGCCTGGCCCACAGCGGCCCCTCCAGGCCCACGTGGGGAGGGTCCCACTATGGGTGAGGTAGGGGTGGGATGGTAAAGACACATATCCCGTCCTGGCTGCTGGTTGATAAAATGACAACTGAGGCAAGATTCTCCTTAGTCTTTACTCATCTACTCTCTTTACTTATCTTTATTCTTTCCTCTCTTTACTCATCTCTTTATTTGCTTGAGGATATACTAATCCAGGGAACAGTAGGGAGTCTGGGGTGACTTTTCTCAAACTGAGGACAAAGAGAACGATAGGACGTCCTTCAATAGATGAAGGATAAGAAAGGGATGGCAGAGGGAACTACAGATAGAAAAACAAGCTATACTCCTAAATCCTTGACCCACAGAAACTGTAAGGTAATATACATTTACTATTTTAAGGTGCTAACTCTAGGGGATAATTTGTTTCAGAGAAATAGATAACTAATATGGCAGTCTTCAAACTTCCTGACCATGATCCGTAGAAATGCATTCCACTCTGCAATTCAGGACATATACACATACACACACTTACACATATACACATGTGCACACAACTCAGTCATGCACTAGACAAGGATATACAACTACCATTTCATGAGACAAGACATTCCTACTGTACATACTCTGCATACTCTGTTTTCTTGATTATTGGTTTCTATTTCATTCCATTCCATTTAAATGAAAATGGTAATAACAACCTACTAAGCTGATTTCACAATCCACACACGCATTTTGGGCAAAGAGTGCAGAAGGACAGCAGAGAACAAGTCATCATTTTTTTCTGTTTTGCTTCTCGTTGGTTGATACTGCAATAGCCATGACCTTAACTGACTAACCTCTAAAGCTAGTTTTTTATTTAAAAATCAACCCCCTCTGTATAGAGTAGGTATCAAAAAATGCTGAATGTCTAATCCCTACACTTCATTATGTTTGGCAATAGGAGTTGGAATGATACTATACTTAATTTTTTTGTCAATATTTCATTAGGTAGTCATATAAAAAAAAAAATGATGAAAACCTCAGTGTTCCTATTCCAAATGGAAATACATTAGAAATGCAAATGCAGCAAGGCTCCCTAACCCCAATTTCCTCTCCTATCATAGAAGGTAACCTTTATCCTGAAGTTTTGGTTTCCCATTCTCATGTGTGCAGTTTATCATTTTATTGTATATGTATATGTATATACATATAAGGGTTTCTTTTCATATAGACTTATATTTTATATAAATGTGACACACTGCCTATATTCTTTTGTGACTACTTTTTTAACAGGTAAGAAGTAAATTTATCGAGAGAAAGAGACACAGAGTGTGGGCCATCTCAAAAAGTGAGAGCTTTGTATGACTAGATATTTTGCCCAATAGACTGTTGAGATTTATTCATTAACTCTAGTTCATTCATTTAATTAATTAATTTTGGGGGCCACACTGTATGGCTTGTGGGATCCTAGTTCCCTGACCAGGGACTGAACCCAGGTCCATGGCAGTCAAAGTGCACAGTCCTAACCCCTGGACCACTAGGGAATTCCCTTTAGTTCACTCATTTCAACTACTGCTATATATTATTTCATGGTATGAATTGTACCCAAACTCATTTGTCCATTTCTCCTGTTAGTAGTCTCTTAGATTTTTTTTTCTCTTATAAACAATACTTGATGGAGACATGTATATTTCTAAAGTACATTCTCTCTCGAGCATATAAATAGATGATGAATTTCTTAAGAAAACAGGACTAAATACCAAAATAATCCTAGCAAAGAACTCTGATTGGTTTTATCCTTGTCCTGCTTTTGTAACCCAGGCTACAGGTCTGGATTTGTTTCTATGTAGTCAACAGAGCCAAGGGGGGCAAGGAGTTGGGTTAAAAAAATAAAAATAAAAAAATGAAACATCTGCTTCCTTTTGAACTGGAAAGATGTGAAAGAAGCCTAAGGAAATAATGACTTAGTCATTTTTAATAGTTGCTGGAATGTCTTAATTAATTTCAGGCACAAAAGGTTGATGCTGCCTGGGTTCATCTAGGCTGGGGATTGGTAAATTTTTTCTGTCAAGAGCCAGGTAGTGAATATTTCAGGCTTTGCAGGCCTTGAAGGCTCTGCCACAAATACTGACCTCTGGCTTTGTGGAATGAAAGCAGTTGTAGACTACTGATAAACTAAAGAGCCTGAGTGTTCCAATAAAACTTTATTTGCAAAAACACAGGCAGTGGGCCAGATCTGATCTGCGAGTCATAGTTTACTGACCTGCCGGGAGCCAGCACGGGAGATCCCACCCATGATAAGGTCATGCGGAGAGACCTGACGGGCAAGGCAAGTCAGGTCTCAAAGGGTCCTCTGCCTGAGCATCTACCCCCACAAACCAGAGTCTGCCTGCCTTACTGTACTGTGCTTTCCACTCTTCTGACATAACAGGGGGCCATCCCCGATCACCTTCCTCTAAAAGTAATTAACTTAGGGCTCCAGTTAACAGTCTCCTGCATATGAAAAGAATGTCTCGGCTTAAACCCCTCTGATAGCTTTCTAACTTACCTGACCATTCTGCCCGGACTTTTACAACTTGTGAATTGTTTACAGCCCCCCAACTGCGAGAGGCATGAAACTTAAAGCATCTTAAAGATACAGAGCCTTTTTTAAAGAGCTAAAAATTATATTGGTGATGGGTCTCACTGTTGAGTCAGTGACTGCTGCCAGGCCTCCATATTCTTTATCTTTTAGGCACCTGGGAGGATATTAATCGATGTAATTGGGATATAGAAAAAGGAATATAGTAGTTTTGATGTTAGCAACACTAGACTTTTGAGTTAATTACTTTTCTCTTTGTTATAAATCACTGTACTTCTTTCATTGTTATAAATTGTTGTGTCCTTGCTATGTAAGAATGTAACTTTATTTAGTGCTTTCTGAGAGTAGCACCAGACTTTGGGAAGAACAACACAAATAAGTTCTCTGATTGACAGACCCTTATCAGAAAAGGGCCGTAAAATGTTAATTGGCCTTCTGGCCAGATGATGTAAATCACCTAAGACTTGTGTATACAACTAGGTATGCAGAGAGAAAGGCTGCTCTCGATAAGAGTCAGGGCTGCTGACGCTGCATAATTTTGTATTACCCATTGATCTCTATGTACAATCAAAAGTATAAAAGGCTTTTCTGGACAATAGAGGAGGGGCCAGTCACTGGAAAGGCTGGTTTCCCCTGTATCAAATCTCTCACTCTCTTTCTTCCTCTCCCTCCCTCTCCTTTTCAGGCTGAATTCCCATCTGGGGCATGGAGGCTTGCCATGTCTACTTACTTGCCCTGGCTTCTAAGATCCACGCGGGAGGGAGTCCAAGGGGGGCACCCTCCGCTATTCAAACGGGCACCGGTGGCTTAATGTAGATGGTGCAAACCTCTTGACCCGAGGTTTTATTAGCTTTCCACGTAAACCAAGTTATTCAGCATCTTTTCTCCACTAATTTTTCTACTATACTATTTTTTCTTAATCTTATATTTCTAAATAAATAACTTTTTCCTCGCCAACTCCATCCCCGCTTCGAATCACCCTGGATCCACTGGGGCTGCACCCCAGCACCGACCTCTGTCCTAAGCAGAAGAAAACAATTTAGACCAGCAATATGTAGTATTATGCATCAAAATTTCAACTTAATTTAATATTCTTCTCATTTTAGATCCTCAACTCTTCTAAAAACCAGTCACACCAGTCTTGCTAAGAGTATGAATAAATAAATACTTGTATATACCACAGTAGGAATGGAAACTAATGCAGTCATTTATTTCCTTGATAACTATAAAGAACTATGAGCCCCACCATGGACCGCGTAATTCTGCTGGACACTGGAAACATGAAAATAAAATGCATAGGCACCTATGCGCAAGGCATTCAAGGCTAATGGAGGAGACAGACATTGAAATAGTTCTTAATCACTCAAAGAAGTGGTTATATGGAAAGTTCCATGTATTTCTTATTGAAACACTGATAAATATACTTGACCAACAACAGTAGCAACAATTAAAGTAAATACCAACACAACTGGTTAACTCCAGTCAGAGGCATCAAATGCATCCTTAATCTCATGACAGGTTACCATGTGGTTTGGGGAACTGAATTCAAGTTAGAATCCACTGGGCAGAGTTTAGTCTTAGTTTGAGTCTTAGTTCTAGCACTCACGACCTCTGGGATCTCGATTGTGCTTTTATTTCTTTATGTTTTAGCGTCCTTTATATAAATAGAAATAGTAATACTACTTGCTTCAAAGAGATGAACATTACATGAAACGGTAGATAAAGTACCCAGCACACAGTAGGCACCATACAAAACACAGCCAATGATATGTATTCATTCAAAAGTGTTTGCTGAGATCCAGGATCATTCCAGATACAGAACTAGGGCCATCATTGTCCTTATGGTCTACCGAGATTATCACAGAAGTCTCAGGTCAGTAGGCAACTTTAGAAGCTGCACAGTCCAGGTATAATAGGTAATACAGACAATTCTGAAGAGTCCTCAGTCTGCCTCTTCCCATAACTAGTGGGCCTTCACCTTCCTCACCCCCACCCCAGCTCTGTTCCCCATGACTCTTCAGAACCTGCAATGGTTAATTCTAGGTGTCAACTCGATTGGGCCACAGAGTGCCCAGATATTTGGTCAAACATTATTCTGAGTGGTTTCTGTGAGGGCGTTTTTGCCTGAGACGAACCTTTCCCGCCATAAACTAGGTAAAGCAGATAGCCCTCCCTTACGTGGGTGGGCCTCATCCAATCAGTTGAAGGCCAGAATTGAACACAAATGTGGACCCTTCCCCAAGTAAAAAGAATTCTCCCTTCTTGATGACCTTGAATGGAGCACAAGCTCTTTGTTGCCTTTGGACTTGAACGGAAACACTGGCTATTCCTGGGTCTTCAGCCTGCTGAGTGCAGTCCTGGCAACTAACAGACCTCTATAACTGTGTGGGGGTCAACTCCTAATAAATCTCTTTATATGTAAATAAATACATTTCTCTCTCTCTCGACACACACACACATTCACTAGATCTACTTCTCTGGAGAACCCTGACTAATACAGATCAGTCCCTACTCTTCTGATCTAGGTGTGGTACCCTTGGCATTGTGCACTACACAACTGTACTGCTCAATAGCACAGCTGCGCTCTGATCACCCACCTCAGCTCTCCACGAGCCTCCCACATACCCACCTTGTCTTCTCTCCCAGAGCTATGGACTCAGTACTCGTGGATATAGACAGCAATGATCTATCTACTCCAAACACCGCAACACCTCACCTCCAGGCACGCAATGGAAGCCGTCTCCTTGGTAACCATATTTGCAGCGGCACACAAAGGACCCTGGCGTATTGTAGCAGAAAGCATCGGGGTGGCATCGGCTTGGCTGGCATTCATTCACATCTGCAAGACAGCCACCAAGCCCAGGAGAGTGAGATTTCTTCCAGAATTCCTAGTTTACACAATAATATAAGCCACTCGCTCTCCACTTTTAGGGACCCAATTTCTGATCTGGGAACCATGATTTAAGAACTCACTAAACATTAATTATAAAAACACCAATTCCTCGATGTCTATCTAACTTTGATGTTTTCATGTTTCATTTCATTTCAGTCCAATGTTTCATGAAAACATCAAAGTTAGATAGAAATCGAGGAATCAGTGATGTTTTCATGAAAAATCAAGCATACAAAAGGAAAAAAATGAAAGGATTTTTTTTCCTGTTATTTCCTTCTTATAAATGAGAGCTTCAAAAATGTCTAAGAGTTGGGAGACAGGTGATTATCTGATTGACAGAAAAATCTCAGAGACCAGAGAAAATTCATATTCTCAGTAACAAAGAGAAAGCATTTCAGAAATCATGATCTCTTAGAAAGGTTTGGACTTTCCAGAAATACTCTAGGGTATAATGTTAAGTAATTTTGCAAACCAAAGGACCAGGAAACTTTGTTCAGAATTATCTTATTTCAAATTATCTTGAACAACATGCTGGCCACCAGCGATAGGCTGATCTGAGATCTGAGAGAATTTTGTGGAGTCATTTATTCTCTGCCTCTGCAGTCAAAAAGGGCGCTTAATTTTTGGGGGAGCACAAAATTAGAGCAGGCCAGATGAACAACTGTATGCTGCTGCTGCTGCTGCTGTTGCTAAGTTGCTTCAGTCGTGTCTGACTCTGTGCGACCCCATAGACGGCAGCCCACTAGGCTCCCCCGTCCCTGGGATTCTCCAGGCAAGAACACTGGAGTGGGTTGCCATTTCTTTCTCCAATGCAGGAAAGTGAAAAGTGAAAGTGAAGTTGCTCAGTTGTGTCCGACCCTCAGCGACCCCATGGACTGCTGCCTTCCAGGCTCCTCCGTCCATGGGATTTTCCAGGCAAGAGCACTGGAGTGGGGTGCCATTGCCTTCTCTGGAACAACTGTATATATCTTAGTAAATAAAAGGCTGGACTTTAAGTTACATGTGTGTAAGCATTGTTAGTCTTTTCATTAAAGACAAACAATCTCCTTAGTCCCTAGCAAACAGCAGGCATTTAATTATGCCTGAACAAGGAAGTGACATACAAGTCAAGGCTATGGTTTTTCCTGTGATCATGTATGGATGTGAGAGTTAGGCTCTGAAGAAGGCTGAGCACCGAAGAATTGATGCTTTTGAACTGTGGTGTTGGAGAAGACTCTTGAGAGTCCCTTGGACCGCAAGGAGATCCAACCAGTCCATTCTGAAGATCAGCCCTGGGATTTCTTTGGAAGGAATGATGCTAAAGCTGAAACTCCAGTACTTTGGCCACCTCATGCGAAGAGTTGACTCATTGGAAAAGACTCTGATGCTGGGAGGGATTGGGGGCAGGAGGAGAAGGGGACGACCGAGGATGAGATGGCTGGATGGCATCACCGACTCGATGGATGTGAGTCTGAGTGAACTCCGGGAGATGGTTATGGACAGGGAGGCCTGGCGTGCTGCGGTTCCTGGGGTCGCGAAGAGTCAGACACGACTGAGCGACTGAACTGAACTGAACTGAACAAGCAAGTGACATACACAGAACAAAATAGTACAGGGAGAACAGGTGTCTTCTCCAACAAGACATAGCTCCCCAAAGAAAATGCACAGTTCAAACTACCAGAGACACAAAATGCAGCCTGTTTACTCAATAGAGCTGAGAGAATTTGTTGTTGTTTAGTTGCTAAGTTGTGTTTGTGATCTCATGGACCATAGCCTGCCAGGGTCCTCTGGCCATGGGATTTCCCAGGCAAGAATACTGGAGTGGGTTGCTGTTTCCTAGAGAGAATAATTCTCTTGAATTCAGAGGTGGGTGAGTAACTAGCCTATGTTAAGCATCACCTGGGGAATTGTTTCAGGTCTCACAGAGAGGAAAGTCAGGGCAACCACGCACCTTGGCAGGCTCGTCCATCCCCAGAGAAGCCTGGCAGGCAGATGCAGGTGTAGGAGCCGTGGCCCATGAATTTGCACTGGGCCCGCTGGGGGATGTCACAGTCATGAAGGCCAGTCTCGCAGTGGTTGATGGGGCGCAGGTCCATGTCAGCTTCAGACAGAAAGGTAACATACAGTGTTTAGGTGAGTCCCCTAAGCAGTCCCCAGGCCTTCCAAGCAGTATAGTCCAATGAGCTGGAGACTGTGCCTGGGGCCCAGACTCCTAGACATCTCTTCAGGTTCATCCCCGCTCACAGTGGGGTGCTAGCCCTGCGTTCCTTTCTTTCCGCCCCTGGATCCCACCTCTGCTAAGTGTGCACAGACTGACCCCACAGTGGGTCATACAGCCTGGCTTTCGACCTCAACTTCAACCCAGGGCTCTGTCTCAGGTCACTCTCCACACCCAGTGCCCAGAACCCAGTTCCCCCTTCATCTGGATGTGGAGGTGGACCGCTGCAGGCAGACACGCCTCCTGTGTAACTCTGTTGGTGCAGCATTTGGGCCTGAGGATCTGAGCCTTCCACACGGTATTTTTGACTTTGGCTCACTGACCGTGCGTGAAGTCACTTTGTGACTTCAAAGCCCGACTCTTTGTGACCCTATGGACTGTAGCCCACCAGGCTCCTCTGTCCATGGGATTCTCCAGGCAAGAATAATGGAGTGGGTAGCCATGCCCTCCTCCAGGGGATCTTCCTGACCCAGGGATCGAACCTGTGTCTCTTACGTCTCCTGCACTGGCAGGTGGGTTCTTCACCACTGGGAAGGTGGGTTCTTTCCCACCTGGGAAGCCCTTGGCTCACTAGGTGGGAGGAATATTTATTATGAATGCCAAAGTCAAAGTCATCCATTTCCCACCAAGGAAGGAGAAATAAACTCCCAGGAAGTGAGACAGGGAGAGTGGAATGACTACAGGGCTCTGGGGAGGGAAGCCCTGGGTTTCAACCAGGTGCATATGAGTCCCCTATGTGACTTTGGATAAATCCTATTAACTTTCTCAAGTTGTACTTTCTTCCTCTGTAGAATAGGAATGACTTCCAGCTTTCCGAGCACAGAGGTCCAGGAGATGGGTTTATTATTTTCTAAAGGGTCCTGATAACAAGACTCCTAGCATGCGGACTCAGGAAGTAGGCAAATGGCACAGAGGTTAGACAATCAGACTCCATCTTGTACTCTTGCCTCAAGATGACAGTCAAGGGTTGAGATGAACCAACTCTAAAAAATGCTTGAAATAATCAAGGAAACTTGAATATGGACTGGGTATTCAATCATGTTAAGAAATTGTTCATTTTGTTAGGTATGGTAACAGCGTTGTATTTTTATTTTAAAAATTTGCCCTTATATGTCAGATATATATTATGCACATAATGTGCATAAAAAACTAGGAACTCTAGTCAGATGACAGGATATTTGGGGTTTTCTTTAAAGACTGAAATATACCACCAAAATACTACCACCCTCCCCAGCAGTAGCAGTAGTAGTAATAGGGATGGAAAAGATCTTCATGACCAAGATAATCGTCATGGTAGGATCACTCACCTAGAGCCAGACATCCTGAAATGTGAAGTCAGGTGGGCCTTAGAAAGCATCACTAGAACAAAGCTAGTGGAGGTGATGGAATTGCAGTTGAGCTATTTCAAATCCTGAAAGATGATGCTGTGAAAGTGCTGCACTCAATATGCCAGCAAATTTGGAAGACTCAGCAGTGGCCACAGGACTGGAAAAGGTCAGTTTTCATTCCAATCCCAAAGAAAGGCAATGCCAAAGAATCCTCAAACTACCGCACAATTGCACTCATCTCACACACTAGTAAAGTAATGCTCAAAATTCTCCAAGCCAGGCTTCAGCAATACGTGAACCGTGAACTTCCAGATGTTCAAGCTGGTTTTAGAAAAGGGAGAGGAACCACAGATCAAATTGCCAACATCCGCTGGATCATGGAAAAAGCAAGACAGTTCCAGAAAAACATCTATTTCTGCTTTATTGACTATGCCAAAGCCTCTGACTTTGACTGTGTGGATCACAATAAACTGTGGAAAATTCTGAAAGAGCTGGGAATACCAGACCACCTGACCTGCCTCTTGAGAAATCTATATGCAGGTCAGGAAGCAACAGTTAGAACTGGACATGGAACAACAGACTGGTTCCAAATAGGAAAAGGAGGACGTTAAGGCTGTATATTGTTACTCTGCTTATTTAACTTATATGCAGAGTACATCATGAGAAACGCTGGCTGGAAGAAGCACAAACTGGAATCAAGATTGCTGGAAGAAATATCAATGACCTCAGATATGCAGGTAACACCACCCTTATGGCAGAAAGTGAAGAGGAACTCAAAAGCCTCTTGATGAAAGTGAAAGAGGAGAGTGAAAAAGTTGGCTTAAAGCTCAACATTCAGAAAACGAAGATCATGGCATCTGGTCCCATCACTTCATGGGAAATAGAAGGGGAAACAATGGAAACAGTGTCAGACTTTATTTTGGGGGCTCCAAAATCACTGCAGATGATGACTGCAGCCATGAAAGTAAAAGACGCTTACTCCTTGGAAGGAAAGTTGTGACCAACCTAGACAGCATATTCAAAAGCAGAGACATTACTTTGCCAACAAAGGTCCATTTGGTCAAGGCTATGGTTTTTCCAGTGGTCATGTATGGATGTGCGAGTTGGACTGTGAAGAAAGCCGAGCACTGAAGAATTGATGCTTTTGAACTGTGGTTTTGGAGAAGCCTCTTGAGAGTTCCTTGGACTGCAAGGAGATCCAACCAGTCCATTCTAAAGGAGATCAGCCCTGGGTGTTCTTTGGAAGGACTGTTGCTAAAGCTGAAACTCCAGTACTTTGGCCACCTCGTGCAGAGTTGACTCATTGGAAAAGACCCTGATGCTGGGAGGGACTGGGGGCAGGAGGAAAAGGGGACGACCGAGGATGAGATGGCTGGATGGCATCACCGACTCGATGGACGTGAAATCTGAGTGAACTCCGGGTGATGGTGATGGACAGGGAGGCCTGGCGTGCTGCGATTCATGGGGTCGCAAAGAGTCAGACACGACTGAGCGACTGAACTGAACTGAACTGAACAAAATGCTTTATAATATGGAGATTGAATAATAGGCACACCAGGGTTCACTATGTTTTTCTCTCTACTTCTGTATATGTTTGAAATTATCCATAATAACAATAATTTAAGCCTAAAAAAAAGTCAAGGGCTGAGGTCTAGGAGGTGATTTCTGATGGCGAGTTCAGATACTCCGGGGTTCATAAGGTACTTTAACTTCTGGTTTTATAGGTCTAAGGCCCAGGTCAGAGTACTGGCCCTCACAATGTCATAACAGAACCTTTCCTTCCCTCCAAGGAGGCCCTCAATGTTTAGATTATCCTGGATATAAGAGAACTCCTCATCTTTTTCCTCAATGAGTCTTCCCAAGATTAATTCCAGTTTATCCTGCCTCAAAGGCTTCAGGAGAGAAAGTTCTTAACACTGCCAGAGGACAGGTAAAGAAGAGGATGCTCTTCAAAGGTCTAGGTCCATGAGAGGTTAGCAAAGTACTGTATTGGTGGATGAAGGCCCAGCCTGTGGACTTAGCAGCTTAAACTCCTGAAGTTGAAATGTTAACTAACTCCCATGGAATGGAGCAGGGATCACTGAAGCAATTCCTATGGGCCAGAGGGTGACTAGATTTTAAATTGCTAGAGCGGTCCAAATTTCTTCCTGGAAACCAGAAAACCAGATTACACAGAACCAACCCAAGGACACACTGTTTCCCTGCACGCCTCTCGTCATCTCACTTCCCATCGTTTCTAACATTCTTCTTTCCTCCAGGGTCCTCTCTTGACCAATTCCTTCAGCTCACAAAATGTGAAAAGGACACTCTTGGAGAATTGGGGTCAAAAAAAGGTAGAAAAAATGTAGTCAGACAGAATAACCAGCAAAGGAGTCTCAGTCCTCCTCCATTAAGTATTTGTCATTTAACGTATGTGAGTGATCACTTCACATGTTGTGTTGGCTCCTGCCTCATTTCGCCCACCCATAACAGGGAAGGACCTTGCTACAGCCTAGATGGATGGGTCCTGCTCAGCCATCACCTTCATCTATGCTTCTATTTATTTTATTATTATTTGGGGGGCAGCCAAGCTGCAAGGCTGTGGTACCTTACTCCTCCAACCAGGGGTTGAAACTGTGCCCCCTGCAGTGGAAGCATGGAGTCTTTTAACCACTGGACCACCAGTTCCCAGGATCCAGTTTTAACAAGGAATTCTGGGAGAGTGAAACTGACCACTAAATTATCCAGTGATGAGCCAGAGTATATTTTTTGCTTTCGGGCAGACTTGGTTTTATCCAGTGAGCCATCACTCTGTGTGGTTAAGTCTCAAAGGAGCCAGTTAAAAGAGACAAAAGGCCAAGTATAATGGAATTGCATAGGGGTTACTGACAGGGGGAGAAGCACTTGAACTCGATGATCTTCAAGTGGTTTTCATACTTGTTTCTGAGCAATGGGATCCATTACTCAAACAAAATGTTACTCGGAATTTCATATATAGGAAAATGAAATAGTCTGTCCATGGCTTACTTGTGTCCCTATTGGCAGATCCTGGGGCATCTCTAAGGGCTCCTTGGGACACAGGAAGCCCGTGGTCGGTCCAGTCTAATCACCTCATTGTACAGGTGACAGAGAAATTAAGTGTCCTCCTCAAAATCAAAAGCCTAGGAGTAGACATTTGCTTACTACCTGTGTTACACCCCACTCTAGCCCTTCCATGAGGGTGGATGGCAGGAACAGCTGGAAACAGGACATCATGTCTCACACATGTCTGTTCCAGCATTGTTCATGTCACCACCCAAGGGTTAAAGGATCTGCCTCCCAAGTTTGAGCCGAAATGTAATGTAAATGGTACTGCCACAAAAACAGACCTTTGAATCTCCTTCATTGAAAAAAGCAGAGAAAGAAGTCAGGCCAAATTCACAGAAATTGTTCTCAATGGGAAAAAAAAGATAGAGGTAACTTTAGCAGAGCTGAAATCTCAGCTCTGTGCAAAGGGGCCTGGCTGTGTCTCAGTACACAGATGTTTGGGTCATATGCAAAATATGAGAACGGCCTGTTCCCTCCACCCTCAAGACACCACCTCACCCTGGGACCTTGGCAGCCTCATATGAGTTTCAAGACAGAGCAAACACAAAGCCTGCTAGGGTTTAGTAAACAGCAAGGAAGGGGCAAAGAGATGGTTCCTTGATGCAGTGAAAGAGAAATATGTTTTAAATTGGGAATAAATGTTGAGCTCAGATGCCCCCTTCAGCATGCTGCCCTCCAGACCTGGAAATATCCAAGAATCTTTGAACCTGAAAGTCTTGGAAACTATAGGTCAAAGTGCAGCAGTGAGGAAAGAGGGGGAAATTTAAACAATCTGGCTCTTTTTAGTCAGCCCATCATCACCACCACGTGGGATCTTAGTTCCCCAGTCAGGGAGTGAACCCAGGGCCTCTGCCTTGGCAGATGCAGTCTTAACCACTGGACCGCCAAGGAAGTCCCCTTAACTTCTAACTTTGATAGGCTCTGAAGTTATGCTAGTACTTGTGGTTTGTAAGATGGAAATCCACAAACAGAAAGGCCCCAAATGAGTTTTAGATGCAAACCAAGAAGAATTTAATCAAAGGCAGATAATGACACAAATACCTAAAAGGTGTTCCCTCCACATGAATCCCAAGGCCACTGATTATAAGGAGAAACATGTCTAATTGTTTGAATAGCTATTTAAAGAATAATGGAAAGAATTAAAAGGAGTTTTATAAGAAGAGAATGGTATTACTAGTGCAAACAAATAATACTGCTTATGCCTTGTACCTGTGACTCTCCAGGTAGTCAGAAGAAAGGAGCAGAGACTGATTCACCTTTGTAAATGGCCCTCCCCAACAACAAAACCAGGAATCGTCCATCTCAGCCAGGATAATTACTGAGGCAATACCATTCACATAGGCACTGACATACATCCTATGAACACTCGTTTTGAAAAGTCACCTACTCACAGACACAAAGAACAGACTTGTGGTTGCCTGGGGAAGGGAGGTGGGAAAGGGAAGGATTGAGATTTTGGGATTAGCAGATCCAAACTCATGTATAGAATAAACAGCAAGGTCCTACAGGGTAATGCAGGGAGCTATACTCAATATCCTGGGATAAACTATAATAGAAAAGAATATGGTAAAAGAACGTAAAAAAAATTCACCCACAGAACTTACCGACACATGTTCCCGCCTCTGAAAACCGGTAGCCCTCCATACACTCACAGCGGAAGGTTCCTGGGTGGTTATTGCAGACTGCGTGATTGCCACATACCGAGGGCTGCTCTGAACATTCGTCGATATCTAAAGCAAAATTTTGTTTGAAATGCAGACTTAAAAAAAAAACACCTCTCCCAACATCACTATACATAACAAAATATAAAGTATTTTGGCCTGCAAATGGATCCATTTTAAAACACATTTTTAGTATTCCAAAAGTATCGCTAAATATTTTCTTCTGTGAATAACTGGAGATAGTGATCCCAAGGCCCTCCTCATAAATAAAACTGTGCTTCTCCCACCTCCCCCCAACCCTTCCCACCTTCCATCTCCTGGAGTTAGTTGCTGACCCAGGGACCACTAACATTAGATGGGCACATCTGTGTTAGAAAGATGTGCAGACAAGTCCCCCGACTCTGAATAAGGTTCCTAAGCTACAAACTGTAATTAAATATGCTCTGGTGGTGCTAGTGGTAAAGAACCAGCCTTCAGTGCAGGAGACATAAGTGATGCAGGTCCCGTCCTTGGGTGGGGGAAGATCCCCTGGAAGAAGGCATGTAGTTTTGCATGGAGAATCCCATGGACAGAGGAGTCTGGTGGGCTACAGTTCATGAGGTTGCAAAGAGTCAGACATGACTGATTACGCATGTGCCACCATCCGGTGTTTAACGCACTAAAAGGCAAACCATTAACTCATAAGATTAAAGGTGACATTCTCTCATAGGACAATTCTGCGGTCATCGAGTGGTATGACGGGAACAAAGAAATACACATTTCAAAGCTGAACATATACATATATATACATGTGTGAGTCACTTAGTCGTGTAAGACTCTGCGACCCCGTGGACTGTAGCCCGCCAGGCTCCTCTGTCCATGGAATTCTCCAGGTAAGAATACTGGAGCTGAACACGGCTAGGTTCAAATCCTGCTTCCTTTGGTGACTAGCTCGTGTGGTCCTGGAGAAGCTGCCAAACTACTCTGCCTCCATTTCCCTGTTAGTAAGTACATACAATACTATTCATCTTGAGAAGTCCTTCTGAAGTTTACAGAAAATAGATGCAAGCCTAACCTGCTCAAGAAATGTACCTATTGGGACTTGCCTAGTGGTCCACTGGTTAAGACTTCACGCTTCCAGTGCAGGGGCATGGGTTCGATCCCTGGTTGGAAAACTAAGATTTCTCATGTCATGTGGTATGGCCAAAAAAAGAAAAAAAATTAAAAATAAAAGAAATGTGCCTATTATTAAGTATAATACCTATACCACCAGCATGGGGCTGTTCCATTTCTAGAAACACAGCCCTTGGATGGCCACAGCATTGGGAGGCCAGTCTGTAGTCACCACTACAGTAAGGCTGGTTGGCCCAGACAAAAATCAAGCTGAGCTGTCATCACCTTGGTTACCTGCCAACTGATGATTTGAAATAAACACAGTCACACAAGATCCCTCTGTGCCAACCTCATTCTCAGGGTGTAGTTACTTCTGGCATTTTTCAAATTCTTGGAGATGCGTGTGAGGAAGATTTCATAATGGCTGAGTCCACACAACTCCCCTCCCCTCTCAACCTCCCCTCCTCAATTCCATAACATGAATCTTGCTCATGCATCCACCTCCAATGGCCTGTCTAGCAGTCTCTTTCCTGATGAGGCAAAAGTCCTGCGGGCTTATTAGACAATGTCACACAACACAAGCATTTTTGCCACTTCAGCCCCATAGTTGGACCTACACTCAGACAAAAACACAAAACAAATGCTATTCAGCTTTCTGAAACTATACTACAACGTACATTTCTGTGACATGCTTAAGATATAAAATCTCATATCACTTATATGTGGAATCTAAACTATGGCACGAATGAACCTATCCACAAAACAGATCAAACCAGTCAGTCCTAAAGGTAATCAACCCTGAATATTCACTGAAAGGACTGATGCTGAAGCTGACACTCCAATACTCTGGCCACCTGATGTGAAGAGCCGACTCAGTGAAAAAGACTCTGATGCTGGGAAAGATTGAGGGCAGGAGGAAAATGGGGCGCAGAGGATGAGATGGTTGGATGGCATCACTGACTCAATGGACATGGGTTTGAGCAAACTCCGGGAGATGGTGAAGGACAGGGAAACCCGGTGCGCTGCAGACTATTGGGTTACAAAGAGTTGGACACGACTTAACAACTGAACAAGGACAACAACAAAACTGAAACTGACTCATAGACAAAGAACAGACTTGTGGTTGCCAAGAGGCAGGGTGGGAGGAATGGACTGTGAGTCTGGGTTGGTACATGCAAACTAGTACATTTAGAATGGATAAAAACCAAGGTCCTACTGTATAGCATAGCAAACTACATTCAATATCCTGAGATCAACCATAAAGGAAAAGAAAATTAAAAAAAGCAAAGTATATGTGTGTATAACTGAGTTCTTTACCGATTAGCAGAGACTGGCACAACACTGTTAAGTCAACTGTACTTCAATTAAAAAAAAAAAAGCTACAAGATGTCAGACCAGGGGACAAGTCCAAGCACTGCTGGAAGGTTACAGAACAAAGTCCCACTGAAGCCCCCTTTTAAGAAGCTGGAGTTGGGCTGGGGTAGAGGGATATTCAGCAAGTGTGGCTTCCCGGCTCTATCCACCAGCTGCTGCCTCAGCAACATGGGAGGAAAAGCTCATTCTGGCTTCACTGTCTCTGCACTGTAGCTCTCAGAGGACACCCCGTGCAGACTTCAGGGCTCCACAGCCGAGACTGAGCTGCCAGAGCGCAGAGCAGCAGTTTTCAATCACAGGGACAGAACAGAATCACCAGGGGAAATTTTCCAAGCTTCATTTCCCCCCGGAAGGTTTTTTAAAAATTATTTACTTATTTGGCTGTGCTGGGTCTTAGCTGTGGCATGTGGGATCTTTGCAGTATGTGAGAACCTTAGTTCCTTGACCAGGGACGGAACTCAGCCTCCCTGCACTGGGAGTGCAGAGTCTTATCCACTGGATCACCAGGGAAGCCTGCCACTGGAAGGTTTATGGAAAGGGAGACTGCATATTTCAAGAAAGCTTCTTAGGTGCTTGGAAGGATGTTCTCTGGCAGGCCCTACTGGGGAAACCACTGGCAAATAGGATCTGGGGGCTCCTGGGTTGAGGGAGGGAATGGTCCCCCAGCATTCCCACCTCCATGCAGGTCTACACATAAAAGCCAAGCTGGGTGATGCCTTTTTTTTTTTTTTTTAAACAGCAAAACCCTAGCAATCTCCCTGCTGATATCTCACGGTCATTATAGTTTGGAAATTCTTTGAATGCCTGATTGAAACCCTCTCTTCTGTAAATGGAGGCTAGGACTCTAATCCATTCTTCAGTGGAAACAATGAACTAGTGATAACTGTTCCTTGTAGAATGTCACAGTACCTCCTTGAAGATTATTGTTCTTGTTTGTGTGTGTGTGTGTGCATATGCTCTCAGTTGTGTCCAGCTCTTTGCAACCCTGTGGACTATAGCCCTCCAGGCTCCTCTGTCCATGGAATTTTCCAGGCAAGAAAACTGGAGTGGGTCACCATTTCCTACCCCAGGGATCTTCCTGACTCAGGGATGGAACCTGCGTCTCTTCTGCCTCCTGGATTGACAGGCGGGTTCCTTACCACTGAGCCACCTGGGAAGCCCATTACTGTTCTTACTGGTCAATATCTGGACAACATTTTCTCTAGGAAGAGATTTCCTCTCAAATAAATCATTCCCTAACCCAACAGGAAGATCCTGAATTATTCTTGTAATCACTGCTTCCATTTTGACTTTTTTTCTGAGTGGCTACTTTTCACATATTTTCAAAAACTCCAACAAATAATAGTTTCTCCAGTGTGTCCTCCTCATAAACGCCAGGCTCTGGGAGGAGAATCGTCTCAGGACAGATTTGTTAAATGCCTTGAGTGCACTCAAAATTACTCAGTGGGAGATTGTCCAAAACTTTCTCCTACAGCCTCCCAACTGAGAAATACAGGGAAGTCGTCCTACCAGGCACCAGAGCTCTGATTCAACTGGAAATCTCCGAATTACCCTGAACGGTCACCCTGCAGTGTCCAACCAACCCCATCCTTGTTCTGGATGTCATCTATCATTATATCAAGGCAACACATGCTGAATGACAAAGGCTCATCCTCATTCTTCTCTTCTGAGACACTTTCCAGGTCAAAATAACATGTGAAGTGATCTGCTTAATGCAATTTCCTACCAACAGCCTGGTGTCTCAATGCATTAATACTACGAGGCTTATTCTCGTGACCCAGAACAAACAGTAGCAGAACTGGGAACAGACCCACATTCCATGGTGCAAATCTGCCACGTTGAGGGCTAATCACAGGGCAAAACCAAGTACACATGCCTTCGTGGGCAAGGACATAAGAAGGGTTTCCAGGACAGCAACACATCAATCCATAAAGCATGGCTGGTGGTGCCTTGGGAGATGAAGCAGCCAGCCAGAGCAGGATTAGCCAAAGGTTATGGCTTCAGCGAGGCGGGCCCAGCGACCCACTCCAGTATTCCTGCCTGGAGACTCCCTTGGACAGAGGAGCCTGGTGGGCTACAGTCCATAGGGTCGCAAAGAGCTGGACACGACTGGAGCCACTAAGCACTCATGCACATATGGCTTCAGCAGTTGGAGAAGATGGCTCCACGTTTTATTAATGTTCAATTTGCTTAGGAAGCTGAAGCTGGGCTGCATAAAGACTACAGAGTTGCAGGCTTCTGCTGGAGAAATGGGGTCGCCCCATCTCTATATGTTGTCTGGCAGGGCTCTGCTCACATACACTCGGGATCACACTGCTCTAAACCGGCCTGAGCCAATTCAGCCATTCAAGACTGGTGGGCTCTCTGGGGAAATACTGGGAAACTCTGAAGATCCGAGGTGAGTAGGAACTATGTCCCCTACGCAGTGGTATGTTACAAGGGAAACAAGTCTCAGACTGAATTTTATCACACGGACAAAGTTATCAGCAAGCTGGCTGAACAGTCGTACAAGCTGTTCCCGTAAGCCTAGTTTCTGTTCTTCAGCCTTTCAGACGTTCCGGTGAACACCATTCGTAAATTTCACTCTGAAGCAAATGCAGCATGATCAGCTAACTTTCACATTAAATTAGCACACTATAGCTGCCATTAATTGAAGGCATTCAGTGGATTCAATTCAGTGGATTCCAGACCAGAGGCATCATTCCCATACTCCAAATTCTGCTGGGCTCCCCAGATTATTTTGGCTACAGTCATTCAAGGGGGCTGCTCATCATTCTAACCAAATAGATATGTGCACACTACCAATTTCACTAGGGAAGCTTACCTCTAGCACTCCTTACATTTGTTGGTGAGCCTACCGTGGCAGGTTAAGGAAGCATTCGACATTGTGGGTTTTTGGCCATAAAGCTCAGCTTGTGGGATCTTAGTCCCCCAGTCACGGATCAAACCTGTGCCCCTTGCAGTAGGAGCTCAGAGTCCTAACCGCTGGACCACCAGGGCATTCCTAGCATTTGATATTCTTACACTAGTTGCATCTGTGTGGATTTTTCATCGAGATAGGAGTCAACTAACTGTCTTTTGGTGGCGAATTAAAATTTAGTAACAAACATAAATATCAAGCTGTTTATATGAAAGTATTCAAAGTGCAATTATAAGTAATAAGTAGTATACAATGAAGACAGTGGAATAGAGACACTTGAGTCAGTTACTCAAGGTCCAACATTCTAATATCCTTGGTTCAAGTTTCTCATCTGTAAAAACAGGAGTAAACTTCCCACCCATTAGGGTGGCTGCTATCAAAAAAACAAAACAAGTGTTGGCAAGGATGTGCAGAAATCGCAGCCCTTGTGTACTGGTGGTGGGATATAAAATGATGCAGCTGCTGTGGAAAACAACGTGACGGTTCTTCAAAAAAGTCAAACACAGAATTGATGTGATCCAGCAATTCTACATCTGGGTATATCCCCAGAAGAGTTGAAAGCAGAGTCTTAAACAGATATTTGTACCCCCACGTTCACAGCAGAAATATTCACAAGAGCCCAAGAAGTGAAGCAACCCAACTGTCCACAGACAAATGAATGGTTTTTGTAAAAAAGGAATATATGCATACCATGGACTATTTCTCAGTTTTAAAAAAGGAGGGAAGGGGGGAAGAGGGAAGGGACAAACTGGAAGATCGGGATAACACAAACACACTACTATATAAAATAGATAACTAATAAGGGCCTACTGTTTCGCACAGGGAACCCTACTCAGTACTCCGTAATGGCCTATAAGGGCAAAGAATCTAAAAAAAGAGTAGATATATGTATATGTATAACATATTCACTTTGCTATACAGCTGAAACTAATACCACATTGTAAATCGACTATAGTCCAATAAAATTTTTTTTTTTAAAGTAAGGAAATTGTGACACAGGCTACAATATGTATGAACCTTGAGGATATGATGCTATGTGAAACAAGCCAGTCAAAAAAAGACAAATAGTGCATGATTCCACTTACATGAGTTGCCTAGAGTCCTGGAATTTGTAGAAAGTAGAATGGTGGTTGCCAGGGGCTGGGGCCAGGGGCTATGGAAAGTCATTATTTAATGGCAATACAGTTTCGATTTTGCAAATGAAGAGATCTGGACATGGACGGTGGTGATGGTCACACAACAACGTGAAAGTCCTTAATGCCACTGAACTGTACACTTAAAAATGGTTAGGATGATCAATTTTATATTATGTGCACTTTACCACAATTAAAAATGATTTTTAAAAGACAGAAATGAAAACCTCTATCTCATCAGAGTTGCTGAATTAGATGAGATGGTGTTTGTGAAGCGCCTAACACAACAATGTTACTAACAGTTATGGTCACACACTAAGTCACTTCAGTCACCTCAGACTCTTTGTGACCTCATGGACTGTAGCCCACCAGGCTCCTCTGTCCCTGGAATTTTCTAGACAAGCATACGGGAGTGGGTTGCCATTTCCTACTCCATATGGTCATATTACGGAGAAGGCAATGGCACCCCACTCCAGTACTCTTGCCTGGAAACTCCCATGGACGGAGGAGCCTGGTGGGCTGCAGTCCATGGGGTCGCTGAGAGTTGGATACGACTGATTTCACTTTTCACTTTCATGCACTGGAGAAGGAAATGGCAACCCACTCCAGTGTTCTTGCCTGGAGAATCCCAGGGATGGCAGAGCCTGGTGGGCTGCTGTGGGGTCGCACAGAGTAAGACACGACTGAAGCGACTTAGCAGCAGCAGCAGCAGCATGGTCATATTATGTGTAGTTATTAGCAGCCCTGACTTTCTCTTTCCTTTAAACCTGAGTATTCTCAAGATGAAGTGGTGTATGGCCTTATAAATTCTGCTCTGCTGCTTAGAGTCAGGGCATCTGATCAGATGATGAAGGGGCCAGGACCCCTAACATCGTGGGGAAACCCCGAGTGTGGGGCTTAATCAACTCGGCATGCCCATCAGTATTTACCTCCCCTGTGTTTCCTTGCCTCTCCCAGCTCTCTGCTTTACAGTATCTGTTTGCCCCCTGCCAACCTCCCCACACACGTCAGGGTGAATGGCTGTACCGTGGCAGGCCCGTCCGTCTCCTCGGAAGCCGATGGAGCACTCGCAGGTGAACTGCGCCCCCGGGCCAGGGCGACAGGCCGCGTTGGCGTCACACCCATGACTGCCAATGTAGCAAGGATTCTGAAGGGCATCAGGGGAGCCATCTGTGAAGGCGGAGACATTGAAACCACATGAGGATTCAGAAACGCTATAGCTTACCTCTTCCCCCAGAAAGGAGGACAGGATAGATGACCAGGAAACCTGCCGACTCCTGCTCACTTGAAGTGGGATCAGCAAACCACATCCCTTTGGACTCATGTCTATTTCTATGAAGTTTTATTGGAAACCGGCCACATGCATTTACTGGCAAGTGGTCTATGGCTGGTTTTGTGCTACAGTTGTGGAACTGCACTCATGACAGAAACTGCATGACGAGCAAAGCCTCCAATATTTGCTGTTTGGCCTTTTAAGAAAAAATATGCCAACCCCTGATGCCTGGAGCTACAGCGGTCAAAGGAGGGCGAGAAACACCTGCCCTCTTCTGGTGTATGGAGAGCCAAGGGCCAATCTGACCAGCTGGAGAAGTGACCTGGGTATGGAGGGAGAACCAAAAATAACTGAGACAGAGAAATACCACACCCAGACACCAAATATACACAACCTCTAGGGCTTATAGATTTGGACTATGTGAGACCTTGAGGCTGGCCGGTCACACTAGCCCCAGCTTCTTCCACAACCAGAAGCACCCTAGACCAGACCCCAGCTCCACGCTGTGCTGTCCCAGGGCAGAGAGCTCACCGTAGGCTCTGGGCCGGACTTTTAGCAGATTTGATTTGGACTTCCCCAAGCCCTGAGCATACATTCCTTTCACAGTTGAGTGTCAGAGTTTTTAAAAATAGGCACATGAAAAGATGCTCAATATCACTAATTATTAGGTAAACGCAAATAAAAACTACAAGGGGTACTACCTTTCACCAGTCAGAATGGCCGTCATTAAAAAGTCTACACATAACAATGCTGGAGAGGATGTGGAGAAAATGGAACCCTCCTGCCCTGTGGCGGGAATGTAAATTTGTGTAGCTGCTAAGGAAAACGGTATGGAGGTTCCTCAAAAAGCTAAAAACCAGAGTTGCAATATGATCCAGCAACCCCACTCCTGAGCATATATCCAGACAAAACTACAAGAAGATAGATGTCCCTATGTTCATAGCAGCACTATTCACAACAGCCAAGACAGGGAAGAATCTAAACGCCCACTGACAGATGAATGGATAACGATGTGATACACAGATACAACAGAATATTACTCAGCCATAAGAGGGAAAAAGGAATGAAAGAATGTCATTTTGCAGCTACATGGATGAACCTAGAGACTACCATACTAAGTGAAGAAGTCAGAAATCTTATCATTTCTATGTGCGACCTAAAATATGACACAAATGAATTTATTTACAAAACAGAAACAGACTCACAGATATAGACAACAGACCTGTGTTGTCAAGTGGTGGGGGGGCAGGGGTTGGGGAGAAGGGGAGGGTAGGACTGGGGAGTTTGGGATTAGCAGATACAGACTATTACATACAGAATGGTATAGAACGGACAGAGAACAAGGCCCTACTGTATAGCACAGGGAACTATATTCAATATCCTGTAATAAAGCATAATGGAAAAGAGTAGAAAATAAATACATAAATAAAAATAAACGCACGGCTGCAGGCAGGTGCAGCCCTTGAATGATCTACTCGTTACCTTAGGTTTTCTAAGAATCATAGCTGAGAAGATGTTTATTTTTGTCAGGAGCTATTTTAGTATGACTTTCTTCTTACCGAGAACAAGAGATGAAGAACAACATGTCAAAAACACAGAGAGGGCCATGCAGGTGGACACACACACAGACACACACAATGCCCAGTCTGAGCCGCCACCTCTTACCCCTCACAGGACCAATGGAGTTGCTGAGAGCATAGCGCAGGATCCTCTCCTCCTGGTTGTACAGGACAAACACGCTGTCCACAGAGAGCTGCTGGGTGCTGGGCAGGACCGGCTGGGAGTCGTCGTGGACGCACTCCTGGAAGGTGATGGTCTGGCGCCACTGGTAAGTGTGGGCGTGCGAAGGGGCAGTACCATGTTGCTCGGGCTCCGTCACCGTGTACTCCCGGGTGGAGGAGGATGTGATCACTGGGTGTGGGCGGCAAGCAGGGAGACAGGAGAGAGTCTGAGGATGCAAGAGGCTTAGGACATGAAAATCATCAGCAGGGCTTCCCCGGCAGCTCAGTGGTAAAGAATCTGCCTGCCAATGCAGGGGACACGGGTTCGATCCCTGGTCCAGGAAGATACCACATGCTGTGGGGCAACTAAACCCCTGTGCCAAAACTATTGAGCTGGGGCTCTAGAGCCCAGGAGCTGCAACTGCTAAACCCTGGGACCGCAGAGCTGGTGCTCCATAAGAAGCGAAGCCACTGCGATGAGAAGCCTGCCCACCACAACTAGAGAGCAGCCCCCACCGGCAGAAACTAGAGGAAAAGCCTGACCAGAAATGAAGACCCAGCAAAATCCAAAATAAATAAATAAAATAATCAGCAGTATTCTCTGCTCATACTGTGGCCAGATGAGAGGTCAGATGGAACAGGATAAATAAGACCATTTATTTCCGTGTTGAGATTCATTCTGCTACCTAGATTTCCCATTATTGCTGTTATTTGCATTAGGAATATTTATTGCTTTTTCTCTTCAAGTGTTTCTCTGTAGGTTCCTTAGTCAACCCAGGGACTAAGGCCTGATGGAAAGAGCACTAGCTTGGAAAGAGATACGCGAGAATTCACAACTTGTACCTTCATTCACAAGGAGCATGATCACAGACCAGTTATTAACTTCTTTACCCTGTTTCCTTTACAACATGGACTGGGGTAAGGATGAGATACTATATATAGAATTTCTGGAATCAAGCAGGCTAATACTCTATAAGACAAACTACCATTTACGGAGCATTGACCACGTGACAAGCAGAGTGCTAACTGCTTTCTATGGGTTATCTCACTTAGGATTCAATAAATAGTGGCTGCTATAAATAACCCTAGATTAAACGGTTCTCTGATGTATAAAAATGAGACATTAATAGGTTTCAGTAGCTAATTTCTATAAACTACTAAAGAGCTGTGAGCAAATCTCAACAGAGAAGAGAGACAGTCTTCCCTACTCAGAAGAGAGCTAGTTTACTTTTGGCCCATGCAGTGAAAAATCTTGACTTCCTATTTTAAAAAAAGAAGTACAAAAGGCTCTTTATATTTGTGTGCTCTGCTGTAGTTGGTAATAAAAGCCAGAGGATAAATAAAAGATTGATGTAAGCTGCCTCTTGTCCAGCTCCCATGTGCTGGACTGCCAGAAACACCATCTGGTCACAGCCTGACTTGCAGGTGGGGTCCCCCTGATACTCCTCCCACCTCCTACCCACCCTCTCATTTTCCCCAGGAGAGCCCGAGCAGGCCACGAAGTCATGGTAACTGGTACAACCCTTCTAGATGGCAAAGAGACTTTAAAGAGTTTCCTTTGACTCATCGCTTCTATTTCTAGGAATTCGGTCAGAAAAGAATCAGAAATTTGGTCAAGGTGTATGATGAAGATGAACATTGCAACTCATGGAGACAAGGAAAAATTGGAAATAATGTAAGCTTTAGAAAAGAGAATGGTTTAAATTGATAGCCATACAATAAAATGCTATAGATTCATTTGTTTGCAAAGCCTATTTAATGGAACTATCAAGCCGTCATGATTTGACCTAACTGGAAAAGTGAACGTACAATAATGCGGTATGATTGCAATTTAAATTGAAACTATATACGTGACTGTAGAGTATATAATAGTATTGCATCAATGTTAAACTTCCTGATTTTGATGATTGTACTGGGACCATGAGAGAATATTCTTGTCATTAGAAAAAACACGTGAAATATTGTAAAATATTTAGGAGATGCATGATCACAGCATCTACAACTTACTCTCTCTTATATATAAGGAAGGGAGAGAACAATTAAGAGAATGTAGCAAAATGTTAACAATTGGTGAAGCTGGGGAAATGATATGCGGCTATTGTGCTATTTTCAACTTTCTGTAAATTTGAAATAAAAAGTTTAAAAACTACATATAGATATATAATAAAATTATTTCATTCTGAAATTATATAATATGATGAGCTATTTATGTTGGGCTAGTATACATGTTGATATATATGTGAATATATGTGTAATATACATATGTTGGGATTTTTTTATATATAAAGAAAAGTATATGATTTTTCATATATAAGGATAGAATATGTGTTGATAAATAAATATATACGTGAGGTATATATACGCTGGGATATATTTTGTATATAAGGAAAAGGCTGAAAGAAATACACTTAATATAATAATTGTGTCCTGGTTTTAGGTGTGTAAGTTATGCTTATTTTCTTTTCTGCACTAAAGTCTCTCCAATGAGCATGCTCAGTGTCTGTAATTAAGGGAAGGTGATCTGAATAAGGTAAGCCCTGCGTTTCCCTTTCTGGAGGCCAGGAGACAGCCCGTGTGCAGCACTGCCCTGGGATGCTAGATGCGGGACGTGGCTCACCCTGCCGTGAGTAGTGGTAGAGCTCCGTGTAGGGTTCGATGTGCACCGAGGAGCCAAAGGCGATCTGCGGCACGCGGCCCTCCAGCTCCGTGTCAATGGTCAGGTGTCCGTGCTCATCGATGCCACTGAACTGCTGCTTAATGATCAGCTTGTCTGGGTGTCCCACAAAGGTCACCTCAGCCTGGCGGGTGAACTCCCCCCCTGCAAAGCAAGGTCAGTCTGTCACTTTGCTGTCAAAGAAGTCACATTCATGCCTGCCCGGACTCATGGTGGGGACAGGTTCACACCACCTCTACAGACGCCTTAGTCTGGTGAGTAGAAATAGGGCCGGTGATGTCAAGGAAAGGGCCATCCTCGCAGCCCAACTCAGTCACACACAAGAAACAAAAGCCATTTCCCATCTGAAAACCAGCATCTGAGACGGGTGGGCTCAGGATTTGTGCTGGAAAAAGCAGGGTATTGGGATTTGTGCTCAGTACTGGTTGGGTGAACTTGAATGAGTTATTTAAACCCACTGAGCCTCCATTTCCTGATGATGAAAATGGTGAACAATATCTATCTTGCAGAAATTAGATAAGTATGTTAAAAAGTACTCTGCCAAATGTCAAGTGCTCTAAGACATCAGCTAGGGGATGACTATTGTTCACAGCTAAGCCCTGGCCAGGGCAAACCATCACCAAGTCCAGACGCCATCCTAGGAGCACACACCATGGGTGCTGGCTTGGGACCTCCCCTTGGTCTATGCAGGGCAGCAGCCCCAGACAAGCAGGAAAAAAATACTCCACCTTCTTCCAGCTTCCTCCCTTTTCCACGTTTGCAGTCTCCCCTGATAGCATGGCTGGCAGCTAGTTCATGATATGTGAAAATTATATGAAATTTACCTTTCAGTGCCCATGAATAATTTCACTGGAACACAGTCATGCTCATTCATTTGTGTATTATCTATGCCTGGTTTCAACTGATAACAACAGAGCTGCAACAGAGAACGAATAGCCCAAAATATTTAGGCAAAGCTTAAAGTACTTATTCTCTGGCCCTTTGCAGAAAAAAGTCTGACAACTCCTGCTTTACAGTCCCCAGGTCCAGGCAGATATCCCGCTGATAACACATGTTCTGAGCAGTTAAGCACCACTGTAGAAACAAATATTTGCTGTTGTAGGGAATTTGTAAAGATTACCTTTGCCTCCCTGAAGTTGATGTAAGTTACAACGTAACTTCAATTTAAATCAACCCATATACAAAGCATCACCAATATGAAATTGCTCCCTGATCACAATGCAGTTCTAGATAGTCTTGGGTAATGATTGTTGTTGTTGTTCAGTCGCTTAGTCGTGTCCAACTCTTTGTGACCCCATGAACTGCAGCACGTCTGGCTTCTCTGTCCTTCACTATCTCCTGGAGTTTGCTCCAGCTTATGTCCATTGATGTCATCTAGCCATCTCATCATCTCTCGCCTCCTTCTCCTCTTGCCCTCAATCTTTCCCAGCATCAGATTCTTTTCCAATGAGTTGGTTCTTCGCTTCAAGTGGCCAAAGTAATGGAACTTCAGCATCAATCCTCCCAATGAATATTCAGGGGTGATTTCCTTTAGGATTGACTGGTCTGATCTCCTTGTATACTAATGAAAAACTTGATGATTTTACCCCAACACATTATTTCCAGAGCCACAAAATACTTATTTGTAACTTATTTTCAGACACATAGAGTTCCCTTTCCATTCAACCCAGCCCATTAATTTTAAGGTCAATTACCTGTGATGCTGAAGCCATTCTTGAATCCATCTTGCTCCACTGCAAACATCCATCCAATGATGCCTCCAATAGGGGCCAGAGGAAGCAGAGAGTACCCGACAGTCTCAGGAATGGTGCTGATGGCTGTGTAGGACCGCCCATGGTTCATCACCACATAAGAATGGAGGTCAGTATTCTCAAAGACAATGGGAACCTGGCTGTCCCCAACGAAGATCCTCCCTTTCACCTTGCCGTTAACTCGCTGCGGGGAACCTGAACAAGAAACAAAGAAAGAAGCCAGCCCTTCAGAACAGAATAGTGTGTCTGGTGGGCTCTGTACCCGTAAAGCAAAGAGCCCAACAGTGTTGGGGTAAAGTGCTTTTGGGGTTAGTGAAAGAAGTCATTCTTCCCAAGACGAAGGCAGTCCCTGCAGCTGTGCCTATGAGCTATAGAAATTCCAACTTTCTTCCTCTCTTCCATACTGATGGATAATGGATAGCAGAAAAGTGGGACCCACTGTATGATGAAGGAACATCAGAGGCAAATAAAACAATTTCAGGAAAGTAGCATCATGGGTGATCCAGAACTAGGTGATATATAGCTGATTACTTTTGAGAATATTAGGGAGAGAATTAGTCATTTCACTGGGACAATGGGGCTAAACGAGATGGGACATTAGGTTGTCTGATTTATAACATATCTTTTTTAAAAAAAATAACTATTTTTGGCTGAGCTAGGTCTTTGTTGCTGTGCCCGGGCTTTTTTTAGATGCAGTACGCAGGGGCCAGGGGAGCTACTCTTCATTGCGACGTGCAGGATCCTCATTGCAGCGGCTTCTCTTGTTTCGGAGCATGGGCTCTGGGTGCCTGGGCTTGAGCAGGTGTGGTGCCCGGGTTTAGTTGCTCCACAGCGTGTGGAACCTTGTTGGATCAGGGATCAAATCCATGTCCCCTGCACTGGCAGGTGGATTCTCACCTACTGGGCCACCAGGGAAGTCCCTAAGACTCAGGGACTTCTCTTAAAGAGCATCTCTGGCTCAAATATAAGTTGGCCAGTCTGAGTCCTAGACCCTCACTAACCCAAGCCAGATAGAAGTAGCCACAGTGGGTATTGTAGGTCACACAAATATGCCCTCTGACCCATAATCAGCTTGTGGGCTAGGGTGTGTTTGTTCTTGGTCATTTCCTTTACTGGGAAAGATGTGAAACTTACTATGGCATATTTATAAGCTTTTTTCATATACTACCAAATAGTATATGTAGGACACCATTTTAAAAAATTGCATTAATGATAAATGCTAGCATACTCATAGAGGAAAAATGTCTGAAGAGAGCTACACAAAATTGCTAACAGAGGTTAATTCAGGGTGATATGGTGAACTTTCATTTTCTATACTATATATCTCTATAATGTTGGGATATTAATAAGTTGCATGTATTTATTATTGCTTAATCAGGAAAAGAAAAAAACTCAAGAAATTAAGTTGTTCTTGTATTTGAATAAGAAAATGGAAAGTTGCCATATGACCCAGCAATTCTAACTCCTGAGTATATACCCAAGAAAACAGAAAACATATGTTCACTTGAAAACTTGTACATGAATGTTCTTAGCAGCATTATTCATTAAGAGCCAAAATGGGAAAGCACTCAAATGTCCATCAACTGATGCACAGATAAAAAAAATGTGGAAAATCCATACAATAGAATATTATTTAGCTAGGAAAAAGGAAAAAGGTACCGATACATCCTAAACATGGATACACCCTGAAAACATTATGCTAAGTAAAAGAAGGCAAACACAAAGGTCCCATGACATATGATTCCATTTATATGGAATGTCCCGAACAGGAAAACCCACATGGACAGACAGCAGATTCGGTGCTGACAGAGCGTGGGAATGAGGATGAATTGAGGGTGGCAGCTAAAAGACCCAAGTTTCCTTCTGGCATGATGAAAATGCTCTAAAATTAGAGGTAACAGTTGAATAACTTAGTGAATATACTAAAAACCACCAAATGGTATACTTTGATTGTGTTACTGACATCTTAAAAAAAAAAAAGCTGAAGGAAGAGGTAAGTACATCAGGTTTGATGTAGAATTAAATTCTACCACTTATTGATTGTACACATCATGTTTCTCTTCCTAGACTGTAAATGACTAGAGACAGGACCTTCACACCCAACTCCCTGATTCCGTCATAGCAGAGTTTTCTGTACATGGTAAGTTCTCGGTAAAACTTGTAGACTAACCTCAGACAAATGAGCTCTCATCTGAGCACCATCGTCTGTGTTCTGAAGACTTTCTGCTGTGTTTAATATACCCTCTTCAGTGTCATGCATTGGAGAAGGAAATGGCAACCCACTCCAGTGTTCTTGCCTGGAGAATCCCAGGGACGGGGGAGCCTGGTGGGCTGCCGTCCATGGGGTCGCACAGAGTCGGACATGACTGAAGCGACTTAGCAGCAGCAGCAGCAGAAGCAGCAGGGCTTCCCCTGGTGGCTCAGACGGTAAAGAATCCACCTGAGTTTGATCCCTGGGTTGGGGAGATCCCTTGGAGGAGGACATGGCAACCCACTCCAGTATTCTCGCCTGGTGAACCCCCATGGACAGCAGAGCCTGGTAAGTTACAGTCCATGGGGTCACAAAGAGTCAGACACAATTGAGCAACCAAGCACAGCACAGCTGCTAAACAGGATCACAGAGGGACTTCCCTGGCAGTCCAGCAGCTAAGATTCTACACTTGCACTGAAGGGGGCATGGGCTCAATCCCTGTTGGGCCCTCATGCCACACGGTGTGGCCCCCAAAGCAACAAAACTCCCCACAACAAGGTCACTGACAAGCCAAGGCAGATTCGACACACAGAGTATTTCTGCACATAAACTGTGTCATTACACTGGGGAAATGCTATGAAGTTAGAAGACTAAGATCGAAAAAATGCCTCCCCCAAAACAACTACAGAAACAAGCAGGAAAGCCAAGGGAAGAAAACCAAATTTTTTCCATCAAACTTGGAGCTACAAAAATATTTCAAAAGTAGTAAGATTCCAAGAAATATTTAAACCACAAAACTATGACAGGGCGTGTTTAGAACGTCAAAAAATGTAGCTGAGCAATCTTTCAGATGCAAGCTTCCTGCCAAATGCAACCTGTCAGCATTCCCAGCTCTGACATTTGGCATGGAAAGAGCTCATGAGATCGATCTTTGAGAAGAAGGGTTCATTGTAAATTGTGGAAGTTCTTCCCAGGGCAAGCAAAATATAAAAGCCAAGCCTGAAACAAAGCAACAGAAGCATGTCATTCCTGGGGCAACGGGCAAGAAAAGAGATAACACATTTATAGATGTTATAAACATCCCCCCAAATTAATATGCAAAGCATACAGAAATTTCCGTCCTTGCTAAAGACAGTATTTTACAAAACTAATTGTGACCTAGAAGGAACTTTTTTTTTTTTCCGAACCTTTCTTTTTTTTTAAACAAATTAAAATAACTGATTTAACTTTAGCTATGGCAGGAAATCTGAAAAACAGAAAAGCATTCCTCCAACTGAGTGTTATTTAGTCATATTTTGCCAAGCAACTGAGGTTCCTGCTTAAACATATGAGGAAAATGACGGGTGGCAAGTGGAGCGATTTGGCATCTGCAGAGACCGGTGTTCAGCATGGTTTGCTTTATTTTTGCTTTCATTCTCATTTATGGTCTTGGGTTCCCTCTCTAAGTAAACTGTTATCTGGACCCTCTAGACTTTTGCAGAGATTTTTCAGAACATCTGAAAACATCAAGACTGGTTGATCCTTTTTTGGGGGTGCAGAGCTCAGGACTGATGCCAGCCCCCAGCCAAATATGTTTTGGAGTTGACAGCACAATGGGTCTGGTCTCCAAAGTTAGCTGTGATGCGCCCCTGCTGCTCCTCCATCACCATGCTGGGGTTCCAAGGACACAAGGACAGGAATACCAGAGAGTAGGGGGACTGGAATAGTCCTTACCCCCTACATACTGCGTTGGCCAGAAAGTTCGTTTGGTTTTAAGTACAAATAAAAGACACATTTTTCATTTTCACCAAGACCTTTACTGAACAAAGTACTTATTGAACAAACTTTTGGGCCCACCCAACATTTTGGTCTTCACCAGCCCACCATGGCCCTGCTGGAGCTGAACCACTATCAGCATAGTCTGAGCAACGCCAAAAGAAGAGGTTTGAAAGAAACGGAGGAAAGCGAGGGGGGCTGACGATTCACGGTCCAGGCTGCTTAATTTCAACATTTCAGCCTGAAGATGGGTTCTCAACGGCCGTCACTTCAGAGATGGAGAAACACCACAGGAAAGAAAGAGACCTCCCCTTTTTAGTAAAAAGGGCATTCCCCAGGACCTCACCCCCACCCCCATAGAGAAATACAGGCAAGAACGAGGAATGAGAGACGAAATATCACTGCCCAGCCGAAAACACCACTACCCTTAGAGATCTGGGTAAAGGCAAGATTTCAAAACAAGCACCAAAACAAAATCACTCCTCCCTTTTCTCCCCCTTAAAGAGGATCAGACAAAGACACAGTACCTTCGGCGACACACTGCCGGCCGTTCCCGGTGTAGCCAGCAGCACAGCGGCAACAGAAGCCGGTGGCAAAGTCCCTGCACTGCGCGTGCACAGAGCACCGGTGTCTGTTGCTGGCACATGTCTGCCGGGAATCCGTGTTGTAGCTGAAAACTGCTCGGAGAGAACACAGCAACCAGTAAGCGCTTCACCGGGCTCCGGACCAGGAGGCGTTAGAACACTGCCCCTCAGCTGCGCAAGACTGGACGTCTGCTCAGGCCGTTCAGACACAGGGCTCTCTATCTGTGGCCTCTTAACTAGTACAGTGGTTCCATCACGCAAATCACTGGGGCATGTGGGTCTAAAAGGAGTTTGAGAAATCACGTGGGTGAATTATTACTATTTTAATTTTTACTTTTTGGCTGTGCCATGAGGGAATGTGGGATCTTAGTTTCCTGACCAGGGATTGAACCTGCTCCCCTTGCGATGGAAGCATGGTGTCTTAACCACTGGACTGCCGGGGAAGTCTCAAGGTTGAATTTTTTTCAAATGCTATAATCCAATGTCCTTAGTATCAATGAATCAATATTGGGTGATAGCTGTCCAATGTCAATCTTAATATGGCATCCATTAAACGTCATCAGATATGCATCAGACCGACTTTCTAATAAAACAGCATCAAATTTGGGTGCAGATGTTAAAATATTTTAAAATTATATTTTATTGTGGTAAAATACATACAACACAAAATTTGCCATTTTAATGAGCTTAAAGTATTTTAAACTTTTTGGCCCCATTCTTCTCACCAGGGGATAAATCAGAAGCTCTTAAGAGTTAAAAGCTGGTTAGAAATAATTCCTCAGTCATACCTGCTCTAACAGCCTTTGGCCCAAGAAACATGAATTTCTCCCTAATGCAAATGGCTCTCCCTCCCAGGTTGATTTCATTAGAATGATGAGCCAGCTCATTAAACTTAAAAATGCAGAGCACACTAATTTGGAATGAATTAAAAAGCACAAGGAAGGATGAACTTTTGGAGGGGATAACGACCCAATTTATAATTGTTATGAGTGAAAATAAAAGTAAAGTTTGACCCCAGGTAGATTCCAGGAGTTCTACACACCCAGAAGGGAATTTCCTGGATGTATAAATGGCATTTGGAGCCAAGAACACTTGGGCCCTGAGCTGAACACATGTGATGCTACTGATTGCTTACGCTCAGCTCCCAGCGGGTCTGTTGTGGCTGGTATATCCGTGGATGACTATTCAAATCACACTAGGAATGCACTGCTGGCTACAGAAGACCGACCTTTCTAATAAAAACAGTGAAATAACTGGGATCAAGGGCAGAGAAAGATCTCCTTTAAACACAGCTGGGGTTCAGAGCTAGGCTTTTTGTTGTTGTTGTTATCAGTACCAAGTAATATATCACCATGAGTTGTTGGGACTAGCTACGCTCTCATTTCAAAGTGATGGATTCACAAATGAGAATTTCAGAGACACCTATGTGGGGTGAAAACAGGATGAGACTCAAAACTCAACATGCATGTACGCATGCTGAGTCACTTCAGTTGTGTCTTATTTTTTGCTGACTCTGACTATAGCTCACCAGGCTCTGTCCATGGGATTCTCTAGACAAGAATACTGGAGTGGGTTGCCATGCCCTCTTCCAGGGCATCTTCTCAACCCAGGGATCAAACCCACCTCTCTTATATCTTCTGCATCGGCAGGTGAGTTCTTTACCACTAAGGGGTTTCCCTGGTGGATCTGACAATAGAGTCTGTCTGCAATGCAGGAAACCTCGGTTCAATCCCTGGGTTGGGAAGATACCCTAGAGGAGGGCATGGCAACCGACTCCAGTCTTCTTGCCTGGAGAATTTCATGGACAGAGGAGCCTGGCGGCCTGTAGCCCATGAGGTCACAAAGAGTCAGACACAACTGAGCGACTAACACTTTCTTTACCACTAGCACCACGTGGGAAGCCCTCAAAACTCAACATATGCAAACAAACATGCCCATGACCTATCTTGGGGAGATCACTCTGAGAGCCAGCTATGAGAGCGGAGTGCCACATGCTAGATGGCAGCATCACCCCAGGAAATCCAGGGTGCCATGTGTGTAAGGCGAGCCCTGAGACATGAACCCGTGTCTTCATCATGTCACTAAATGTCACCTCTCCATCTCTGTGCCTCAGAAGTAAGCAACCACACTTCCCTGGCCACCAGATCCTGTCCATGCTTTGGGATACTCGATAAGAACAAACATTTATGATTATTGCTATGAGACAAACCACAAGTAAGGAGAAATAAAAATGGGTGAATAACGTGGAATGGGGTAGAGTTTTCTTTTTTTGAGTGTGATTATTTGTTTATTATTAGCTTCTACTATATTTCTTCAAGGTTTTCAAGTGTGGGAAATGTGACTTTATTTATCTTAAACTCTTTTTTATGGGGGGGAGTAGATTTTTTGTGGGACTTTTCATAGTAGAAATAATTATCATTTAAAGGCTTGGGCCATCTCCTTGACAGGAATATTACTGGTCAACCTGAAGGGCAAAAAAAAAAAAAAATGAACACAGTCTAATTCCCATGTCTTTTATAAGACAATTCAAAGCATGCTGGGATTCAAATGGTACACTTGAAAATGCTACATTTTCCTCTGAAATTAGCAAAAATGTGATACATTCTGTTCAGTTCAGTTCAGTATCTCAGTCCTGTCCCACTCTTTGCAACCCCATGGACTGCAACATGCCAGGCTTCCCTGTCTATCACCAACTCCCGGAGCTTGCTCAAACTCATGTCCATTGAGTCACTGATGCCATCCAACCATCCCATCCTCTGTCGTCCCCTTCTCCTCCTGCCCTCAATCTTTCCCAGCATCAGGGTCTTTTCGAATGAGTCAGTTGTTCGCATCAGGTGGCCAAAGTATTGGAGCTTCAGCTTTACCATCAGTCCTTCCAATGAATATTCAGGACTGATTTCCTTTAGGATGGACCAGTTGGATCTGCTTGCAGTCCAAAAGACTCTCAAGAGTCTTCTCCAACACCACAGTTCAAAAGCATCAATTCTTTAGCGCTCAGCTTTCTTTATAGTCCAACTCTCATATCCACACATGACTACTGGAAAAACCATAGCTTTGACTAGATGGACCTTTGTGGGCAAAGTAATGTCTCTGCTTTTTAGTATGCTGTCTAGGTTGGTCATAGCTTTTCTTCCAAGGAGCAAGTGTCTTTTAATTTCATGGCTGCAATCACCATCTGAAGTGATTTTGGAGCCAAAGAAAATAAAGTCTGTCACTGTTTCCATTGTTTCCCCATCTATTTGCCATGAAGTGATGGTCTGATATATTGATTTGGCCAAAAAGTTAAGTTGATTTGGGTTTTTCCATAACATCTTATGGAAAAAACAGATGTTATATTTTAAAACCATCCTTGAAAAGTGTATCCGGTTGTTTTGTATTTTTAATGTTCACAAACTAACTCTGAAACTGACTGGAGCCTGGAGGAAAAATAATCAACCATCCTCCTTCCATAAACCAAGAGGAAATAAATGTCAAAGATAAACCGTGTCAACAGAGGAACTTCTAAAATGTTTTTTCAGGTGGGTGAATATATTGCTGATCTCAGAAATCACAAATAAGGAAATCTGACTTTCAAAATAATTCTAAAGCACTTTTCTCTTTAAAACACACAAAAAAAGAAGAATAGGAAACTTGAAAGAGGACACATTCTACAGTCTCCGTAACTCCAGCCCTAATCCTGGATCCCTTGGTGTCTTTGCAGCCTTTGGGTCCCTCCATCCATGCTCTGGTGGTTCCGATGGTAAAGAATATGCCTTCAACGTGGGTGACCTGGGTTCAGTCCCTGGGTCAGGAGGATCCCCTAGAGATGGTTATGGCTACCCACTTCAGCATTCTGGCCTGGAGAATTCCATGGACAGAAGAACCTGGCAGGCTACAGTCCATGGGGTCACAAAGAGTTGGACACGACTGAGCAGCTAACACTTCCACTTTTCACTTCACCCATGCTCTGTAAGTTCCACCCCTCCTTCTCCAGGCTCTCATCCTTACAAACCTCACAAACCTCCAAATAATGCACACAGCTGACACCCCCCAGCAACGCTCCCCTATGTGGAAATCCAAGGATCCAACAACACACCACCTGCCACACAAACGGCCTTACCAATTCCTGTTTCCTCGACTTCATCCACATCTATGACTTGTGGCTGCTGCTGGGGAAACCTCTCCCCGGGCAGCTGGAAAGATCTGGTCTTCTCCGTGGGAGGCGTGAGGGGTCTCTCAGTAGCCATGCGGCGGGGGGAGAGGTCACTGGGCGTGTTGTACGTGCCACTGTCTCCCCTTCTTGGGGCCTCGTAGGGGAAGGATGTAGTAACCGCGTCCTCCAGGCCTAGACGCGTCACTGAGTCATAATCCTCATCGTCATACTCTGCTCCGTCGTCCGGTTCCAGGTTCACATCCGCAGGGACCACGCCGCTGGCCGTGGCTGGACTCCCGATCTCAAACACCCAGATGCCCTGTAGCCCAGAGTTGCTGCTCCTAGAGGGAAGGACAGGCTTCTTGGAAACAGGCCAGCAACTTACAAACAGCCCCCACCAACCAAGCAGAAGGAGCCCTGAGATCCATGTCAAATAAAAACCCCATGGCCTGCGACTGCCCACAGCCTCGGTGCAGGATAGGAGAGTAGATGTGGTCCTGTCTGGTCCTCATAGAGCTGAGACCATCCAGCAGGATATGGTGAAACTGTATCCAGTGGGCACAACCATTCCAGAGGCATGCTCAGGGATATTTTCAGACCTTAAAATGTGTTTATACGAATCACTGGTCAGTATGAGTAACCTGCTGACTGGATTTGTGTGCATTTTTTTCCATCATGCTCTTTCTGGGGACATGCTGTGATATGATAGTATTTGGCCTTTGTCTCTGGTTCTGGCATATAACCCCTAAGATCCTTGTAATCTCTGGAGTGATAAGAATGCCTTTTTGTATGCTAATGAGATGGCTAGTGGCTGCGGACCCTGGGTAGCTTCAGAAAGGCAGCTGGTCACTAGGAAGACCAAGGCATGATGATAGGGTTGGAATTTTCAGCCCCACACCCTGACTTCCAGGAAGAGGGTGGGGAAGTGGGGTTGGAGATAGTTAATCACCAATGGCCAATGACTTAATCAATCGTGCCTATGTAATAAAAATTCCTAAGTTATCAGGTTGACAAAGCTTTTGGACTGGTGGACACAGTTGAGGTGTGCTAGGAGGGTGGTGTGCCCAGAGAGGGCTTGGAAGCCCCTCACCTCCTCCTCCCCTCACACAATGCCCCTTGCCCTATGTATCTCTCCTATTTGGCTATTCCTGAGTTGCATCCTTTATAATAAACTAGCAATAGTCAGTGAAGTACTTTCCTGAATTCTGTGAGCCATTCTAGCAAATTATCAAACCAGAGCAGAGAGTCATGGAGCCCCCAGTTTATAGCTGGTTGATAGGAAGTGTAGGCAGCAACTTGGGACTTTCAAGGGATGTCTGAAGTGGGGCAACCTTGTAGGACTGAGCTCTTAAGATATGAGGTCTGTGCTGATTCTAAGCAGTTAGTGTCAGAACTGAATTATAGGATACCCAGTTGGTATCTGAAGAGTTGAAGAATTAGTTGGTAAGAGGGAAAAAACAAACAAACATGTATTTAGTGTCAAAAGTTGTGAGTAAAAACAGGACAGACTTGGTTTACTAGAAATCCTAACACTGTTAGCTGTGGAACCTTGGATAGGTCTCAGTTTACCTTTTCATGCTCAGAGGGTATAGTAAAATGCAAATGATATTCAGAATCTAAAGGCATTTTATAGTTATAAAACACAACAGAATAACCCTAATCTCAACTTCTTGCACTACCATTTTTACTGTTCTGATACCGTTTTACTATCAGAAATTGTATAAAGTGACCAGATTATACGATAGAAAGAAGGGACATACGTTATTCAGTGGAGAACACTGAGCAAAAGACTGGGCTGGGACAGGGAATGAGAAATCGAGAAAGTCCTGCAGAAATTGGACGTCTAATCAGTCTGTCCACCTGGGACTTGAGAAAAGGCAGTGATGTACAGGAGCTTGCTTGAACCAGCTTATAAAAAATCAAATTATATAAACTTACAATTAAACAAACTATATTAAAAGCAGAGGCAAATACGCAAAACTCATCCCATATGAATTATGTTCCTATTAGCTATGTTCTTGAAGTTATCTGAATCTACTGCACCTCTAGGGTGAGAATACTACATAATGGTTCACGTTTTCTCAACCTCCGGGTGAGTGACATGATGTAACAGCTGAAAACTGGCCGAGGTAGAAGTATTTATACCCCAGAAATAGGGAAATGCTATAAATGAGTGAGGGCTTCCTCAACCTGCATAAAGTCAATTGTTAAATATTTACCAGTACACTGTCAAAGGGTCGAGGAGTTTTAGACTCCACTGACAAAGGGAAATTGGGAGGAGGAGGTGCTTAATTTTTAAAAGAATAATTAAGTTTAATTATTAGAAAAAAAAAGTCTGAGCTTTTCCCCCTTTGCCAAATTCTACAAAATAGCCCAAGAGAGCACTGTTTCTATTATAACAACATTCCCCACCCCCAGTCAGTGTAGGGAAAAACCCTCTCAGCCATGGGTTCATAGCAAGAGATAGTTTTGAATAATTTCTAACTTTATAGAAGAGATGATAA
This sequence comes from Oryx dammah, assembly GCF_014754425.2. NCBI lineage: Eukaryota > Metazoa > Chordata > Mammalia > Artiodactyla > Bovidae > Oryx > Oryx dammah. Next base: position 6,668,793 of record NW_024070190.1, on the reverse strand, counting down.
AACTGTTTCAAATGAAAATGATATCTAAAAACTTGGATGCCTTTCATTCTAAGAGTATATTCCCTGAGTTCATCAGGAAAAAAGTACTACATAATATAAAACCTATATACAAAATTGAAATTTCTTATTTGTTTTTGGTCACACTGCACAGCTTAAATGATTTTAATTCCCCAACCAGGGATTGAACCTAGGCTGTCGGCAGTGAGAGCTCAGAGTCCTAACCATTGAACTGCCAGGAAAGTCCCCTACAGAATTTAAATCCACATTTTTAGGTAATATTCTATAAAGCCCATTACATTATTCTTATAAAACAGTCAGATGAGAATCTTATTAAAGGGAGAATCTACTGAAGAATAAAAAAGCATACTTGGCCAGATTTCCAATTGATTCTCTGTCATTAGCAAATATATTATAAGCTCCGTCACTCTTCCATATTAATCCTACTAAACCTTGGCTGAAAGCAACCACCGCAGGAACCTGGTTCTCCTCCTTCTTTGAGAATGTCGTGTAGAACTGCAGACCATCCTCCGGATAAAGGAAAATGGCATAGGTGCTGGAATCAGAGGAGGCCAGAATGCACTGGAATGTGTTTCTCTGTGAAGATGAGTTAAGATTCAGTTACTCAGGATCTTAAACTGTGCTATTCACCAGACTACATATAAAAAATACAGAGATGGCACTATTTGCACCTTATTCTAAAGAAATATTTTTGTAGCAAGGACAGTATTCCAGGATAATTCCACTTAAATATCTCTAAGGCTACGTCAACATGAAATTTTCTAATTAGTCAGTGAATACCTTCTGCATAACTGTGACCCTAAGGTTAACCAAAAATCATAGATGCTACCTCTATCTCTCAAGCAAATTTGCAAATTCTTATCCCCAGAATTTATTTCCACAGCCATTAAACATATTCAACCACATTTATTATTTAGTTTATTGAGCCCTAGCACTGTTCAGTAAGAAAGAACATAAGCTTTGGGAGAAAACAGATCTGGATCCAACTCCTTGCCCTCATCATTGGCTGAGTGACCTTGGGCATGTTACCTAACCTCTCTGAACCTTGATTTTTGAATCTGTAAAATGGAGAGAAAATCACCTACTGCACAGAAATGTTACGAGGACTATGTGAGCCAGCATATGAGAATCAGGCAGAGAACGTATTCCTTCATGTTAGTGCCTTTCCTGTGCACCAGACATTGCCCCAAACACTGTGAAGACGAAGGATAAAAATACATGATCCTGGCACTTGAGAATTTACAGTTTAGGTGGGAAGACTGACATCTGAACAAAACATTCCCAAACTAAAGAATGGAGTCTGTAACCAAGCTGCGTGCAGGCAAAGTGCCCAGTGCTGGAAGGGGCGGGGGCAGAGGAGGCTGAGTGAACAAGCAGGCGCTTAACACGAGCAGTGAGGGTCAGGGAGAGGCCATCACAGGCAGAGCACAGCTAGTGATGAGACTGTGGCTAAAGCAAACAAGCAAAAAGCCTCATCAGGGGATTGCCAATAATCTGGTCCAGCTGCTACAGGGGGGAGTGGAGAAGTCAGGATGAGAGGAGACTGGGCCCATGAGGCAGGCAAGAGCTCTGTACAATGGGTCAGGCAGTTATCACTCAAGTAAAGGAGATGCACACTTGAGAAATTTCAGGTTCTGTTTTATCGATTTATTTTTTTGCCATGCCATGCAGCATGTGGGATCTTAGATCCCCCACCAGGGAAGGAATCCCTGCCCCTGTCATGGACGCATGTCTTAACCACTGGACCACCAGGGAAGTCCCAAGAAACTGAAGGTTTTAAACAGTTTTCAAGCGTGCCACTCAGGTGGGTACAGGTGGCAAGCAAAACGTGTCAGGTTTCTCCAGTGTGCTCCATGGGATGCAATGTGTCCTATTTGGGAGGGAAAACGGTACAGCCAAGAGGTTTAGGGATGACTAAATTAAACTAAGTTAAGCAGGTGTCTGTACCGTAGGGCCTTCCAGAGTGAGACACCAAGAGGAACCTATAGTTTCAGCATTTCCCAAACTTATTTGGCCCAAGGAGTCTTTTTCCTCAAGGACTGTCTGTAGGACCAGTACTCTGGGGTACACACTTTGGGAACCACCAGCCTGGACCATTTCCTCCATTTAAAGATGCTTTTGGACCTTTCAAGTTGTACTCTACCCTGTCATGCTACAAAACTTAAATAATGGTGATGTGAAATTATTTTTCCAAGGAGAAACTGAAGTGTGTCCTAAAGTCTCACTTCAGATCTAGAGATGGGCTTCTTGACCTGCTCAAATATTCCCTTTCTAAGTGCAGGTCCAAGCTCTACATACCCTAACATCTTTCCCAACCACTGAATCTAAAGAAACCGCAGCCCTGCTTATGAAGAAACCTGTGTCCTGAACCATTCACATCGTACAAATAGATGGTGGGGGGGTTGTCCCCTCAACTAGAACATGGGTCTTATCTTTAGTTCTTCACATCCCTTGGGACTGCTTTATTATTTTAATTTATCACTGCATATTCATAAACTTGTAATAAATTCTCTAGGTCTGTAATTTATCAACTCTGTTCTTGCCATGTGGCTAGTTATCTCAGAGATCTTGGCTTTCTTTACATCTGATCATCATTACAACACAGATTTAGGTAGCCTGCAGATAAGACTTTGGACATTTCAGACCCACAATAAATAGCTTATTAGATTTTGCTTTGGATGTCCTATCTTTATCAATTGCATGGCTGTGGTGTACATCAGAGTAGCACAAACCAGAAGACCAAAGTTTGCAAAGCCAACATATTAGACTATTTGCCCCTGTGCCTGGACGGGTGCTTACCTTGCCTTCCAGGGTGGGGTCCTTGCTAGGCCCTTGGTAGGGAGCCACGGATTCCCAAGTGACAACCACCGCACTACTGGGCTTGAAAGAGACTTCTGGGAACCCTCTCTGGACACACTCTGCTGCCAGCTGAGTGACAGAGGGAGACAAGTCTTCCCGATAGTAGACTTTCCCCAGGCCATCTGTTGTGTCCAAGTCCGCCAGGAAAGGGGCGACTGCTCCAAAGGTTGGCGGGAAGGGCCCAGGATGGGTTTCTTTGGCTGGGGGTTCACTCATGGCAATGATGCCATTTGTGGTGACCTGTAAGAAACCAAGCATTGTTAAAAGGAGTGCAGAGACTTAGAACCAAATTTTGTGCATGCTCAGTCATGTCCAACTCTTTATGACCCTATGGGACTATAGCCCACCAGGCTCGTCTGTCCATGGGGTTCTCCAGGCAAGAATACTGGAGCAGGTTGCCATTTCCTGACCCAGGGATTGAACCCACATCTCCTGCATCGGCAGGGGGGTTTTCTTTACCATTGAGCCACCTGGGAAGCCCAACCAAATATTGGGAACCACCCAGATACCCATCAACAAGAGAACAGGTAAATAAATTCTGGTCTTAGCATACAGTGGAATACTATACAGTGATTTTTAAAAATACACAAAACAACATGAGTGAATCTCACTCATATTAAGCTGAGCAAAAGAATCCAGACACAACCGTAATACATGCTATATAATTTCACCTATGTGAGATTCAAAGACAACAGAATCAGCAAAAGCTATGATCTGGAATTATAAAACTCGGCATTCTCTTCCTAGAGAGGACAGCCTACTGGAAGGAGCAAGGGCAAGAATCGTAGACCTTGGGCTAATAATCCAGTGGTTAAGAATCTGCCTTGCCGTGCAGGTGACACAGGCTTGATTGAGTTGGGGAACTAAGATCCCACATGCCTTAGAGCAGCTAAGCCCTAACACAGCAACTGGAGAGCCCAGGAGCTGCAACTAAGACCTGACCCAGCTAAACAAATACATAAAGAAAAGACTCACAGGACCTGACTCTGGCATATGACTTGGGCAAGGGTCCTAAACTTCGAGTCTTAGGCTTCCTATGTGTGTGCTTTGTGGCACAAAAAGCACCATTCAAACATAAGTCATTATCAAAGCCTGCCTTAATTTACTCAACAGATGAACTAATCATGACAAAGCAGGGCTGAGCTAGAGCTGTGGGTCCACAAATGGGTACAACCCAGACTCTGCTTTCAAGGCACCCACAATCCAGAAGGATGTGGAGGACTAACACAAACAGATGATGGGACAATAAGCAAATGAGAGTCAAGAAGTAAATGTGAATGGGCCACGAGGCTGTCATTACTTTGAACAGATCAATGACCTGCATCAATAGCTAACTTTATTGGATGTTTATCATGTTCTAGACCTCTTATTAATATTGAATCCTCAAAAGAACCCCATAAGAATAGCTATTACTATTTTTTAAAATTCTGAGGGTCATTTTTATTCTAATAAATTTGCTTTTTCCCCAAACTTTTCAAGATACATATATTATGTGCATGATCAGAAAACAAAGTTTATATGTAAATAAAAGAACATCAAGATTCCAATGGGAAGCAGGCCAAAGGGTATTTCAGTTTTCAAGAAGAAAGACCAATAAGAGGAACATGTTCCATTTCAACCTCACAAGTTATCAAAAGGTGCAAGAAAAGCAATAACGTGCTACTCTCAGCTGAGTGTTTTCAACAGCCCTGCCAGGCAGATAGCAGGCACAGTGTCTGGGGTCCCAAAGATGTTTGCATTTGAATTTCTTCTAAAATAAGAAAAATGAGTATGAAAATGAATCAAACCTCGATTAAACCTGTCTTTTGCCAATGAAGTTGTCAAATAGAACTTTCGCTATTTGTCATGGAGGAAGGACCCAAGAATAACTGTTGCTATTATCCACATTTTTCTGAAGTGGAAAATAAGGTATTAATAAGTGAATCAATTTGTCCAAAGTTACCAATAAGTGGCAGCACCAGGATTTGAACCCAGGGAGACCAACTCCAAATCGACCCTTCTTAATCACTATGTTCACTTAATTCACTTAGTTCACTGTGTTCATTTATTCACTTAATTCAGCCTTCTTGAAACCAGTTATCAGTTACCACTTCTTGAAATCAGTTATCATGTTTTTTCTTTTTCATCTGCACCGGATCTTCGTTGCTGCACGAGGGCTTTCTCTAGTTGTGGCAAGCAAGGCTACTTTCTGGTTGCAATGCTTGGGTTCCTCACTGTGGCAGCCTTTCTTGTTGCAGAGCATGGGGCTCTAGAGTGCAGGCTCAGTAGCTGTAGCACACGGGCTCAGCTGCCCTGTGGCATGTGGGGTCCTCCAAGACCGGGGATCAAACCCACATCTCCTGCACTGGCAGGCAGATTCTTAACAGCTGGACCACCAGGGAAGTCCAGTTAACATTTCCTAAAACCAGTCTAAAGCCTATGAAAATATTGCTGTGTTCTTACCCAAGTAAAATCCACATTCCCTGGGAAAACGGGGAAGGGACCACAGACCCCTGGGGGTGGGCATGCTTGGGCCTCCTTGCAAAACCCGGCTTCGGACGGGGCTTCGAGTCTCTCCTACATCCTTCCAGGTCTTCCCTGGTGACTCAGTGGTAAAGAATCTGCCCGCAGTGTAGGAGATCCAGGGTCGGGAAGATCCCCTGGAGAAGAAAATGGCAACCCACTCCAGTATTCTGGCCTGGAGAATTCCAAGGACAGAGGAACCTGGTAGGCTACAGTTCAAGGGATCACAAAGAGTCGGACATGACTGAGTGATTAACACCCACATATCCTTCTTAATGCACAGTCCACTGGGGGCAAAGAACACCACATAAGTGGTCTTTTTACTTCTGGAGTCCATGAATTTTTTTTAAAATCCTGACTGCAATGGGAGTGACTTTGCATATGGCACCCTAGTTTGCACTTCAAGAAGCTACAGACATGGAAGGGAGTTGCAGCTGTTCAGTTGATTAGAAGTCCTGTGAGTTTTCCAGGTGACTTCCTTCCCTCCCTCCTCTTCCCATGGCCTCATCATTCAGTCACTTCAGACCTCATTCCTAGAGGAGGGGGCAGGGGCAGACAAGAAACCCTACAACATGTCACGAACCAGGTAAAAAGGTTCAGCGTTGATGGAGCCAATTTGGGCCCCAGGAAGGGAGAAGAGCAATAGCTTTGGGAGTTACTGTAGACTTAGAAAAACCCTCCCATTTTACCAAAGTTTATGGGCTGTTAAGTGTTCAGGTGACATAATTTCCATCACCACCTGGCACCAGCAATGGTTTTCTGGAAAGCACGGACAGGCTGTAGAGAAGGGAGCTGGGGAAGGAGCCCCGTCCAGCTGGTCTCTCGCCCTTTTTGCCCCAACCCCATCCAAACATCTCCCAGCACAAACATCCTGATTGGGTTGCCGTGTGGGAGCGTGGGAAACAGCTCACTTTCTCAAGCCACCAGAAGTTGGCAGTTACCAGCTGCCAGTGGGAAGTGATCACACGGAGGCCACATACAGATGACTTGGTTTTAAAAAGCTGTTTTCCAGTGAAATTTAAATCGGGCCAACAGTTTTGAAAACGCTCCCGGTGTCTTTTATTATTGAGAATCTGGGCACAGGAATGTTCCTATTTTCACAAGAAATGCTTTAGGAATTGAAGTTTTAGACAAGTATCATGAATCCCTGCCTGCAGATACTTTGGACAAAGACCAGATAACCCTCATTAATATTAGCACTATTAGGAAAATTACTTTTCAGCCAGTTTTATGGCACATTCAACTCACTTCTCTGTGATAATGAAAAAAAGATGTCATATATAGAACATCCCGAAGTTTTGATTCTTAAACGTCTCACTAAACACTTTTGATTTTGTTTTTTTTTTTTCTCCAGATGTAACAGTTAATGGCAGAGCTGATGAACAACGTTCTCTTACATCTGGGTGCCAGTCTCATCTCACAAATCCATCCAGCTTGTAATGCTCCTACTGGACTGGTTCCTTTTCTCAGTCTTTTGGAAGTTGAGCAATTCAATAGCAGGGCAGGTGCACAGAAAGAAGGGCCTAAAAGGCCCCTAGTGGACCAGAAGGAGAGACTGAGTACAACTGAGACAGGCTGGGACCTGGGACCCTCTATTTGGGTGCCTGCACTTGGACCTGGACAAATGCCTCCCCCAGCAACAGAATACATAGAAACTATAAAGTACTAAAAATAACCACGTGCATGGGCAGTTGAGACACATTGTGAACAATAAGATACAAAAGGGCCACAATCCAAGGGCCACTTCTGAGGAGCCTGGAGCAAAAGCAGGTGACTGCACATGATCCCTGCACACAGCACCACCAACGGGGCGGGCAGACCTCACAGGCCTCGCCTTCGGCCCACCCTCACCCCGTTTAGGGGACCAGTTCACTTCTCTCTAGGAGAGCGAGCAAGGGCACCTGTTTCTTGTTTTTCGCTCCCTCGTGCTACAGCATGAGTCCCCGTAGAGCCTTGCCTGAGTTTCTTGTCTGGCTTCTTATCAATTTCTATTGATTAAAGAGTCCAAGAACCAGGTGCGTAACAGCATCTCCAAGGGGATGAGACTGCAGACCACAGAGAGTCATGCAGTCCCCCTGTCCGGCTGCCCAGGGCTGCCCGTAACAGCCACTGACTGATCCAGCTGCTTAAGCCAGGAAACCTGGCCGGATTCCTTCCTCTTTCTCATCCCATGTTCTGTGTCCTGTCTCCGAAGTATACAGCACTTTCTCCATCCCTGAGACCACCAGCACCCTCTTCCTCACCTCTTGCATCCACATAATGGGCTATTTCTCACATCTTCCAGGGCTTCACTGAAATAACACCTTCTGAGATTTCTTTGGGTAGTATAGTCATTTTCACAGTACTGATTCTTCCAAGAACATGGTATATCTCTCCATCTGTTTGTGCCATCTTTGATTTCTTTCATCAGTGTCATAATTTTCTGCATACAGGTCTTTAATCCCTTTAGGTAGGTTTATTCCTAGGTATTTTTCAAAAGAACTAGGCCAAAAAAATTCACAGTTTGTATGGAAACACAAAAGACCCTGAGTAGCCAAAGCAATCTTGAGAAAGAAAAATGGAACTAGTGGAATCAATCTCCTTGACTTCAGACTATACTACAAAGTCACAGTCATCAAGAGAGTATGGTACTGGCATTAAAAAAAAAAAAAAACAGAAATCGACCAATGGAACAAAATAGAAAGCCTAGAGATAAACCACGCACCAATAGGTACCTTATCTTTGACAAAGGAGGAAAGAACATACAATGGAGAAAAGACAGCCTCTTCAATAAGTGGTGCTAGGACAACTGGACAGCTACATGTAAAAGAATGAATTAGAACACTTCCTAACACCATACACAAATATGAATTCAAAATGGATTAAAAACTTAACTGTAAGGCCAGAAACTATAAAACTCTTAGAGGAAAACAGGTAGAACACTCTGACATAAATCAAAGCAAGACCCTCTTTGACCCATCTCCTAGTTCAATGGAAATAAAAACAAAAATAAACAAATGGGATATAATTAAATTTAAAAGCTTTTGCACAGCAAAGGAAACTATAAACAAGATGAAAAGACAACCCTTAGAACAGGAGAAAATAACTGCAAATGAAACAATCAACAAAGGATTAATTTCCAAAATATATAAGCAGCTCATGCAATTCAATATTAGAAAAACAAGCAATCCAATAAAAAAAAATGGGCAGAAGACCTAAGCAGACACTTCTCCAAAGAAGACACACAGATGGCTGATAAACATATGAAAAGATGCTCAATACCACTCATTATTAGAGAAATACAAATCAAAACTACAACGAGGTACTACCTCACACCAGTCAGAATGGCTATCATCAAAAAATCTACAAACTATAAATGCTGGAGAGGATGTGGAGAAAAGGAAACCTTCTTGCACTGTTGGTGGGAATGTAAATTGATACACCTGCTATGGAGAACAGTATGGAGATTCTTCAAAAAACTAGGAATAAAGCTACCATATGACCCAGCAATCCCACTACTGGCCATACACCCTGAGAAAACCACAATTCTAAAAGACATGTGCCCCTGTGGACATTCAGGCTTCCCAGGTGCCACTAGTGGTAAAGAACCTGCCTGCCAACACAGGAGAGATGTAGAGAATCCGGTTTGGTCCCTGAGTTGGGAAAATCCTCTGGAGAAGGAAATGGCAACCCACTCCAGTATTCTTGCCTGGAGAATCCCATGGACAGAGGAGTCTGGTGGACTGTAGTCCATGGGGTTTCAGAGTCAGACATGACTGAAGCAACTTAGCAGCAGCAGCAGCACCTCGATATTCATTGCAACACTATTTACGATAGCCAGGACATGAAAGCAACCTAAATGTCCTTCAAAAGATGAATGGATAAGAAGTTATTTTACATATATACAAAGGAATATTACTCAGCCATAAAAAAGAACAAATTTGAGTAAGTTGTAGTGAAGTGTATGAACCTAGAGCCTATTAATACAGAGTGAAGTAAGACAGAAAGAGAAAAGCAAATACTGTATATTAATGCATATATATGGAATCTAGAAAAATGATACTGATGAACCTATTTGCAGGGAAGGAATGGAGACACAGATGTGGAGAATGGACTTGTGGACACAGCAGGGGATGTAGAGGATGCGACAAATTGAGAAAGTACTATTGACACATATACACTACCATCTGTAAAACAGATGACTAGCGGGAAGCTGCTATATAACATAGGGAGCCCAGCCTGGTGCTCTGTGACAACCTAGAGGGCCAGGATGGCAGAGCGGGGGCAGGGAGGGCTGAGGAGAAATGGGTGGTAAGGAGAAGGCTAACGTAGAAATACATGTGCTAGAAAAATTTGTTTAATTGCTTACACTTCTCCAAACTCACCGTGGTGTTTCACCTACTTAACTGCATAGAAGTTTTTGCATCTATGGTTCCCTTGGCCTCAAAGATCCTTGCTCAGCTTTCATCCTTGGCAAAGTCCCATTTCTCCCTGTGAAGCCCTCCTGCCCTCTCCAAGTAGGGTTTACCACCAGCTCCTGGTACATCTGCACCTCTCTCTCTTTAGTTAAAAAACAACAGGAAAAAAAAAAAAAAGGAACAAACAACAATAACAAAAAAAGGAAAAAATAAACAAAGAAAAAGACAACATGCCCCAAATGGAGTCGCTTATGCTAAGCCCCACATCACCAAATCGAGGCTTAATTATAGTTTCCACTATATGCAGGAACCATCTGATTAGCAGTAGTGAGGTAACCTGCTGGGTAGACCCCTGCTACCTTAAAGAAAAATAAATTTGAAATAATACAACCTACTTTTTTCTTTTGCCAGATAACTTTCCTCTTCTCACTCCCTTCTGCCTAATAAAGTCTTTCATTTCATACAGCTCCTCAGAGCTCCTTTCTATTTGCTAGATTGGATGCTGTCCAATTCAAAACAATTTTTGCTCAAATAAACTCTTAATTTTTAAAATATATGCCTCAGTTATCTTTAACAGTTTGCAAATTAGCACCATGGAATCCTGATTCAGGTTCCCTGAGTTGTAATGGCACCAGCACATTCCTTGCTGTAGATTATGTAATAGGGAAGAGCAAATCTGACACCATATTGGATCTTTCTTTTCCTTTATCCTTTGTATCCTATTGCTTTTGCTACAGGAATGTTGCTTAGGGCCTGAAATATACAGGCATTTTCAAGGCTCTGACCTTTAAAGGTATAACATTTTCCATTCACTACAAATAAAAAGTTGCAGAACAGAGAATAACATTTGTCTTGTTGGAAGTTTATAGGGACATTGTCACCAAACCTACATGGAGGACTGTTGTAAGAACAAAAGATTCTCATACCAAAAAGTTTGCAGCAACCAACAACCCCTCCTGTTTGGTATAAAAAACAACCTGACTTGTAACTTGGGAAAGATGGTTTTTTGGGACACAAGTCCACCATCTCCCTGGTCTGCTTACTTTCTGAAAAAGCCACTATTCCTTGCCCCAACCACTCTCTCATTTATTGGCTTGTCAAGAGGTAAGCAGTATGAGCTTGGACTTGGCAACTGTTACATGGCAAAACTCTTGTGAATTTTGGTGGGGGGCGGCAGGTGGGCGGGCAGTGCTGTACCATGTGGCTTGTGGAATCTTAGTTCCCTGACCAGAGATTGAACCTGTGTCCCTTGCAGTGGAAGCTCGGAGTCCTAACCAATGCACTGCCAGGGAATTTCCAAAACTCTTGTGAATTGAATGAATTCCTGAGAAAGTCTGTCTGGATCATTGAGGGCTAAAGTAGTAATAATATTATTGTCTTAGGGTAACTCTCACCAAATACTGCCTAGCTGAGGTTTTTGGTAGAGTAAATAATACCTTGCTTCTTTATTGAAAAACAGCCACATACAGCACGTTGACCAATGTAAATACCTCCCTGAATCCTGCTGACAGTTTACACTGCGAAAAAAGAAGTTCCTTCAGCAAAGGTAATGTTAAGCCTAACGTTTTACTAGCACAACTTAACACCCTTGTACAGAACACACCTATTCATTCACCCCAACGAACACACCAAACACCAGGCTCTTCATCCAGCTGCACCATCAATTACATCACAAAATGCCTCTGGTGAAAATGCAAGCCCCATACAGCTAACAGCTGGATCCACTTACAATCCTTTCAACTCTGTTGACAGTAAGAAGATGTGGGACAGAGCACAAACTTACAATGGAGGAACGGTCCCTATTTTAAAAAGCACTTCCAATCTCCACGCATCTTTAAAGTGAACCTAGAGACACGTGACGCCTAGGAGAAAGTCAAAGGCAGATACTCCAAACATTAAAATTATGTGTTAGATTTCTCACATTTAAGTGCACACTGAGGCAGTGAAATAACATCCATTTTTTGGCTTCAATGAGCCTAGTAGCAGAACCTCAGGGCAGAAAGCAGCCTGCAACACTGACGGGAAAGCCTTCTTTAGAACAGACGTGGTTAAGAATACTTGAGGTAGGCACAAATAAGAAACAAATGGGACCCTTTTAGAAATGCAAATAGCTGTACTGGGAAGACAATGAAATTGGTAGGAGTTGCAAAAGCAAACTCCAAGGGTGGGAGGAAGCAGGAACCTAAGGTAAAGTAATTTGGGGCCAAGAAGGAAAAGGCAGCAAATGTTTCCTGCTGAGTTTGAGGCCTTTTACTAAAGCTGTTCCCATTTTAAAAGTTTAATACCACCACCCTGCTTTTCAGGTATATGAAACAGATAAAGAAATGACAAGACTTAATTTAGCTTCCAGTCACACGGTCCACAAGAGATGGGACCAAGATTTGAACCCACACCTGGTCGGGTCCATGACCTGCGCTCTTTCTGTTATATTCAGCCATGTAGTTTAGAGAAATTGGGAGCAAAAGTCCTGGAAGTTGCAAAGCTTCATAGGGTGGCTTCATGCTTAGAAGCCGGGCAGCTAGGAAAAGCTGGAAAACAAAAAGGCCTAAGAAAACAAAACCTTGAGAAAGAAGCCCCTGAAATAGCCTGAACGAGTAACAGTCCAGGTGGTGGAGACTGACTGATTCCAGCTTAGAGCCCAAAGCGTGACCTGGGGCCAGACCCACTTTTTTTTTTTTTTTAATTTGGCTGCAGCATGTGGGATCTAGTTCCCTTACCAGGGATTGAACCCAGGCCCCCTGAGCTGGGAACGTGGAGTCTTAGCCGCTGGACCACCAGGAAACCCCTGACCCACTTTTGTGGTATTTGACAGTTTACGAAGCATTTTTACTCCAGCTGTCACAGTGAATCTAGTAAGTGCTCGGTTGCTCAGTCGTGTCCAGCTCTTTGTGGCTGCATGGACTGTAGCCTGGCAGGCTCCTCTGTCCATGGAATTTTCCCAGCAAGAATACCAGAGTGCGTTGTCATTTCCTACTCCAGAGGATCTTCCTGACCCAGGGATCAAATCTGCGTCTCTTGTGTTTCACTGCATTGGCAGGCAGATTCAGTATCATATTCATCCTTCATTTGAGAAAAAAATGAATTTCCGCTTATAAGACTTGCCTAAGATCATACTCTAAAAGTGAAGGAGGAAACAGAACAGGCTCCATCTTGAAAGCAGGACTCTCATCTTGGGCCGGACTGTGGCCTTTGAACCATATGCCCAGTATCTACTGAAATGACACACCAACTGGAAAACCAGGCCCCCTGAATGGAAGAGCCCCGGGGCTCGTACCTAGACTCTCTGTTGCCTAAAAGAATACCCTAATTATCTGGGTAACCGAATAGAATCATAAATTCTATTATGCTTATTGGGGTATGAGCACAGGCCTATTGATAATTGTCCACTGTTAACTACCTAGGCATATGAATCACAGGTTAACTTTGATTGTATCTTTCTTTTCCTTTGTTCAGACTAGTTTCAGGGAATTTGGGGAGGTGGGTTTGGGCACGTACACTTAGGGTATATAAGGTTTTCAGAAAGACTGGTCAGGGTCCTTGGCTAAGAGGAGACTCTGCCTTGGGCCCGCCGGTGTAATAAACTGCACTCCACTATCTGCAGTGTCCTTCTGAGTGAGTTTGTTTCCCAGAATGCGTGGCTACAACATTTGGTGCATGGGCCGGGAAACTCCTCACTTTGAGGAGACAAGTCCCATTTGGGACTACTCCGAGGCCCTTCGGCTTGAATCTTCTAGAGGGAGGAAGGCGCCTCGCCCTTCTGGAAGGATTCTGCTTCTCACTGCCCAGACCTTTCATGTTAGCAGGTAGTGGACGGCAGCAGGGAAACTGAGCGCTCAGGTGAGGAGGAACCCAGCCGGTAGGGTGGAAGAGGGGGCCTGATCACCCCCCTGGGAGAGACTAGAAGGAGCGGGGACCCACAAGAGCCTGGATTTGGCAGGTGGCAACGATTGCTTGGTACACAGGTTGACGAGCGTGTTAAGGCTTAGGAAGGAAATTTGTAAAGGTCATTTAGGAGATGGTGTCCATGCCCTCTTGGGGAAAATTATTACCAAGCAATTGCCAGGGGATTTTTAGGAGAAGAAACTTGGTTTTTGTGTGTTCGTATTCTGCTCTCCCCAAGAAGGTGTCCCATCTTCTATAAAATTCTTGACCCCCTCAGAATTGTCAGGCTAGAAGGAGGGGGATACATGAATGAATGAAGTCGCTCAGTCGTGTCCGACTCTTTGCGACCCGGTGGACTGTAGCCTATCAGGCTCCTCTGTCCATGGGATTTTCCAGGCAATAGTACTGGAATGGATTGCCATTTCCTTCTCCAGTGGATCTTCCCAACCCAGGGGATCAAACCTGGGTCTCCCGCATTGTAGACAGACACTTTACCGTCTGAGCCACGAGGGAAGTCAAAGTGAGTACAAATTGGCTTTTCCAGAGACGGCCTGGGACGTGGGATATTTAACCCATCTGTATTTTCATCCGCACCTGATCAAGCCCACCAAGGCAGAATGGACTTTAAAAGTTAAGGGAGACACAGTCTTGGATCACGTGGTGTTCTGGTTTGGCTGTGCTGACCGGCAGGTGAAGACACACCGGTCCCCCTTCTGCCTCTGGGATCTGGCAGGTAAGGCTCTTCTCACCCCAATTAGGAAGGAAGCAGAATGGCAATTTACGTGTCATTGAGTGGAAATATCAGAAGTACATAGGGTACTGAGAACTCCGTAGACAGAACGAAAAGGAAAAGTAGAAGAAGGTCTGAGAAGGTAAGCAAGATGGCGGGAAGTGAGTCTAAGGCAACTGTATTGGAGTGCACGATTAAACATTTAAAGACGGGGTCAGGAGGAGACTATGGGGTAAAGACGAGGCCTAACCACCTCCACAGACTCTGCGAGGTCGAATGGCCCCCTGTGGGAGTAGGATGGCCCCCAGAGAACACCATGAACTTACAAATAGTGGAAGCAGCCTTTACAGTAGACTGTTGGGATATGCATCGTGGAGGCTCGCCCTCTGCCATCATACTGGTCCACTCAACAGGCCGAACTATATGCTCTAACCCACGCCCTCCAGCTGTCAAAAGGTAAGAAGACAAACACTGACACAGACTCCAAGTATGCTTTTGCCACGCTACAGGGCTCTGTATAAGGAGAGGGGCCTTTGACAGCTAGTGAAAAAGATAATAAGGAAAAGATAAATAAGGAAGAAATTAAGACCCCATTAGATGCTGCCTGGAGAAGGCAATGGCACCCCACTCCAGTACTCTTGCCTGGAAAATCCCACGGACAGAGGAGCCTGAAACGCTGCAGTCCATGGGGTCGCTAAGAGTCAGACACAGCTAAGCGACTTCACTTTCACTTTTCACTTCCATGCATTGGAGAAGGAAATGGCAACCCACTCCAGTATTCTTGCCTGGAGAATCCCAGGGACGGGGGAGCCTGGTGGGCTGCCGTCTATGGGGCCGCACAGTCGGACACGACTGAAGCAACTTAGCAGATGCTGCCTGGAAACCACAAAGGGTTGCAGTCATACACTGCTGAGGATGTCACAAAGAGGATACCCCCCAGGCTCAGGGAACAGACTGGCAGATAAGACTGCTAAACAAGCATCTGAGGGCTTGGGGGTGACAAGTGAAGCCCCTATTAAAGCTCTCATATTGGCGGAGCTACCTGAGCTAACGTTAGACTCTCCAAAATACAGTGAAGCCCAAAACCAACCAGCCAAAGCAGAAGGGGCCATCAAGACTGAAAAGGGATGGTGAAAATTGCCAAGTGGCAAATTATTGGTATCAGAGGAGCTGGCACCCACTCTGGTAAGCCAAACGCACCAAGCGACCCATCTAGGCCATGATAAACTTGAAGAGCTAATTTGAAAATATTTCTTGGTTCCGCGCCTCTCTTCCCTATGCAGGACAAAATCTCAGAACTGCACTGCCAGCTCACAGGTCAGTGCTGCCTCTGGGCACAGACAGAAACCTCCAGGGATTCAGGTGAAAGGCTCACTGCCCTTTGAACACCTGGATGTGGACTTCACTGAAATGAAACCTCACCAACACTACCATTACCTGCTGGTCATAATATGTACGTTCTCGGGATGGGTAGAAGCTTTTCCTACGCTGA
Organism: Oryx dammah; assembly: GCF_014754425.2. Lineage (NCBI taxonomy): Eukaryota > Metazoa > Chordata > Mammalia > Artiodactyla > Bovidae > Oryx > Oryx dammah. The sequence goes on along the minus strand of NW_024070190.1, from coordinate 6,652,913 downwards.
CTGAAAGAACATCAAAAGTAGCCTGGTGCCTGCTTAGGGAGATAGTTTCCAGATTTGGATTTCTTACCAGCATTGGATCAAACAATGGCCTAGCTTTCGTAACTGATTTAGTATAACAAGTAAGCAAAACTTTAAATATCAAGCGGAAATTACGTACAGCATATAGGCCCCAGAGTTCTGGGATGATGGAAGGAACCAATCAGACACTTAAAGAGACACTCTCCAAGTGGATCTTAGAGACTGACTGTTCCTGGTTGGACTTGTATCCGACGGCTCTGCTCAGACTCAGAATGACCCCACAGTCCCAAGGCTCTTCTCCATACAAAACTGTGTATGGGAGGCCCCCTCCCATAATAAAACAGGTGTAACAAATTTGCCTCAGGTAAGGGGAGATGAGATTTCACAGCAGATGGAACAACTGGGTAAGGTAATAAATCAGGTAACTAAGTTTGTACAAGAAAGGGTGCCATTCCCCCTTGGGGAACAGATTCACGAATTTGTGCCCAGGGATCAGGTGTGGTCAAGGACTGGAAACATGACTCCTTGGCCCCACATTGGAAGAGTCCATATACTGTTATTCTAACCAGCCCTACTGCAGTTAAAGTTGCAGGTGTCACTCCTTGGATCCTCCACATGAGGGTGAAGAGAGCATACCACGCAGACCCGGAGGACACTGAGCGGACTACACAAAAGGACCCCACTGACCCCTGTGAAACCAAGGTCATCTTAAAGAAGAACAAGAGGTGAAGCTCTACAATCAACTGCTGCTACAAGGACTTGCTGGTATCATCTTGAGACTAACCATAGTTTCAGTACAAAAAGGGACCTGTGCTATAATTAATGTTGAATGTTGTGTATACATTCCTGATTTATCCGGCTATATATCAGCCACCCTAGATGATATGAGTCAGACACGACTGAAGTGACTTAGCAGCAGCAGCAGCAGCAGCAGATGACATGAAAGGTCAGGTAAAAGTTATGTCTGATGATCTTTCTTTTTGGATTTCGATCCTATCTGGGTGAAGGGTGATTAGTGGAAAACTATATTTACCAGTGTTATAGTTGCCTTGATAGTTCTGGTTTGTGGACCCTTTATTTTACAGTGTATTATGAACTTTGTAACCCAAAAGTTGATGTCGTTCTCCCAAACTGGAGGTCGGAGAGGCAGGTCGCAATATATCCCTATGAGTGATGCTCATATTATGAGTTAAGAGCATCAAGAGGGGGGAATGAAGGAGGAAACAGACAGAACAGGCTCCATCTTGAAAGCATGACTCTATCTTGAGCCGGACTGTGGAATTTGAGCTATATGCCCAGTATCTATGGAAACGACATACCAACTGGAAAAGCAGGCCCCCTGAATGGAAGAGCCCCAGGGCTCGTACCTAGACTCTCTGTTGCCTAAAAGAATACCCTAATTATCTGTGTAACCGAATAGAATCATAAATTCTATTATGCTTATTGGGGTATGACCACAGGCCTATTGATAATTGTCCACTGTTAACTATTTAGGCTTAAGGCATATGAATCACAGGCTAACTTTGATTGTATCTTTCTTTCCCTTTGCTCAAACTAGTTTCAGGGAATTTGGGGAGGTGGGTTTGGGCACATACACTTAGGGTATATAAGGTTTTCAGAAAGACTGGTCAGGGTCCTTGGCTAAGAGGAAACTCTGTCTTGGGCCCGCCGGTGTAATAAACTGCACTCCACTATCTGCAGTGTCCTTCTGAGTGAGTTTGTTTCCCAGAATGCGTGGTTACAACAAAAGTGCCGGAACAAAACTCCTCAGTCTAAATTGCAAATGTTTTCTCTTAACCCCACTGAGCCAGGGAAATGACTCTGGCTTAAATTAGAGACAGAAACAAAAGGATTAGCAGATTAAAAACAAGGGGCAACCTAGGGTAATAGTTAAAAGATGAGTCAATGTTTTAAACTTAATCCAGCTAATGCCTAATGAGAGGCTCTGGATCAGTTAGCATTTCTTCTGCAGGGAATTACTACTGAGACATTGAAAAGCGGTTGAGAGTCTTTAAATTTTAACTTCTGATGTGTCTATCACAGAAGAGGTAGAAGTGTCCTTCAGCATTCCAGAACAGTAGGTGATCAGGGAAGGGAAGAGAAGGACCTTGTCCAAACCGGCAGTCTCTGGGGAGAAGCCTGCCTCTCTAACACCTCCGATGGAGAAATCAGAAGTTTACCTGTGCTGACTAGGGCACCAGGACTCCCTGAATTTGGATTATATCAACCCCTTAATTTTGAACATAAAATATCACAAGGAAAGAATTAAGCACTCATCTGCCTTTCCAGAATGAACCATGTCAGTATAACCCCAAAGCCCCATTTGATGAAGGACTTTCACTTCACTCACTCCACATGTGAAGCCAGCTAATAATGTATTAACTGAAAGAATGCTAGAAACCAAACAGCAAAGGCAACAAGCCAACAGCAAGACAAAATAGAACACCATTTTGCAACCCTTAATTTAGTAATTGATTTAGGCAGAGTATCAATAGTTGCCAAAGACATTAAGTGAAAGGTTGGTGGGCAAGAGGACAGCTGTGTAAAGTCAAAGTATCACCCCATTGCTTGCTCCCTGCTCACGGAAAAATGTAACCCAACAGACATGATCTAAGCTGTCATCACCTTAACACGAGCAGCTAACAGAGTAAGCAGACATCACTTGCCTCCTGATGTTATACAGTGTGACATACACAGCTTCATTCATGAAATATTCTTGTTAAATGTTTAACCTACTCATCAATGAAAATACAAACCCAATTAAAAATGAGCAAGGGATATGAGCAGATGTTTCTCCAAAGCAGATATACAAACAGCAAATAAGGACATGAAAATATGCTCAACATCATTAGCATCAGGGACATGCAAATCAAAAGCACAATGAGATACCACATTACACCCACTAGGATGGCTAAAATCATAACAAAGAGTGTTGGGGATGATGTGGAGAAATTGGAACCCTCATACGTTGCTGATGGGAATGGTAAATGGTACAGCTTCTTTGAAAACTGGTTTGACAGTTCCGCAAAATATTAAACATAGCGTTACCATCAGTTCAGTTCAGTTCAGTTCAGTTCAGTTCAGTTGCTCAGTCATGTCCAACTCTTTGCGACCCCATGAATCGCAGCACGCCAGGCCTCCCTGTCCATCACCAACTCCCGGAGTTCACTCAGACTCACGTCCATCGAGTCCGTGATGCCATCCAGCCATCTCATCCTCGGTCGTCCCCTTCTCCTCCTGCCCCCAATCCCTCCCAGCATCAGAGTCTTTTCCAATGAGTCAACTCTTCGCATGAGGTGGCCAAAGTACTGGAGTTTCAGCTTTAGCATCATTCTTTCCAAAGAACACCCAGGACTAATCTCCTTCAGAATGGACTGGTTGGATCTCCTTGCAGTCCAAGGGACTCTCAAGAGTCTTCTCCAACACCGCAGTTCAAAAGCATCAGTTCTTCGGTGCTCAGCCTTCTTCACAGTCCAACTCTCACATCCATACACAATTCCACTCCTAGGTATATCTAAGAGACCTGAAAGCAGATGTCCACACAAAACCTGGACACGACATTCACAGCAGCATTATTCCTAACAGCCAGAAAGGAGAAACAAGCTGAATATCCATGAGCTTATGGATGGACAAATTCAACAACAGAATATTATTCAGTCATAGAACCGGGAACTGACATGTACAACAAAGTGGACAAGCCTTGAAAATGTTATGCTGGGTGAAAGGAACCCGTCACAAAGGATCACATGTTGTATGATTCTATTTATGTGAAAAATCCAGAGCAGACATGTCCATAGAGACAGGCAGTAGATAAGTGGTTTCCAGGGGCTGAGGGAGGTGGGGGGAGATGGGAATGACTGCTAAAGGTTACTGGCTTTGTTTGGATGGGGGTGGAGTGGAGTGGGGTGAGGTGTGAGCAAAATATTCCAGAGTTAGACCATGCTGCTGCTGCTAAGTCACTTCAGTCGGGTCCAACTCTGTGCAACCCCATAGACGGCAGCCCACCAGACCATGATGATGGTTGCACAATTCCCTGGGATATACAAAATCATTGAGTTGTACACCGTAAAGGGGTGAATTTTACAGTACATAAATTATATCTCATAAAGCTGTTACTTAGAAAACCAAGGAAGTGTACAAAACAAGAAGGAATGTGTACACACACGTTTGTACATTTGAGAATCTCTCTGCAAGGAGATAAAAAAATTCATGAATAGTAATTGTCTCTGGGGAGAGACCAATGGGGCTGAAGGCCAGGCTAGTAAGAAAACTTAGCACTATTTTTGCAAGTTTTTTTTTTTACCCATTTGCACTCTTACTATTCCCCAAGTTAATTTTAAAGTAAAATTCTACGTTTTCTAACAAAAACAATGTTTAACCTGAATATTTCCAAATTACCAGTTTTCAGAAATTATAGAGATGCAATAACAGGCTAGACTACATTACAGAAAAAGTCAAATGCAGAAAATAGGACATTATATAGGACAATAAGCAGTGACCCTTAAATAACTTGATAAGTCAAAAGTGGGGAGAGGATCGGTAAAATTAAAAGAGACTAAAAAGTCAAACGCAGCGCTTGTCATTCTTTAGTCCCCAATCCGAATAATTCTAACTTATAAAGACAGCTTTGGGGATATCAGAGATTTGATATGGACAAGGCATAAACTGAAAATAGGAAATTATTGTTGATTTTTTTTGTTATTATTGACTTTGTTAGGGCCTCCCTGGTGGCTCAGGCAGTAAAGAATCTGCCTGCAATGCAGCAGACCAGGGTTTGATCCCTAGGTCCGGAAGATCCCCTGGAGGAGGAAATGGCAACTCACTCCAATATTCTTGCCTGGAGAATTCCATGGACAGAGAAGCCTGGCAGGCTACACTCTGTGGGATCACAAGGAGTTGGACACAACTGAGTGACTAACACACACATGTTGATTTTGGTTAGTGAGATAAAAGTATGCTGGGAAATGCTCTTATTGTTTTAGGAATGCATATGAAATATTTAGCGAGGAAACGTCACACTGACTTTAATTTACTTTGGATACAGGAGTAAAGAAGAATTAATTAAATAGGGAAAATGCTAACAATGGTTACATTTATGTAATGTGTCTATGGGTGTTCATGATACTCACTTCTCCCCTTTTTTGTATCTGTGTGAAAACACAATTAAAGGGACTTCCCTAGCAGTCGAGTAGGTAAGACGGCGCTTCCACTGCAGGGGCACAGGGCCAACCCCTGGTTGGGAAACTAAGACCCCACATGCCCCGAGACACGGCCAGAGGGGAAAAAAGGCAAAAAATTTACCTGAGTTAATAAGCCTGCTCCTTAAGGACTAAGAACCAACTTTTTTCACAAGCAATGCAATGGTGGGTGTTGTGATGCAGTGTGAGTGGTGGGACAGCAGCAACCATATGAGGTATCACTCGTCATCTGATGTAGCCACACACACCTGGTCCCCAGATCTGTACACTACAGGGCTGATAAGAGACTGTGAAATGAATAAATCAGCGAAGGAAGGGAAGGAATCAGTGTCCAAGGTGGCACAGTACAAAGACCACGGAACTAGGAATGGTAAGATCCGAGTTCAAGGTCCACCTCAGCACTAGCTGAGTGTATTTTGACAAGGTATTTGACAAGCTGCAGGGGTCAGTTTTCCTCTCTATAATATGGGGCTGGTCCTATCACCTGCCCGAATGACCTCACAAGGCGGCTGCATGTCTCAGATGTGATAACACACGAGCAAGCCTCCTTACACACACAACCCCTGTCCAGACACTGTCACACCCTCCCCTGTACACTGGCAACAGGTCTCTAGCTGTGGACTTTACTCTTCCTCCTCCACACTTCCGCCCCAAATCCTCTATCCAGAGGCAGCATAATTTTTAAAAGCTTCTTATGATAAATTACTTACAAGGGAAAAATTTCAAACACACGAGAATCACCAAAAGTATCCACACACTCTAGTTCTCATTTTATCTATTCTTTCCACATATGTGCATTATTTTTTTTCTCTTTTGAAGTATTCTAAATGAAATCCAAGGCATCAGATTATTTCACCCATCAATAACTCCATATGTAGCTCTTCCAGAAAAGCAGTTTGTCTCAAAAATGTCTTTTCCAGCCACTTTGTCTCCATCAGGATTCAACAAAGTCTTCACTTTGCATTTGACTAACTTGTTTCTAAAACCCTTTTAATCTAGGCAGTTGTCCCTCCTTTTTCTCTAACACCATTTTTTTTTTGTTGAGGAAATGGAAATCTTTTAAAAATAAATCATGTCAGGAGGGGATGGGGATAAATTAGGATCGTGGGATTGAAATTATACACTGCTGTATTCAAAACAGATAACCAACAAGGATATTGTTGTTGATAACCAACAAGGATACTATATAACACAGGGAAGTCTATTCAATATTCTATAATAACCCAAATGGGAAAATAATTTGAAAAATAAATATATGCAGTAATTATATATAATTGAATCACTTTGCTGTATACCTGGAACTAACGCAACATTGTAAATCAACTATACTCCAATACTGGAGAAGGAAATGGCAACCCACTCCAGTACTCTTGCCGGAGAATTCCATGGACTGAGGAACCTGGCAGGCTACAGTCCACGGGGTCGCAAAGAGTGAACACGACTAAGCAGTTAACACACACACATACTCCAATATAAAATAAAAATTTTTTAAAATAAAGTCACTCATCGAGAGTCTCTAATGGCATCCCACTGCTTTATAGAATAAAGAAATACCTAGGAGTCCTTCCTTCCTTCATCCATTCAACAAACCATAACAAAGCACCTACTGTCCCCCAGACACCACTCCCGGTACCAGGCAGAGAGCGGTGGATAAGGCAGGTCAGACTGCCCCACCCTCAAAGGGCTCAGAGTCTAGTGAAAAAAGACAAGTAACAAACAAGTGAACAAATAAACAAACTAGCTTTAGGTGGCTATACATGCTGGGATGAAATTGACAATGCAACAAAACATCACACATGGGGGTCTGCGTGTGAGCAGAGACCTGCGTGACGGGAAGGTGCAGACACATGGAGATCAGAGGAGAGAGAAGAGCCTGCACCAGGGTGGGACAAGCTGGCTGCACTCAAGGAAGAAAAAGTGGCTGGCGAGGCAGCAGTCTGGCATGAGAGAAGAGCAGGGTAATAGGATGAGGGCAGATAGCCAGCGCGGCTGCACCGTGCAAGCTGCAGACACGTGGTGAGAAGCTGGATGTCAAGTGCAACGGGAAATGCTCGGAGGGCTTTGAGCTGGCGTGTCCAAGTCTGACTTAGCTCCTCCAGTTCTTGCCCCACCACTCTCACTCACATGGGCTCTCATCCCACCCCAAAGACATGCCAAGCTTTTCCTCTCTACCTGCTCCTGGTCTTACACTCAGTAGTGAGCCACCATCCTGACCTTGCCCTTTTTCACATGGCTAACTCTCTTTTTCCAGGCTTCAGTTTCAGGTTGAGAAGATCCTCCTGACCCTCCACCTACCTCAGTTTCACCACAATACATGAACTTCTTCTTCATAGCACTTATCATAGTGGCAACTGGTCAATGACCTGTATCACTACTGATACTTCTTCCTCACTAGACTATGAAGAGCAAAAACAACACTGGTCTGGGTTCAATCTCTAGCTCCAAAGCTTAGCACTGGTCCTGGCATGTTAGGCAACAAATTAAGTATTTGTTGAATGACTAGACAATGTATTTCAACCCTGCACTACATTTTATAAGAAACAGCCAGTGTCCTGAAATAGGGCTTCCCGGCTGGTGCAGCGGTAAAGAACCCACCTGCCAATGCAGGAGACTCAAGAGACACGGGTTTGATCTTTGGGTCAAGAAGATCCCCTGGAGTAGGAAATGGTAACCCACTCCAGTATTCTTGCCTGGAAAATTTCATGGATGGAGGAGCCTGGCGGGCTACAGTCCACAGGGTCTCAAAGAGTCAGAAGCAACTGAGCGAGTAAAGGTACCTATTCAACATCTGGTCACTTGATCAGAGAACATCAAAGATCCATGATAAAATGAACCTTAGAGACAATCCTGTCAAACCTCTTCATTTAATAATAAAAAGAGGTCTGGAATAGTAACCGGGTGATATATGAAGTGACTGGACCTCAATTATTAATCAGTTAATCAACATGATTCATCAATTTCCTTTTCACTTCTGATGGAAGTTAATACTCTCTTAAGTATTCTGTGACCTAGCCAGGGCCACTGTGAGATCATAGGAGGCCTTTAGGCAAAATAGAAGCAAGCACTCTTTTCTCTGAATGGAAAGGCCCATGCTGAGGTTCAGGGCTTGGTGAGTGGGCTGGATTTTAGCCAGTCTGTCCTCTCAGCCAGAGCCCTGTGCTGCAAGCCCCTTGCATAACCATGGGTGGTGATCTTGGACTTAACCATAAACTTCCTTTGTGCCAGTAAGTGCAGCAGGTCCATGAGTGATGGCAAGAGGCATGCAACAACCTCAGGGAGCCAGGCTGGCCTGCAAGCCACTCACAACTAGGATAGAGGTGCATGCAACCTCCCATCAAACCCAGACTCTAGCCTCCCCAAAGAAGTCATGGGAACATGTTGAATATAGAGAAACATCTAATCAGCTTGTAGTCTGCTAAAAAAGAACTTAATCGGAGTGCCAAGACATACGAGAAATTATAAAAGGTTGGAAAGGCCAAAATTAAAAAACCAATTCAGAAGAGCAATCCAGAAGTTACAAGAACACATGTTGAAAATGCAATCCACCAGAAGAGCCAAACAATTAATTTCTTTTTTGTTGTTTTAATTTATTTTTAATCAAAGGATAATTGCTTTACAGTACTGTGTTGGTTTCTGCCATACATCAACATGAATCAGCTGTAGCTATATAAGCAAGCAATTAATTTCTTGAGCATGAACACTGGGCTTCCTGTTGTGGCAGCAGGAAGTTCAAACTACCAGCAAAGTGACAAAGTTCACAGCTGCTGGTTGGGTCTGCAGATGCTACACTAAAAATATGAACCTTGAAAAGATTTTGCCCTGATAGGTACATGGGGGAGCCTGGTGGGCTGCCGTCTATGGGGTCACACAGAGTCGGACACGACTGAAGTGACTTAGCATAGGTACATGAGAACACCAGTTGGAAATGCTGAAGGTTCAAACACAACAAAAGGAAGATGCAACGAGTAGTCCCACACCCTAACACCACCACAAAACCAAGTGGGTATGTTCTCTTGCCTGGAAACTCCCATGGACGGAGGAGCCTGGTAGGCTGCAGTCCATGGGACTGCACAGAGTCGGACACGACTGAGCAACTTAGCAGCAGCAGCATGTGGCTTCAGGAAATGGCAGATGACACTATATCGATGACACTATTGATAAACAGATAACTAATGAGAACCTACTGTATGGCACAGGGAACTCTACTCTGTGCTCTGTGGTGATCTAAATGCGAGGGAATCCAAAAAAAGAGATATATGTATACATACAGCTAATTCACTTTGCTGTACAGTAGAAACTAAAACCACGCTGTAAAACAACTAGACCCGAATAAAACATTTTTTAAATAAATAATAGAAAAAAAGGAAATGGCAGATGAAGCTGGTCTTGATCTCAAATGCAGCTGCCACGGAGTCAGTAGGTTCTGTGGGCACAAGTGTTGCCTCAGTGAAACACCATGAACTATATGAGACTTGCTTGCCTGCATGATCAAGAGTAATTTACAGAACTGGTGCTTCTGTTTACTTTACTTGCTTCTAAAATATTTTGTGTGTATATACAGAAAAGTTTCATTCCAATTACACTAAGAACACTATATATGCCAGAATGTCTAAACACTATTCATCTGTAATGCTTTATTTTGCTTTGCTATACTTCCTAGTACATTAAGAAATTGCAGGGAGTTTCCATTTTGACATATTTTATGGTTCTGTATATTACGTGTACAAGGGACATCTTTTTGTTGATGTCTTTGAAAGAGTAGCATTAGTTTGTTGTGCATGAAACATGTTTCTCAAAAGTTACATCAAAAAATTGAACACCACAGACTTCCTTGGTGGTCCGGTGGCTAAGACTCCTCACTCCCAATGCAGGGGACCCAAGTTTGACCCTTGGTCAGGGAACTAGATCCCACATGCTGCAACTAAGCATTTGCATGCCACAACTAAAGACCTTGCATGCAGAAACTAAGATGTGGCTCAGTCAAATGAATAAACAAAAATAAATATTGAAAAATCTAATACCAAGAGTGAAGTATAGAAGAAAGGTTTGGATTTTTTTTTAAAAAAAAAGATGTGATCTCTGCTCTCAGTGGAGAAGAAAGCCCAGTTTTAGAGCACATTGCCTCAGGATAGTGCTTTAAACACAACCCAGAGACGCTGCCATGGAGCAGGCAGATGAAGCCACAGAGTTTGGTTATAATCCCCAAAGAAAGGAAAAACTGAACAAAGGAAATGCACCATACTCTACAACGTTAGGGGCTTTGTCATTTGTTTGTGGACAGACAGAATAGAGGATGAGATCAGCAATGATCACAGTACAATGCTTCAAGGACTTAGCTCAAACCTACTAGGGGTCAGGGACTGAAGCTGGTTGAGTGGAGCTTGTCTGGAGATTCTGAGCTCCTCAAGTGTTGAGTGCAGAGCACTGGGACCACCTGTTCCTCTTGGCTCCCTCCTGACACTGCGACTTCCTGGAGGAGGGCACGGATCTGGTCATATTCAGAAGCTGCATTTCACATGGTTTAGGGCCCCAGCGCCTAGCACAGTCCCATGCAACACACAAGAATCCCTTGGTAATCCCTTGGTGGGAATGAAGCACATTTTGAAGAAAATGAGCAGCCTATATTGGCATAGAAGGTAGGGTAAAAGTTGGAAGAATGTTAGAAGATCTTAAAAGGAAAGTTAAATTTACCCTACCTAAGGAAAGATTCCTATGTGTAAGTGGTATAATGAAAATCAATTTGTGGAAGATGTGGTGTGTGTGTGAGAGAGACACAGACAGACAGTCGTACACAAGGAAGATGAGATGAGTCAGGAGAGTCAGGATATAATCTTTTTTCTTCCAAGGATATCCTTTCATTGTTTTTCCATCACAGGAAGAATTTTATTTCCCACACCAACTGAACATATTAAATAATAACTAATTCATTTCACCATGTGTATGAATCAAGACATAAAGAATATCATATGCAATTGAATCACATTCTAGAATTTCTTCTATTGGCCTACAGGCAATTAGAGCTTTCAGTCAGCGTGAGATAACCAGCCTTAGTAAACCGAGGTAATAAGATTCCAAACAAAAGAAGCAAATGTCTTGACTGTTCTGTACAAATGCATTGTGTTTTTGAAGAACTCTTGCCTGGGGGAGTTCACAGCATTGGCCAAGGCAGCAGAGCTCATGGAATATGCTCATTGGCTCAGCGAGCTGGCTAAGCAGATTTACAGACTGGCCCACTCGCCACTCATTATCCAGGATAGGGTCCAAAGAATGACTGGCTTCATCACCGGGACTGCACTTGAAAAATATGAGGTTTTTCCACACGGAGAAATAGATCTTATCATGCAACTGTCTACAAGAGCAAGCTGGGCAACCAAGATGGCCCCTCGCCCCACCATGGCTCAGTCATGAGACTTGCTTTAGTCTGTGAGATGTTAGGAAACGTGACCCAAAAGAGAAGACTTGAAAAAGCACTATGCATTTCCGCTTACTCTCTTACATTTCTGACATCCCCATGAAAAAAGAACATGCTGACCCTCTGAAACATCACCATCTAATAGAATTTTTAGTGGTAATGCATACATTCAACAGCAGCAATGTCAGCTATTGCGATTCAAAAGCTGAAATTTTAATATTGTTTCATTTTAATTAATTTAATTTAAAATAGCTATACATAGCTAAACGGCTACCACATTAGGCAAAACAGCTATGATAAATGATAGACACTTCCCACCTCCCTGCCTAGAGTAGAACCAGATCATCCCAGTTGCTCCTGCTGAAGCCACCCTATATGAACCCACCGTCTACTAATTCCAGACACATGAGCAACAGATGCTTATTGTTACATGCCACTGAGGTTTTGTGGTTGTTTGTTACACAGCAAGAGCTGGCTGATACATTTATTTTCTGACTCCCACCTGTCTATCCCAGGAAGAATCCTCCTATTCCAACAAAAACACTCTGCTCCAGTGGGGTCATATTCCTCACTTTCCCAGCACCTGCCAAGCTTGTTCCACCATCATGCACTTGCCCCAGCAGTATCTTCTATTTCTGGCCTCTCCATTTCTGCCTCCGTCTAATGAAATTGTACCTGTCTTTCAAATCTTAAATGTAAAAGCATTTCCCCTAAAGTCAGGAACAAGACAAGGGTGCCCACTTTCACCACTACTATTCAACATAGTTTTGTAAGTTTTGGCCACAGCAATCAGAGCAGAAAAAGAAATAAAAGGAATCCAAATTGGAAGAGAAGAAGTAAAACTCTCACTGTTTGCAGATGACATGATCCTCTACGTAGAAAACCCTAAAGACTCCACCAGAAAATTACTAGAGCTAATCAATGAATATAGTAAAGTTGCAGGATATAAAATCATCACACAGAAATTCCTTGCATTCCTATACACTAATAATGAGAAAATAGAAAGAGAAATTAAGGAAACAATTCCATTCACCATTGCAATGAAAAGAATAAAATACTTAGGAATATATCTACCTAAAGAAACTAAAGACTTATATATAGAAAACTATAAAACACTGGTGAAAGAAATCAAAGAGGACACTAATAGGAGAAATATACCGTGTTCATGGATCGGAAGAATCAATATAGTGAAAATGAGTATACTACCCAAAGCAATCTATACATTCAATGCAAGCCCTATCAAGCTACCAATGGTATTTTTCACAGAGCTAGAACAAATAATTTCACAATTTGTATGGAAATACAAAAAACCTCGAATAGCCAAAGCAATCTTGAGAAAGAAGAATGGAACTGGAGGAATCAACCTGCCTGACTTCAGGCTCTACTACAAAGCCACAGTCATCAAGACAGTATGGTACTGGCACAAAGACAGAAATATAGATCAATGGAACAAAATAGAAAGCCCAGAGATAAATCCACACACCTATGGACACCTTATCTTTGACAAAGGAGGCAAGACTATACAATGGATTAAAGACAATCTCTTTAACAAGTGGTGCTGGGAAAACTGGTCAGCCACTTGTAAAAGAATGAAACTAGAACACTTTCTAACACCATACACAAAAATAAACTCAAAATGGATTAAAGATCTAAATGTAAGACCAGAAACTATAAAACTTCTAGAGGAGAACATAGGCAAAACACTCTCCGACATAAATCACAGCAGGATCCTCTATGACCCACCTCCCAGAATACTGGAAATAAAAGCAAAAATAAACAAATGGGACCTAATTAAAATTAAAAGCTTCTGCACAACAAAGGAAACTATAAGCAAGATGAAAAGACAGCCTTCAGAATGGGAGAAAATAATAGCAAATGAAGCAACTGACAAGCAACTAATCTCAAAAATATACAAGCAACTCCTGCAGCTCAATTCCAGAAAAATAAATGACCCAATCAAAAAATGGGCCAAAGAACTAAATAGACATTTCTCCAAAGAAGACATACAGATGGCTAACAAACACATGAAAAGATGCTCAACATCACTCATTATCAGAGAAATGCAAATCAAAACCACAATGAGGTACCATTTCACGCCAGTCAGAATGGCTGCGATCCAAAAGTCTACAAGCAATAAATGCTGGAGAGGGTGTGAAGAAAAGGGAACCCTCTTACACTGTTGGTGGGAATGCAAACTAGTACAGCCACTATGGAGAACGGTGTGGAGATTCCTTAAAAAACTGGAAATAGAACTGCCTTATGACCCAGCAATCCCTCTGCTGGGCATACACACTGAGGAAACCAGAACTGAAAGAGACACGTATATCCCAATGTTCATCGCAGCGCTGTTTATAATAGCCAGGACATGGAAGCAACCTGGATGTCCATCAGCAGATGAATGGATAAGAAAGCTGTGGTACATATATACAATGGAGTATTACTCAGCCATTAAAAAGAATACATTTGAATCAGTTCTAATGGGGTGGATGAAACTGGAGCCGATTATACAGAGTGAAGTAAGCCAGAAAGAAAAACACCAATACGGTATACTAACACATATATATGGAATTTAGAAAGATGGTAATGATAACCCTATATGTGAGACAGCAAAAGAGACACAGATGTATAGAACAGACTTTTGGACTCTGAGGGAGAGGGTGGGATGATTTGGGAGAATGGCATTGAAACATGTATACTATCATGTAAGAAACCAATCGCCAGTCTGTGTTCGATGCAGGATACAGGATGCTTGGGGCTGGTGCACGGGGATGATCCAGAGAGATGATATGGGGTGGGAGGTGGAAGGGGGGTTCAGGATTGGGAACTCATGTACACCCGTGGCGGATTCATGTCAATGTATGGCAAAACCAATACAGTATTGTAAAGTAAAATAAAGTAAAAATAAAAATAAAAAAAAAAGAATACATTTGAATCAGTTCTAGTGAGGTGGATGAAACTGGAGTCGATTATACAGAGTGAAGTAAGCCAGAAAGAAAAACACCAATACAGTATACTAACACATATATATATGGAATTTAGAAAGTGGTAACGATAACCCTGTATGCGAGACAGCAAAAGAGACACAGATGTATAGAACAGTCTTTTGGACTCTGTGGGAGAGGGAGAGGGTGGGATGATCTGGGAGAATGGCATTGAAACATGTATAATATCATATAAGAAACGAATCGCCAGTCCAGGTTTGATGCAGGATACAGGATGCTTGGGGCTGGTGCACTGGGATGACCCAGAGGGATGGTACAGGGAGGGAGGAGGGAGGGGGGTTCAGGATGGGAAACATATGTACACCCGCGGTGGATTCATGTTGATGTATGGTAAAACCAATACAATATTGTAAAGTAATTAGCCTCCAATTAAAATAAATAAATTTAAATTTTAAAAAAATCTTAAGTGTAATCTCTGTATAATCTTCCCTCACTACTCTAATTCACAGCAATCCCTTTGGTCCATGGCATGTTTTAGGGTTGATGTTGAAAGCATTATGAGTCAGACATAGACTTGGGCTGATATCCTAGCTTGGGCATTTTTAATTGATGCTATGGCCTTGAGTAATTACTAATTATTATTTCTTCATCTGAAAAAAGAGGGGCAAGTTGCTGTGAGGATTAAATAATGTAAGACTAGCTAGACCCTGACACATGTAGATATACTCACCCAGCAACTGTTTTCCATTTCGATGGCCTTCCTTTCTTTTTCCTAATCTAGTGCCCAGAACAGTACAGACCATCTAGTTCATACTCACACTCCCTGTCAATTCGCTTTTTCATTCAGAGCCCTGTAAGGGTTTCCACCAGCTAAAAGAGCATCTACACAACAGATAGTGGTGGACGCTGTGACATGGCACCAGATCGCCCTTCAGCTCCTGGGAATGCAGCCCACAGCCCTCCTCTTTGACATTACCTCTTGTTTCCATGGAAAAAACTGCCTCACCCAAGGGTCATAACTCCTTCCAGGGCAGCCCCAATCTAATCACTGATCACCTTCTCAGGAGACTTGAGAGAGCTTTGAAAGGCTTATCCCACCTCAAGAGCTCCCAGAGGGGTGGCAGGCATCTTGCTGACCTTCATTGCGGCTCAGCTACTTCACTGCCCTCCCTTCCTCAGGGGTGGATCTGAGGAGCTCCCCCTAATGAAATAACCTGCCTGCTAAGCTCTATCTCAGGGCTTCCCAGGTGGCTCAGACAGTAAAGAATCTGCATGCAGTTTGGGAGGCCTGGGTTTGATCCTGGGGTTGGGAAGATCCCCTGGAGAAGGGACTGGCAACCCACTCCAATATTCTTCCTAGAGAGTCCCACAGACAGAGGAGCCTGGCCAGCTACAGTCCATGGGGTTGCAAAGAGTCCAACATGACTAAGTGACTAACGCTTTCACTTACAATCGCTATCTCAGGGTCCCTCCTGGGAACTGAACCTGTAGCACAGAAGTTAAGATGTGAAGAGAGCTCTGGGAGTCTTTCTCCTTGATATGTAGATTAAAACCCCAAATAGGCTCAGGAGACTTCCCTGGTGGTCCAGGGGCTAATACTCCACGCTCCCAATGCAGAGAGCTAGGGTTCAATCCCTGGTCAGAGAATAGATCCCATCTGCCACAACTAAGGGTTCCAAAGCCACAACTTAAAAAGAAAAAAAAAAAAAAAAGATAGTCTGCAACTAAAGACTCTGCATGCCACAATCAAGACCCGGTGCAGCCAAATATATAAAGATTCTTATAAACAAACAAAGAGGCTCAGAAGGGGTGGATTGACAGGAGTCACTTTTCAACAACCGATTTTCCAGGTCTGTAGAATGTAATGTGTTTAGCCTGATGCCACAAGTAAAGGAGAGAAGAGCCCTAATTTAACATAGAGGCTCTGAACTTAGGATCCAACGACTACCTGCCCCCCATAGAATTCATGGGTCTGTTAACTTAGAAAAATAAACTTAATTTTCAGTAGCCCATAACCCAAATTTAGCATTTCCTTCCATTGTAAGTGTAGGCAACAACTCTATTAGCGCTTAATGACTATGCCACTAATAGAAGTCACAGATATGCTCCTACGACTATACAGTCATTATAGTAGGTGTAGGACTGGATGGACGTGAGTCTGAGTGAACTCCGGGAGTTGGTGATGGACAGGGAGGCCTGGCATGCTGCCATTCATGGGGTCGCAAAGAGTCGGACAGGACTGAGCGGCTGAACTGACTGAACTGAGGTGTAGGTGTATAGTAGGTGTCTCTGAATACTGTTTACAGTCCCATGACCTTGAAAGTTCAGTCATTAGCTGACCATACACTGGAGCCACTGCTTCACCTTGTTATTTAATATAATTCTTTTTTTTTTTAATGACATATCTTACTTCAAACAATTTTTTAAAAATATTTTAACTCTTATTTCAACAGAATTGATTTCCTTGGCAATCCTGTGGATTTTATCTTGCACATTTAAAAACCTAAGAGGGAGTTTTCTAGGCTACAGCAGACTGCCCAAGGAGGTCAGGGCGGTGGGGATAGCAAGGGGACACTCTCTATGGGCAGAGAATTCAAGGACTCATTCTTTCTCTGCAAAGCCGACAAGCTCCACGTGGGTGTTGTCCCGGGGGCAGTTTGCCGGGATCAGACCAGCAGAGCCATTTCAGGGGCAGGACAGGCTCCAGCCGCTGCTGGAGTTGTTCCCCCGCCCCTCTTCTGGAATGCACACAGCTTTATATGAAATCCACATGGTGCGCGGCAGCGACAGGAGGCGGCACGAAAGTACTTTACCAAATTGACAGCGTCCCCGCGCCCAGCCAGTCCGGAGAAGGCCCCAGAGAGCGAAAGGTCCCTCCCTGTCCCTCTCCCCATCTGGCTCCCCACCCCCCATGGTGACAATGGTTGGCTACAGGAAATTGGATCACCGGGGCGCTCTGCTTTCCCAGCCCTGAACTCTGGACACAGAGCAGAATCATTGCCAAGACGTATCCGGAGTCCGCACACACAAATGCAGGGACTGTCGACTGCATTCCCCGGGCCGAGAGCTGAGCTTGGCGGTCTTTATCCGCCCTGGCACCTACAGGAATCCCGGGGCCCGCGAGCCAGCTGCTACCCAGCTCTGGCCTTCATCCGGCTCCTGGTCCCAAGCGGACCGGGTCCTGTCCCCCAAAAGCAGGGGACAATGGCGCGACGCGGACAGACTTCCCGGCCCACTGCCGCGGGAGAGGAAACTCCGCCCGGGTCCCGGGGTCCCGGGTCACAGAGTCCTGGAGCCTGGCAGTGCGCTCACGAGGCGGCGCAGACGGGGCGAGCTCCCCAGAACCCAGGGACCCTCCTCGAGCGATCGTGACCAGGCGGCGGGGAGGCGTCGGCTGGCCGGGCGGAGGCGGGAGCCCACTTGGGCTTGGAGACGGAGCGCCGCGCCCCGCGCCCCGGCGACCACCGTGTGCGCGTGCCCGCCCACGACGCTCCGGTCCGTCCGGCTCCGCGGGCGGCCCCGGCCCGCCCGGGCCTTCCTTCAGACGCCGCCTCAGCCCCTCGCGGCCTCTCGCCCAAGTGCCCCCACCTCCCGCCCGGGGTCGCACTCACGTAGACCGAGTCGATGTCGGATCTGTCGAAGAAGTGGAGCGCAGTGCTCAGCTCCAGGGCTGGAGAGACCAGGTCGTCCCCGGCCTCCAGCTCCAGATCCCCATGTTCGGGGCCGAAAGGAAAGAGCTCCTGGCGGCTCAGGCAGCCCCCAGGCCCCGCTAACAGCAGCTGCAGCAGCACCGCCCGCGTCCACGCAGCTCCGCTCCGGCGGACCGTGGCCAACATGTTCCCGGAGCGCCGTCCCGCAAACCGAGGAGCTCTGCGGCCGGAGGGTGAGGAAGGCGGAGATGTAACCGGACGCCCCTCGGCAGCCCCTCTGCGCGTCCCGCCTCGCGAGGTTCCCACACCGGGAAATAAGGGAGGGGAGCCGAGGGGAGCCGAGGGGAGATGGAGAGGGCCCCGCCCCGCCCCGCCCCGTCCGCGGAGGCTGCCCAATGGCCGTGAGGGGGTGGGCGAGGGGCGACACCGAATCCCCCAGCAGTTCGGGTCCGGTCGCCCTCGTTCCCCGCCGGGTAATGGGCGTTAGAGGCCGCGATTCCCAAAACCAACCCAGTTCCCACCGAACGGCCCCTCCGGGAGCTAAGACCAGAGTGCCGGGCTCTGCACCACTGTCCTTGGCCCAAGGCTAAGTCGTAGAGATCCGGCGACGTGGAACTGCCCCGCATTCGGACACAGTCCACCCCAAAGCTGTTTGGTGGCGTCCGGAGGTCGGACTGACATGGTCAGACTGGTAGGAAGAGGGAGTACTAGATACTGAGGGTTAACAAGAAGGGATCCGGCCAGGACCACGGCTGTTGACTCAAACATCCATTCTTTCCACTTAACATTGAGTGTGGGATCCTGTGCTCCGTAATGGAAAGTTGGGCCAAAAATCCGGTCCAGCCTCCGGAGTCAAAGTCATGAGTGTAGGCCATCATTCAGAGTTAGGCAGGCTAAGGCCCCCCAAGTGATAAAGGACGTCAGGACGGGAATGACTGGTCAAGGATAGCGTCTCTGGGGATATGGAAATCAAATCAGGTTTTCCAGAAAGGATAAAATTTCACCCAGGGGGCTGGAGAAGGAACTTTCTAGAAGCTGGAGTTGATGCCGTTCCCCCAGGAAAGGGATCTTAGTCCTAGTAAAACCTTTAATACCACAGCTAGGAATTTGAACTCTCTCTAACATCCACAGAACTATTTAGAATTTTTGACAAAGGGAGATAAACAAAGGTGGAAATTGTATCCTAAATAATCCCTTGATCATTAATTTGGCCCTGGCTTAAAAGAAGAGACGCAGGGGTCATCCAAGGATCATTGACAGGAAAAATAAAAAAAGGATGAGGAAAAAAAGTGGAAATTGAGGAAAAAATGAATCTAAAAGGCATTACGATGAAAGAAGGAACACAACCTGATTATAAATTTGATATGGGAAGGGAGAGCGGAGAGACGCTTAAACTGAGTGGAAAGCTTTGAGCCTCAGTTCAGTTCAGTCACTCAGTCGTGTCCGACTCTTTGCCTCAGTTCAGTTCAGTTCAGTTCAGTTGCTCAGTTGTGTCCGACTCTTTGCGACCCCATGAATCGCAGCACGCCAGGCCTTCCTGTCTATCACCAACTCCCGGAGTTCACTCAGACTCACGTCCATCGAGTCAGTGATGCCATCCAGCCATCTCATCCTCCGTCGTCCCCTTCTCCTCCTGCCCCCAATCCCTCCCAGCATCAGAGTCTTTTCCAATGAGTCAACTCTTCACATGAGGTGGCCAGAGTACTGGAGTTTCAGCTTTAGCATCGTTCCTTCCAAAGAAATCCCAGGGCTGATCTCCTTCAGAATGGACTGGTTGGATCTCCTTGCAGTCCAAGGGACTCTCAGGAGTGTTCTCCAACACCACAGTTCAAAAGCATCAATTCTTCGGTGTTCAGCCTTCTTCACAGTCCAACTCTCACATCCATACATGACCACTGGAAAAACCATAGCCTTGACTAGACGGACCTTAGTTGGCAAAGTAATATCTCTGCTTTTGAATATGCTATCTAGGTTGGTCATAACTTTTCTTCCAAGGAGTAAGCGTCTTTTAATTTCATGGCTGCAGTCACCATCTGCAGTGATTTTGGAGCCTCAAAAAATAAAGTCTGACACAGTTTCCACTGTTTCCCCATCTATTTGCCATGAAGTGATGGGACCATGATCTTCGAAGATGCCAGGATCTTCGTTTTCTGAATGTTGAGCTTTAAGCCAACTTTTTCACTCTCCTCTTTCACTTTCATCAAGAGGCTTTTTAGTTCCTCTTCATTTTCTGCCATAAGGGTGGTGTCATCTCCATATCTGAGGTTATTGATATTTCTCCCGAGCATTGCAAAACCTCTGCTGCCTTTTGAAGGGATGGGAGCTGGGACTTTGGGAGTTCCATTTGTTTGATATTAGACTTGTTGACCTGGAGAGGTCAACAGGGTATCAATCCTTCCCTTCTCCCCCACCCACCCCCAGCCCTGTTGCCAGCTAAAATTAAGGACCTGGGACCCAGTCTGGGAGAATTCTCCCAATAAACAGCGGATTCTGTATCATATTTAGATATTTAGGGAACATGAATCCTGAACCAGTAGAAACTACAAGGAAAGTCAATGAAATACACCCTTGTTTTGCAATCACAATAACCTAAGGAGACAGAACCACCCCCACATACAGAAGACGGACAGAGAGCCAGAGAGGCTTAAATCACTTTGCCAAAGTTACACATCTGGAAGCCTGTATGGGGACCCAGGGTGGTCCGACTCCAGGGACCCCTTAACCACAACGTTAAGAGGAGCCATTATTGCCACAATTGTTTCCCTTGATGCTAAAGAGTGATTAACATAGCCTGCAGTCTGTTCCCAAATTCAGTGGCTTTCCTTCAGTTCCCTCCCAGAAATGCAGTGCCCCGGAGCCTCTGTCCTGCCCCGGAAGCCCTCTGACTCTATCCCATCCTATCCATAGTGGCCTCAGCTGTTGCACCACCCATTTCTGTGCTTCTGGTCTCCAGGAGACTCGTCTTCCTCTGTGCTCACCTGAACGGCCTCAAATTTCCCAGTGTGTGCCCAGCCAGCCTCATCCCGCCTGCCCTTCAGATTTTCCCCTTCCAAACCTCCTCCCCACACCTTTTATCTCACATCACTGCCGGCTCTGAAGCCGCAGCCTGCCCCTGGAATGATCTCACCCCTTCTCCTGAATTCTCTGCCTTTTTAGTACTCAGACAGCTTCTGAAACTCCCATTGGTCCATGGAAATCTCCTTCGCTAATACAGAAGCAAGAGCCATTCTCCACTCTGCCAGTTCAGGGTAGCTTGGAGTCCAGTCCATCTGAGGCCTGGGCTCTGCCATTTACTATCCCTGTTAACTTGGGCAGGTTTCTATATCTTTCTCATTTGCATGGAATGTTCATACCTACAATCAAAGAATTGTTATGAGAATTACCCAAGATGATCCACAAAATGCTCCTAGCACCAAATTGGAGCACAAAGGAAGTACTCAGTTAATATTAAGCCATCATTATCTAAATGTGTTTTTCATGGTTCTTATTATTTCCGCAATTACTAAGAATCCACTTGGAGTCAGACACTGTACTAGGAATTCTAAATACAAAGACTGTTAACTCATAATCCCTTTTGCAAGCAGCTCATAGTCTATTGGGAAAGACAGACACACCTTTAACATCATGGGATGTTTCTATCTTTCTTTGAAAGATAGAAAGCAACAGCAGACACCCCTCGTTGAATGCCCGCTTTTGTTAGATGCTTTATGGAGCATCAGATTTAATACTAAAAACAACTGCACAAGCTAGTAGTTTTATAGTAGATGTAGGGGAAATGAGATCTGCAAAAGTTAATGCGCCCTGTAAGGTATAGTTCGGGCCGAGGCAGAAAGAGGAAAGATGACCTCAACAGAAGTAGATTACATTTATTCAGGCAAGGAGGGGCGACAGTGGGCCTAAGGACCAGGCTGAGGGCACAGAGGGATCAGGGAGGCTCCATATTTATAGGGAAGTTTGTGTAAGTGATAAGGGAAACGTTAATCAGGCGGGATGTTTGGTGGCTCAGACGGTAAAGCGTCTACCCGCAATGCGGGAGACCTGGGTTCGATCCCTGGGTCGAAAAGATCCCCTGGAGAAGGAAATGGCAACCCACTCCAGTACTCTTGCCTGGAAAATTCCATGGACAGAGGAGCCTTGTAAACTACAGTCCACGGGGTCTCAAAGAGTCGGGCACGACTGAGCGACGTCACTTCACTTTAGTTGAGATGGCGTTTGTAGGTGGGCAGGGGGTAATAAGTCTTCTGGACAGGTGTAGGGGGGGAAGGTTTCTGGACAGGGGAGAAGTCTCAGATAGATGCAACTGGCCTGGAGCATCAGGGTGGGACCTAAAGTTCTGTTTTGTTTTCTCTGAAGTTAGATGATTCAGCAAGGGCCTTTGAAACTGTTGTTTTCTTTTATAGGCCCAAAAGACTCCTTCATTCTAGACCCTGAAATCATAAAAAAAAATGGGGAAAAGGGCACTGTATCTCTCTGGCTACTTCCTGCTGGATAAGGGCAACGATTTTGGGTCTGGAACGAAGGATCGTCCTAGGGCCCAGGGTCTCCTTTTTCTGAGCTTGGGGTGAGGCTCTCGAGAAGAAGAATGGTCTTGACCTGATCTCGAGAGATGGCCCGAATCTGTTTTTGGAGAAACCTTTGAAAGAGATTGAAGAGACAGGGTCCAAATAGGAGGAATAGAACGATAAGTACCAGTGGTCCCAGGAAAGGGAGCAACCAAGGGAGGACCTGTTGGAACAGGTTTTGGGGACTGCAAAGGTTTTGTAACTCTTTTCTGCGGCGTTCAATTCCGTCTCTAAGTTCTTTGTCTCTACCCTGGACTATGTCCATTTCATTAACAAAATAGCAGCAGGCCTCTCCTAGGAAAAGGCAGGTCCCTCCCTTGTCTGTGGTGAGAAGGTCCAGGGCTCGCCTATTCTGTTGGGCCACGGTGTGGGCTCTTTTGTTTGTAGTGGGAAATGCTTCTACCCATCCCAAAAAGGTGTCCACAAGGACCAGGAGGTATCTGACTCTCTGGACCGGGGACACAAGAGTAAAGTCTATCTGCCAATCCTGTGCTGGGAAGCTGCCTCCCATTTGATGGGTTGGAAAGGATGTCGGTTTAAGGTTGGAATTGAGGTTAGTACGTTGACATGTTTGACAGGAGCGGGTAAGGTGATCTAAATATTGTTGGTCAGCATTGGATATGGGGAAGTGGTTACAGAGGAACTGTTGGAGTGTCTTGGATGAGGAATGAAAAAGTGAGTGTAGATAAGAGAGGATTTCTCTGGTGGTGGGAGGGTCTGGAGGTGTCAGAGCTAAGGTGACAGGGGACTGGAGGGAAGGATGGGACAGTGCTGTCTCCTTTGCCTTCTGGTCTGCAGCATTGTTGTAGGCTGATATGAGACTTCCCTTTTGATGTCCCCTACAGTGGAGGAAGGTGGCTTTGTTTGGTAAGAGTGCTGCCTCTAGAAGTTTGTGGATCAAGTCTGAATTAATAATGGGGGATCCCATTTGGGTTAGGAAACCTCTTTCTCTCCATATTAGGATGTTTGAGTGAAGTATGTTATAGGCATATTTGGAGTCTGTGTGGATGTTAACCCTTAGATTTTTAGCCAGAGTCAAAGCTCTGATGAGAGCTATCAGTTCTGCCTATTGGGAGGTAGTGTGAAGTGGCAGAGGTGAAGCTTCAGTTGCCTTTGTGATTGTGACAAAGGTCCCCCTGGATGATGGCATATCCTGCTGCAAAGAGGGGGGATTTTTGAGAGCTGCCTTCAACGAACCAGTGTGGGGTGTCTGGGTCTAGGATGGGCTGATCTGTTAAATGTTGGAAGGGGTTTTGGGTAAGATCTACTGTTAGGCTGCAGCTATGTAGGAGGGGGTCTGTTGTAGAGGACATGGGTAATAAGCTGGCGGGGTTAAGTGGAGAGCAGGGGGAGAATGAGAGCTGAGGGTCAAGGAGAAAGGCATGTAGGACCTGTACACTGGAAGAGGGAAGGGAGAGGAAAGCCCGATGTGATAGTAAGTCTCGGAAGGTGTGTGGAGAGCAGACTGTTAAAGGGGCATGTCTGGAGAGTTGATTTGTTTCGGGTACGAGGGCTGCGAAAGCAGCCATGGCCTGTATGCAGGGAGGCCACCCCTTGGTCACCATGTCCAGCTGTTTTGATAGACAGGCTATGGGAGCCCAGGTGTCTCTGGCCCGCTGACACAGAAGTCCCAGGGCCTGTCCTTGGTTGGAATGGGCAAAGAGAAAGAATGGTCTGGTGTGATCTGGCAGGTGGAGAGTTGGTACTCGGAGGAGGCTCTGGGTGAGCTGGTGAAGAGGATTGGCCAGCGAGGAAGGGTTAAAGAGGGGCTCATCCAGACATCCTTTAGTTGCCTCATAGAGCGGCTTTGCAATGAGGGCGAAGTAGGGATCCAGATATGGAAAAGTTTAGGAGGCCGAGGATAGACAGGAGCTCCCTTTTCGTTTTTGGAAGTGGACAGTTAATGAAGGCCTGGATTCTGTCTGGGGGAATAGTTTTTTGTTGACAGGATATGGAGAGCCCCAGGTAGGTGACGTTTGTCTGGGCTATTTGGGCCTTAGATTGGGATACCCGATAACCCCAGGATCCCAAGGCCCCAGGGAGTTTGGCAGTATGTCGGAGGCAGAGTTTTTGGGTTGGGCTACAAAGGAGGAGGTCATCTACGTATTGGAGAAGATGACGCGGGGCTAGGTCGAGTGTCTGTAGGTCTATTTGTAAAGCTTGTCCAAAAAAGTGAGGACTGTCTCTGAACTCCTGGGGGAGAACTGTCCATGTTAGTTGTCGGGAAACGTGAGTCTCGGGGTCTTTCCAGCTGAAGGCGAAAAGGAGTTGGGAGAGTGGTTAGAGAGGGATGGTGAAAAAGACATCTTTGAGATCTAATACAGTGAAGTGGGTTGCAGTCGGGGGTATGGTAGACAGAAGGGTATAAGGGTTAGAGACTACTGGGAATGTCGATGTGATGGCCTCATTGACTTTTTGCAGATCCTGGACCAGTCTCCAAGAGCTCGGTCCCTTCCTTACTGCCAGAATAGGGGTGTTGTGTGGTGAATGGGTAGGAATTAGGATAGAGGCTTGAAGAAGACGGTCTATGATAGGCTTACGTCTCTTGTGGGCCTCAGGGGTGAGAGAGTACTGTTGTTGGGTGATTATAGTCAAGGGGTCTTTTAGGGTAATGTGGACTGGGGGGGTGATATTTGGCTATGGATGGGTGATCAGTGTCCCAGACTTGGGGGTCTAAGGCGGGTAGATCCAAGGGAAGGTCAGGGGTGAGGGATAGGGACCATCCAGGTGCCATCTGCATGACAATGAAAATGGCTTATGGACTCAGGTGGAGCCCTCTGGTCCTGCCACCTCTCTCAAGGGAAACGTGTGGAGGGGGGAGGAGGAGTCGGGGAGATGGGGTAGCAGGTTGAGGGGGAGTCAGGAGAGGTTTCTGGGCCAGTAGGTGAGTTGGATGAAGGGGAAGGAGAGGGTAGCGGGTAGGGAAGGGGCTCGTCAGCCCTGGGTCGAACTCTGGGGGTGGGGAAGGTTGCGGTCTGCGGTTCGTTGAGGAAGAAGAGCCCTTTTGCTTGGGAGGCAAGGTGCATAGAAGGACCTCGTGGGTGGAGCAGGGCTTGCATAGGGAGGGCCTGCTCCGAAGGGCCCAAAAGGCTTGGGTGTATGGGACCTCTTGCCATTCCGTTTAAGAAAGTCGGTGAGATTTTTAAGAATGTTAAAGTCAAATGTGCTGACTAATTGGTATTGAGGCCAAATCTGTGTACAGAGTTGTTTTAAACGGTTAGCTTTGAGTTCAGTGAGTGAGAGTGGTTTGAGATTTTTGAGAACACAGGTCAGAGGGGAATCTTTTGGGACAGATTGGCCAGACCCCATAATTGAAAGGCAAGCAGAGGGTCCTATTGAGAGCTCCAGTCGTCACTCGTAGTCGCAATAGGAGTTATGAGAAGAGAGCTCTGTGTCGAGGTGGAGCGTCCCCCACCGTCGCCTACAGAGTGGCCCTGGGCCGGGGGTCCCCGGGACCTGGAGAGGACTGAGTTCTGGGGCGCCTCTAGAACACCGTCCGGATCTTACCTTAATCTAGGGCCGGCTTGAGTGGAGTGTTCCATGTAGAGCAATCGAATGGCAAGAGTTCCCTGTTCTGGAGGCCATCAGAGAGAGAGAGAGAGGGAGAGGGGGTAGAGCCGAGGCCTGGGGGTACGCAAAGCACCTATAAAGCCTTAGCACAAGGCTTGCACCGCTCACGCTCACGAAGGCACTAGGCGTCCCCGAGGGGAACCTGAGCCCTGGCAGAAAAGTGAGCTGGCGATGTTCGTGCTCCCAGACTCTGGGAAGAGGGAAAACAATGAAAGGGAGGGAGAGTGAGAGAGAGTGAGCTGAGTGCCTCGCCCTTCCAGGGTTTCGGCACCAAGAATGTAAGGTATAGTTCGGGCCAAGGCAGAAAGAGGAAAGATGACCCCAAAGAAGTAGGTTACCTTTATTCAGGCAAGGAGGGGCAACAGTCAGCCTAAGGACCAGGCTGAGAGTGCAGAGGGATCAGGGAGGCTCCATATTTATAGGCAGGTTTGTGTAAGCGATAAGGGAAACGTTAATCAGGTGGGATGTTTTGGGTATACTTTAGTTAAGATGGCATTTGTAGTTGGGCAGGGGGTGATAAGTCTTCTGGGCAGGTGTGGGGGGTGGAAGGTTTCCGGACAGGGGGTGATAAGTCTCAGATGCAACCGGCCTAGAGCATCAGGACGGGACCTAAAATTTTGTTTTGTTTTCTCCAAAGTTAGATGATTCAACAAGGGCCTTTGAAACTGTTGTTTTCTTTTCTAGGCCCAAAAGACTCCTTCATGCCCAGTTTCACACAGTTAGTAGAAGAGCTGGGTTTGAATTCTAGTGTATCTGAAACCAAAGCTGATATTTCTACCACACCTTCCTGCTTATCTGTAGATGGGGAGCTTTCATCCTCAATTTCCATCTGCAAAATATATTTGCTCCCTTGTTTATTACACACAGTGTTCATGCTCTATTTATGTATGCTTGCTAAGTGTGTGCTAAGTCGTGTCAGTTGTGTCCGATTCTTGTAACCTTAGGTACTGCAGCCTGCCAGCTTCCTTTGTCCATGGGATTCTCTAGGCAAGAATACTGGAGTGGGTTGCCATGCCCTCCTCCAGAGGATCTTCCTGACCCAGGGACTGAACCCTTAGGCCTTACTTCTTCTGCATTGGCAGGCGGGTCCTTTACCAGTAGCGCCACCTGGGAAGCCTATTTACATATGTGTCTGTTCCCTAATGTCATTAGTATCATCTTGCTTCATAAATCTGGGGTATACTGTAAACTATCTATCATTTCCTATTTATAGCCCTGCACTCACTGCACGTTTCCTGGGCTGGGAGAACGTGACATCTATGCTGTGCCTCCCATTAGAACAATATGGGCTGAGTGCTGGCCATTTTAGAATTTATAGTTTCAAATACATCTAGGGTGTAATCACAGTCTACATCATAGAATATTTAATTTCATACTTTGCTCTGGTCATTATCTAAGTGTATTTAACACCTAGATGTTTCTCTCTAGTTGTTTTTTGTGTTTTTTCTTTCCAGATATAAGCTTCTTGGAGTGAGGATCATGTGTTCTCACTCAGTTCACGGAGCCTAACCCAACACTGTACGCAACCTTTAATAAAAGTCAACAGTTTCAGGATTTCCTAGTACTTTAAAGAATCATTTGATATCTGCAGCAGCAATCAGTTCAGTTCAGTTGCTCAGCTGTGTCTGACCCCATGTTCTGCAGTACGCCAGGCCTCCCTGTCCACCACCAACTCCTGGAGCTTGCTCAAACTCATGTCCATCGAGTCAGTGATGCCATCCAAACATCTCATATATGCACTCACTGTTACATGATTACACCAGTTTCTTTCTACGGCTGGAAATGTAAACCCTTGCATATATTATATTCTTTTAAAAGGGCAGCAGAGGATGAGATAGAGAGCATCACCAACTCAATGGACATGAATCTGAGTAAATTCCGGGAGATAATGAAAGACAGGGAAGCCTGGCGTGCTGCAGTCCATGGGGTAGCAAAACGTCAGGCACGACTTAGCAGCTGAACCACAACAAAAACTGACTTTGGGCTGTGCTGTGTCTTTGTTGCTGCGTGAACTTTTCTCCAGTTGCAGTGAGTGGGGACTACGCTCCAGTTGCAGTGTGTCGGCTTCTCATTGCAGCGGCCTCTCTTGTTGGGGAGCATGGGCTCTAGGGTGTGCGGGCTTCAGTAGCTGTGGTACATGGGCTCAGTAGTTGCATATCTGAGGTTACTGATATTTCTCCCGGCAATCTTGGTTCCAGCTTGTGCTTCATCCAGCCTGGCATTTCGCCTATGTACTCTGCATATAAGTTAAATAAGCAAGGTAACAATATGCAGCATTGATATACTCCTTTCCCAAGTTGGAACTAGTCTGGCTGGTGTTCCATGTCCAGTTCTATCTTTTGCTTCTTGACCTGCAGATTTCTCAGGAGGCAGGTTAGGTGGTCTGGTATTCTCATCTCTATTATAAGCATTTTCCATAGTTTGTTTTGACCCATACAGTCAAAGGCTTTGGTGTAGTCAATAATGCAGAAGTAGGTGTTTTTCTGGGACTCTCTTGCTTTCTCTGTGTTGGAAATTTGATCTCTGGTTCCTCTGCCTTTTCTAAACCCAGCTTGAACATCTGGAAGTTCATGGTTCACATTCTGTTGAAGCCTGGCTTGTAGAATTTTGAGCATTACTTTGCTTGCATGTGAGATAAATACAATTGTGTGGTAGTTTGAACATTCTTTGGCATTGCCTTTGAGATTGGAATGAAAACTGACCTTTTCCAGTGCTGTGGCCACTGCTGAGTTTTCCAGATTTGCTGGCATATTGAGTGCAGCACTTTCACAGCGTCATCTTTAAGGATTTGAAATGGCACAACTGGAATGCTATCACCACCACTACTAGGTTTGGTCACAGTGATACTTCTGAAGGCCCACTTGACGTCCCATTCCAGGATGGCTGGCTGTAGGTGAGTGATCATACCATCGTGGTTATCTGGGTCATGATGATCTTTTTTGTATAGTTCTGTGTATTCTTGCCTCCTCTTCTTAATATCTTCTGCTTCTGTTAGGTCCATACCATTTCTGTCCTTTATTGAGCCCATCTTTACATGAAATGTTCCCTTGGTATCTCCAATTTTCTTGAAGAGATCTCTAGTCTTTCCCATTCCATTGTTTTCCTCTATTTCTTTGCGTTGATCACTGAGGAGGGCTTTCTTATCTCTCCTTGCTATTCTTTGGATCTCTGCATTCAAATGGATATATCTTTCCTTTTCTCCTTTACCTTTCACGTCTTTTCTTTTCGTAGCTATTTGTAAATTTTCCTCAGACAACCATTTTGCCTCTTTGCATTTCTTTTCCTTGGGGATGGTCTTGATCACTGCCTCCTGTACAATGTCAGGAACCTCTGTCCATAGTTCTTCAGGCACTCTGTCTATCAGATTTAATCCCTTGAATCTATTTGTCACTTCCACTGTATAATCATATGGGATTTGATTTAGGTCATACCTCAATGGTCTAGTGGTTTTCCCTACTTTCTTCAAGTTAAGTCTGAATTTTGCAATAAGGAGTTCATGGTCTGAGCCACAGTCACAGGAAGCCTAGCTCAGTGCTTTGTGATGACCTAGATGGGTGGGATGGAGGTTTGGGAGGGAGGTCCATGAGGGAGGGGGATATATGTATACACATAGCGGATTCACTTCATTGTACAGCAGGAACTAATACAACATTGTAAATCAATTATGCTCCGATTTTTAAAAAGAATTTACACAAGTGGGTGTGAGAGATAGTTTGATTTGGGGTGATCAGGGAAGCCATATTCAAGGATCTGTGTTTGGAGTAGAGGTCTGAGGAAGGGAGGAGTGAGCTGTAGTGGTGCAGGGTGAAGGAGATTTCCAACTGAATGTCTGGGCACGGCTGCCCTGGGGCACCAGGGACTGCAGATTTCAAGTTCCTGAACAACAGTGGACTCGCTCTGTTCAAAGAAGAGCGATTGGGCCAGGGAGGCAGAGCTGAGTGAGCCCCAGTAAGGGCTTTGGACAGTTGGCCATCACCTGAAAATAGTTCAGTAACCACCAGCCCATGTGGTTTTCCATGAGGCAGTTGGGGTGATTTGGGAAATGATATTCCAGAAAATTCTTCAGCCAGCCATTCCCAGAAAGGGAATGTGCTTGTGCTAGTCAGCTTTGACTTGTATAAGACTTCTATGTCAAAACCCTCACTTTAGGCAGGTCTCCCAGCTGTCCCTCTGGACATTCAGAGTTCTGCTGAGTTTGACCCTAATGTACCTCTCCGAACTTACTTCCACTGGCTAACTTTCAGTATCCTTCTTTTCTAGTGAGCTCTTTGCTGTCAGAAGGTAATTTTTGCTGGTGGTTTTCCACCTTTCCAGGTGAAATGCTGCCATGTTGTAGAATACCTCAAGTGGGGTCTTATCAAACCTCTTACACACCCATTCACTCCTCTTGAAACTCTACTGGGTTGCAAAAGCAAGCCCACGTTCCCTGAAGATAAAATCCAAGTACAATTTCTTACTGCATAACCAGAACCAACTTTCTGTGTTTTCTCTGGGTTAAATAACAACCCTAGGAACAATCACATTGCAGCTATGTCCTGATGATCAGTCAATAGATAAGAAAGGTCAGTCTAGGGAGTCAAGAGGCTGGAAGAGCAGGCCTGGCCCAGCTTATCACACAGGTTGGAGATGGGGGTATATTTTCAGGCAATGAGGAGCCACTGATAGTGTCTGAGTGGTGACATAAGTGCAGTTGTCCTCTGAGAAGATTACTCTATCAGTGTGCTTTAAATAGAATTCATGGAGAAATGTCATGAAAACAAGAGTGTCTGGGATGATGGAAAGATACCAGTCCATTATGGAGATGAACTCAAGCAGGAGAGAAAGGAACAGGGGGTTGTGGTAGCCATGGAATTGTGCTGCTCTGGTCTGATACAGCGAGGACAGTTGACTGACAGCACTGGTTGCAGGCCCCCTGCACCCACTGCCATATCAGGCCGTGGCCCCACTTTCCTCAGTTCGATGAGCAGCCCCACTCTTGCAGGGTGCAGTTACTTCCTTCAGGTCACATGACCAAGAGTCATGCCACAGCCTGAGTGTCTTCCCACCCACCCTCCCACTTCCCCCGTCTCCTGTTACAGGTGTGAGACCTGTACTGAGTCTGATGGTCCTCCCTGCCTTCTCCTGCTCCCTTGATCCTCCTCAAGCCCAAGAAAATGGGTCCAGGTTGGGGACCAGCTGACTCTTCGCCTGGTGGTCAAAGAGGATGGTTACATCTGTGCCATTCACAAAGTACTCGGGTTGGCCAAAAAGTTCAATCAGCTTTTTCTGTACGATCTTATGGAAAATCTGAATGAACTTTTTGACCAACCTCGTACGCATCACAGGGCTTCCCAGGTGGCCCAGTGGTAAAGAATTGGCCTGCCAATGCAGGAGGCACAGGAGGCTCAGGTTCAAGCCCTGGGTCGGGAAGATTCCCTGGTGTAGGAAAGGACAACCTTCTCCAGGATTCTTGCCTGGAAAATTCCATGGACAGAGGAGCCCGGCGGGCTACCATACATGAGGGTTGCATAGAGTCGGACGTGACTGAGTGACTGAACATGCGCTAACCATTACAGCAGCCTTGTGAGGGGATATGACAGTCTTCATTTCACTGGCAAGGAAACTAGGGCAGTTTAAACGGTTGCCCAAAGTCTCAATAGCTAATAAATGTTAGAGGTGATGTTAAAGAATGTGGTCTTCTTCTAACGGCAAGCAGGATACTCTTGTAGAAAGAGTAATCGTGTAATGATATTCAAGTGTTTGTGTAAACATTTTTTAAGCCAGTCTGAGACTATTCCTTTGCTGACAAAGGTCCGCCTAGTCAAAGCTATGGTTTTTGCAGTAGTCATGTGTGGATGTGAGAGTTGTACTATAAAGAAAGCTGAGTGCTGAAGAATTGATGCTTTGGAACTATGGTGTTGGAGAAGACTCTTGAGAGTCCCTTGGACTGCAAGGAGATCCAACCAGTCCATCCTAAAGGAAATCAGGCCTGAATATTCATTGGAAGGATTGCTGCTGAAGCTGAAACTCCAATACTTTGGCCACCTGATGCAAAGAACTGACTCATTGGAAAAGACCCTGATGGTGGGAAGGATTGAAGGCAGGAAGAGAAGGGGACAACAGAGGATGAGATGGTTGGATGGCATTGCTGACTCAATGGACGTGAGTTTGAGCAAGCTCTGGGGGTTGGTGATGTACAGGGAAGCCTGGTGTGCTGCAGTCCATGGGGTCACAAAGAGTCGGACATGACTGAGCGACTGAACAGAAGTCCATTCCTGAAATACAACTTTTTTGTGTGTATTCTAATCTGCTCATATATGCAAATATTCTATACAGAGGTGCCATTAGAGGTTACATTGTTGTTGTTTAGTCACTAAGTTGCCTTTGGCTCTTTGCAACCCCATGGCCTATAGCCTGCCAGGCTTCTCTGTCCATGGGATTTCCCAGGCAAGAATACTGAAGTGGGTTGCATTTCCTCTCCAGAGAATCCTTCTGACCCAGGGTTCAAACCTGCATCTGCTGCATTGGCAGGCGGTTTCTTTACCACTCAGCCACCACCACTTTATATTCACTTTTTTTCTAGATAGCATGATAATGTCCATGTTGTGACAAAGCTTTCATAATTATTACTTTGCAAACATTGCACCTATTAGCACTTAATTAATCTTAGCATTTCCCATCTGTTAACATTTAGAGTGTTTCCTTTTGGGGCACTATTATTTGAAAACATCTGCAGTGAATATTGCTCTTTCTCTCTGGGCATTATTTCTTCCAATCTTCTTCCCCAAATAGAATTACTGGGTTAAAGAATGTGAACATTTTTACGGTCCTTGATAAAGTATTGCCACTGTTGGGCATGAGGGTAGGGAGAGGTGAGAGGTAGAATGTGGACAAAATCACCACCGACACTGGAGAAATGAGAGGTGTGCCTTTTACTTTTTCTCTCTGTGTGTGTGTGTGTGTGTGTGTGTGTGTGTGTGTGTGTGTG